>NW_011494638.1:5831463-5851205 GCF_000754665.1 Bison bison bison | reverse complement strand
CAATTCTTGGAGAATCAGGCTCTCTCTCTCTCTCTCTCTTTTTTTGTATTAGACTTGATAGAAGAAAAATTAACATCTGAGTGAAAAACTTGTAAGTTTGTATTTCGCTTAGTGGTTCCTTCAAAGACAGAAGAAGGGAGAGACCCTGAGGCTATTTCAGTTTTTCAAAATGCTAAAGAAATTGTACATACTTTTTTCTCCCTTTGTTTCTGACTAGAATTATATCAACTCTATGAGTGAACACAGATCATCACAGACTAACTGGGGAAGTTGGTGGTTAATATCTTTAGGTTGATAACTAAGCTAGTCCCCACCAAGGAGATAGTTTGCTTCTGAAGAAAATTTTTGAAATCGTGAGGTCTCTGAAGGAGAAATGAGTAACAGAGCCATTGCTGACCAAGAGATTGGGAACCACTAGGTGAACCAGTATCAGTCTGGCCAGGCTCCAGCCTTTAATATGGAGTAAATAAGGGTTTTTCACTCTTTTCAGATCAACTTTTATTTTAATGATTTTCCAAGTATATTCTATATCCCTGAAACCTTGCTCAAAAGTTGTGCATAGAATCCCTTGTTTTGCAATCTAGCTGCTAGAAAGAACCAGAGAAGTAGATTTGGAAGTAAAATATATTTAATTGAATTGCGTTTTGTTTTGACAGATGTTTTATACAGTACTTTGTCTGTTAAGAACAAGATGTTCCAATAAATATTGGATAAGTGGGGGAGAAAATTTACTACAAGGCCATAAATCAGTTGGCAAGAGGTCATAAACTGCAAGATTGGTGCTCAAAGCATTTATTAGATTATCAGAATCTAAGATTGATCTGTAGCTTTATCTACCTTCCCCTATCCATCATTTTTATGGGACATGAAAAAGAGTTATAAAGGACAAATTGCATTAAAAAAAATTATAATACAGGTTTTAGACAAAGCAGTGCCGGGATACAGAACTAGATTAAAATAAGTGATAAATCAAGAAAGATCTACAAAATAGAAATATTTCTATCACTTGCTAGGATGTAAGTGCAAGTATTGTAGGGAATGAAATATTAAGATAAGAGAAATCATGGAAATTTTAAAATACAGAGGGGTCTAGAGATTGTCTCATCTGATACCTATCACTTTACAAACAAAGAAACAAAGATCCACGAGGTTAAGGGACTTCTGCAACACACAGCCAGTTTGTAGCATTAAAGACCTTATTTCTGCTAAAGATAACACAGAAAGTTTTGTGATTGGTCTTCCTTTTTGGAAGAATCTATTTTAGTAACAGAGAGACATAAATTTAAGATATTTACCATGAACTCCTTGAGTACAGGAAAATATATTTTTTTTTTTCAAACTACGTATTTCCTCAATATTTGCCTGTAGACTTCAAAGTCTGGAAGACTCTTCATACCGAAACTGAGTTTTACTCTCACAGTGTGCTGGTGGTCCCAAAGGCCCAACCATAGGCCTGGTCCCAGCCTCCACATGCTGTGGATGAGGCAAGGGAGACATTTATCTAGCAACTGGGGTTGGGAAACGCACTCTGATACTTGGGTGATCTGAGGCCTGTTTCCTTTTGGGCCAGGCAGGAAGGGCTCCTTCCTTCTCAAGAGGTGGATCAGACTAGAGGGAAGCAAGTGAGGCACAGGGTATGCAACTTAAGGAGGCACTCAGTCTCAGAGTCATGCCAGTTCAGGGGCAGTCCTTATAGGCCCTGATAGTGAGCGCCTTCTTAAATCATATGTCCTAGAGCCTGGCTCACCAGGAAGAGGAGATTTGCTAAAGCAAAGGATGGCCTAAAAGAGGAGAGGGCAAGGAGGACAAGACCGCCCAGCTTCCTAAGTGCCTCCATGTTCCCCCCTTTCCAAACCACACCCAGGAGACACAATGCTGAGGGGACTCGAAGGTGAATAAGGCAAGGGCTCAGTCCTGGAGATGCTTTCAGACAAATCAAGGAAATAGACATGCAGTGTCTCACAGCACAGAGTGAATTTCACTCTATTTGTTAGTCTCAAGCAAAATGCTGTGGGGACACAAAAGAAAAAGTGAGGAAGATGAATTGGAAAAATATGAGTTTGGTATTTATAAAAGGAGAAGGAGGTGAGATGGGAGTATCAGATTCTGCCCAGCCACTGGGTTCTACTATGGCAGGGGAGAGGTGGGTTTGCAATGCCAAGGGGAGCCTGGGGAATGCAGAAGGCATGAAGCCGAGCTGCTTCCAAACAGCAGGTTCTATCAACCTTGAATGTGCTGCAAAATGGAGCTCTGAATATAGGGTTCCCACAATGAAATGCAGGACCCTCCAGTAAATTTGAATATCAAAGAATCAACAAATAATTTATTAATATAAGTATGTCACAAATATGGAACATTAGGACTAAAAAAACTTGCTTGCCTGGAATTCAAATTTAATTAGGTTTCCCATTTTCATATATATGCTGCTGCTGCTGCTAAGTCACTTCAGTCATGTCTGACTCTGTGTGACCCCACAGATGGCAGCCCACCAGGCTCCCCCATCCCTGGGATTCTCCAGGCAAGAACACTGGAGTGGGTTGCCATTTCCTTCTCCAGTGCATATATATATATGTATATTATTTGCTAACTCTGGCTACCTTATCTGAATAGAGCTGATGACAAAGTGAATAGAGCTGATGACAAAGTGAATAGAGTGGAAGGAATGGAGGGTGATTAAGGAAGGGGCCTGAGGGGCTTTACTGGGAGGTCCAGGCTATCCCACTGCAGGGAAATCTGCTTTGAAAGGAAACTGGTAGAAAGAATCCTAGAACTGAAGGAGAATTCAGAACAGTGGTTCTCAATCCAGGACACACATTAGAATGTCCCAAGAGAGCTCTTAAAAACCATCACTGCCTGAGTCCATCCTCAGAGACTCTGGTTTAATTGGTTTCAGTGTGGCCTAGGTATTAACATTTTTTAAAGCTCCCTGGGTGGTTCTAATGTCAAACAGGGTTGAGAACCACTGCTTTGGAGACCACTAAGTCCTGTCCTCTGAGGCAGAGGGTCAGACAGAGCTGAGTTTAAGATCCAACTTTATCACTTCCTGGCTGTGACCTAAACTGTGCCTGTTTCCCCCTAAGGCAGGGAGAATAACTGTTTGTACATTGTAAGGTTATTGTATAGATTGTTGCAGGCTTCCAGTTAAACACACAGATTGAGTGCATGCATTTAAATCCATTCTATTCTGAAGCCCTACCGAAATGATAGTCGAAGAAGAAAAATTTTATACCAACCTACACATCCACCCACCTACTAGAGTAGAGAAAGCTGGTTTTTAAGTGTCTGCAGATGGGGAGAAACTAATAAAAAGCAAGCCAAGTTACACCACAGAACCCCCAAAAGTTTCAGACAGGGAAGTAGCAGGGTGCTCTGCAAGTTGATCTAAGAGCTAGGCTAACAGCCAGAGGACTCATTAATCGTGTGCATAGAAGGTAGACAGACCCCCAAACCCCTTCCTCCAACACTTGCGTGTGGTGGCCACCCCTCTAGAGAGAGAAACCAGAGAGGGATAGGTTCAAGGACACTTGGTGGACACTGAAGGACACTCGTGGATACGTAGTGCAAGTGGGAAGTGGCATTTAATTAAAATAGGGGGGTGGAGTGAAAATGGCAGGCTGAACAGTGAGAGCCCCATACTGTCCCCTGAATACTGGCAGCTAGGAGTTCACCCAAAAGACAGGAGACTTTCTAAAGAACTTGACCAGCACAAGAGGAGGCTAGGTGCTGACATTAGGGGACCTCCCAAAGAAAGGCTGGGTGCCCCCATCACTCAAGGCCCACACGCAGCTCCTCCCCTCACTTTTTGTTAACTCACTAGAGATCCAAGATAGAAGAGATCAGAAGAGAGCCTCTAACATGCTAGAGAGATCAAAAGCAAATAAGGGGGAAAATAAGCACTTGAGAGAAACAAATAATTCAAGGAGCAGAATAAAACAGAAGAGAAACCTATAATGAATATGAATAAGAACACAACAGTAACCCAAGAGATCCAATATCTAATAGTTCTATAATGAAGATTTCCCAGAAATCAAGACATACTTTTCTGTATTGAACAAATCCAACCAGTATAGCAACACTTGCCACACCTACACACACACACACACAAAGGGGAGAAATAACGTCAATTCCAAATTCATCATGCAATTTCAATATCCTAGGGACTTTAAAAAGCCTAATGTTGAGAGAAGGGGAGAGAGAGCACACGCAAGAGCAAGAAAGAGAAGTCATATACAAAGGCTTTGAGATTGGAGTGAAACTAAAAAGCAGTAAAGTCATTAATGTCTTCAAATCCTAAGGAAAATGTTCTTCTGCTTAGAATTCTATACCCTGCCAAACTATGAATCAAGAGTGAGGTTTGAATAAAATCATCAGACTTGCAAGGTATCAAATTCTGCTCTTTTGCCACTTCCTTATTGGATGGAATATGTGTTTTATCAAAACTTGAGAAAAAAATAGAGCAGACAAAGACATGGGATCCAGAAAACAGATCACATATAAGAGTGAGGTAAAAAGAATTCCAGGATATGAGAGAAGGTAAGGCTCAGGATGACAGCATGTGGCAGACCAAGATACCAGTCAGCCCAGAGTGGAGGGGCACAGGGGACTCTAGCAGGGAACATTCCAAATGCAAGTGCACTGAAGTTTATTTAATTTGTGTGACAATATGGAGAAAAGCTTAATTCTTCTGTTGGGAAATCTGAGACTCCTTTTTCTAGGCAGATAGAATATCAAGCAATCAAATAAAGTGAGCATGAATTTCAAAGCAAATTCATGTCATATAGCAAATGACATGGAATCTTAGAATACTTTGGAAGCATTATTGATAGAAAATACTATTTACATTCATTACAATGTAAACACTGAATATTTAATTTAAAATGGGGAGGAGCAGAGGAGCAGAAATGTGACAGGGTGGATGGGTAAAGGAGCTGAACCATACCCTTTAATCAATAGATAGTGTGTATTTTAAAAATTAGTAATATCATAAGCATCTGATTCAGAAATCTGGAGAGAAATAAATGAGAAGCAGCTAAAGTAGTGGCTTTAGGAATGAGATAGGGTTGGGAAGGGGATTGCTGTTTTTCATTATAAGCCCTCTAGTTGTATTTTACTTTTTATATTATATACATGTATTTCTTTAATGTAGCTCCTCACACAGTGCTTTGTGTTGAATAATAGCTCAATGAATGTTGGCTTCTATTATCACATCCTAGATTGAAAACTGGACAATAGAGATGTTGTGGCTTGCCGAAAACTTCCTCCTCCCCAAATAAGCAGAAGCAAAACTAGAACCTCTTTATTCAAACCATTTTTAAAGGGCATCCTCTGTGTCAGACTCAGGGATGAGCTACTTCCAGTCCATCAGTTTGTAGTCTGGTCAGGTTGGGAAGGAACAAGTGTGTACATAACAATTCCACAAATACATCTTGGTGAGTGCCATGTTACAAGCTTCCAAAAGCGATGAAACCAGCTTCTAAGCAAGATGACCTTCTCCATGTTGCAATCTTCATGCCAGTTATTGTTTTCCAGTCACTAAGTCGTGTCTGACTCTTTTTGACCCCATGGGCTGCAGTATACCAGGCTTCCCTGTCCTTCACTATCTCCCAGAGTTGGCTTAAATTCATGGCCATTGAGTCAGTGATGCTATATAACCATCTCATTTTCTGCCATCCTCTTCTCTTTTTGCCTTCAGTCTTTCCCAGTATCAGTCTTTTCCAATGAGTCAGCTCTTCACATCAGGTGGCCTAAGTACTGGAGTTTCAGCTTCAGCATTAGTCCTTCCAGTGAATATTCAGGGTTGATTTCCTTTAGCATTGACTGGTTTGATCTCCTTGAAGTCCAAGGGAATCTCAAGATTCTTTGCCAGCACCACAATTTGAAAGCATCAATTCTTTGGCACTTAGCCTTCTTTATGGCTCAATTCTCACAACCTTACATGACTACTGGAAAAACCATAGCCTTGACTATATGGACCTTTGTCTGCAAAGTGATGTCTTTGCTTTTTAATACGCTGTCTAGGTTTGTCATAGTTTTTCTTTCAAGGAGCAAACATCTTCTAATTTCATGGCTGCAGTCACAGTCTGCAACCATTTTGGAGCCCAAGAAAATAAAATCTGTCACTGTGTCTACTTTTTCCCCTTCTTCTTGCCGTGAAGTGATGGGACCAGATACCATGATCTTAGTTTTTTGAATGTTGAGTTTTAAGCCAGCTTTTTCACTCTCCTATTTCACCCTCATCAGGAGGCTCTTTAGTTCCTCTTCACTTTATGCCACTAGAGTGGTATCATCTGCATATCTGAGGTTGTTGATATTTCTCCCTGCCATCTTGATTCCAGCTTGTGATTCATCCAGCCCAGCATTTCACATGATGTACTCTGCCAGACTGGGTCATAAATTTTGAGGGCTATCCACCACGGACGCTAAATTTTAATACATGAGAGTTTTAGGCTCTGGAGGTAATATATGTACTTCATCACATTTTTCTTTTTTATTTTCAACTTTTAGAGGAAAGCCTGTAGTCGTGTTATAAAATGTACTGCAGCAGTCAGTAGGATTATTTGAGTAGCTTAGGTCATGGACTCTAGCTATTTTTTTTACGTCAGTCAATTTATTCATTGAGTTCTGCTTTGTTGAAGCATTATCAACAAGCTTCTGATCCCTTCCTAATTCATGGACAAACAAGAATTGAAGAACTTTGGTCAAAAAGCGTAGGGAGTCCCTCCTTTACTACCACTGGTGTCTTCTCTGGAACTGGTCATGCTGCACAAGTTCACAGAACAGCAGTGCTGAGGGCTGTAAAAGAGTCTTTCCTGAAAATAAAATAATAAAAAAATCAAGCTCAGCTGGATTCTGATTTAATAGTATCTGGCAAGCTAACTATATTATTTTTGAACACACAGACATAAATTTGATATGAATAATAAAACTGAAGTATAACATGGACAAAGGAAATATAAAATTCACCTAATCTTCAAAAGAAATTCTATACTTGAATAATTAACTATGCTCTATTTATAAAACTAGAATAATTGAAAACAGGATTTTCAGTTGATTCATATAGCCTCTGAAATATTTATTATTGCAAGTCGAAAAGATCTGTCTGGGGTTTGTCACTGAAAATGTCTAAACTCAGTGTCCAGATGTTTATTTAAGTTGCTCCCACAGAGTTCTAATGTCAATAACAGGGGTTATCAGAGAGCATCGCTGTGTATCTTCCTTGACTAATATTCTCATTTCTTCTGCATCTTTGATGTTTTCTTTCATTAAGATTCCTGGCCCACATCCACAAAAATCTGCTGGGCTTGCATTAAAAATTAGTCTGCAGACTTGACATATGATGATGCCCTATGTCTCCACAAAGATAATATTTATCAGCAGTTATCATTTTGGCATTACAATCAGCAGCATAGAGTCAATTTCAGAGAATAAAAAAGAATACGGAATCCAGATTTTAGAATGCCTAACTTGCAGATTCCAACTTCCTGCCTGTTCTTTTTCCCCTAATGTTAGATAAGGCAAAATTAGAACAAGCAATGGGATTTCTCACCATGAATCCACGTGCATTCCATTTCTCTCCTTCAGCCTCTCTTACCCTGTCTTCTTTGAAAAACTAAAGTGAGATGACTTTAAAATAAAGGAAAACAGACCCTCTGTCAAAACTCACTTCCTATAGTTTCTGCAGAAAATGACACCTGGGAGAACATTTTAAAGACAGATGACAACCTTTCTCTTCATGAGAAAGTGGCAAAGGACAAAATGAGTCTGTTCTTGAGCTGATCAGATGGGGATTTTATTTTTAATCAGCTGTACAAAAGAAACAAGTTTTAAAAGTACCTCCTTCCCAAAACTAACTGAATTTTCCTCAAATTGTTAAAGTACCTAGAACTCAAAGATAGGAGACATGAGTGAATGAAGTTTATTTGAATATTCAAAAAAAAATTTTTTTTTGCATCTGAAGCCTTGTTCAAGCTTGTGGTGGAAGCTGCTGGGCAGATTAAAACCAGCATGAAGTTAACACTACTTACCCACGGCTGTTCACTGTATCAATGTAAAGACTTAAATCTGATTTGAACTCCAATACATTGTAGAGAAAAAAAATTGGCACTGGTGTGAAAAACCACTAATGATGCTAAACAGTGCCCTCTGGAAATCACTCCTGGGAACTGCCGACAGAGTAATTAGACGGTCTTATCTGTGGAAAATCTCCATCTACACTGTAATCACGAGATTCATAAACTCATGAAATGCAACCCGAGAGGTAACTTCCCAGCACAAAGTAGGCGCTCAATAAATGTTTATTGGCTTTTCAATGAACATCTAGTCTAACATTTCTATATTAATAGGTATTAACATAAAATTGGATCTCCAGGCAAACACATTTGGGAAATGCTGAGTTAGATAAAGCTAAACAGGCTTTGCACTCTTGGACCTGTCAAAGCCTTTAACATGCTAAGGTGATTTTGAATTCCTAGGGGAGAGTGAATGAGGAAGAGGGGCATGATGCTGCACCTCCCAAATTCATCTTACCACCAAATTGCCTTTTTCTCAGAATTTCTGTTTTAAGAGACACATTTTTAAAAGACAACTGCAATCCTATGACTTCATTTTAGAAACTGGACAATTCAAATCTCCAGCAGTTAAGTTACTGGGCCAAGTGCTCGAGTTATTAACAGCAAAGCAGGAACTTTCTCCCCTCCCACTCTCATCTCCACATCTCCCTCTCCCTGCCACCCAATATATGTTGATTTAAGAGCCTAGAACGCTTCCTCTGAGCTCTTTCACTGCTTTCCTGCTAAGACATTTATTTTTGCTTTTATTTTGCCCCAAGAGGACACCCTTATAAACCCAACAGTTGAGATAATGCAGCATTACCTGGTGACGTGCTACAATAACTTTAGCAAGATGTGGTCTCTTTTGAGAGATGAACATAAAAGGAGCAGTTATCACTTTTTTTGGAGGGAAGAGTAAGTAGAATTTATGCTCCCATCACACTTCTCACATAGGTAATTGTTAGCACTCCCCACTAGACAGTTAATTGCAAGAGGTCAAGAAATTAGTGCTACAGTCTGCCAGTGCCTAGGAGCTTCTAGGCGTTTGTGAACATGAGCTGAATAAATAAAGGATGGGAAAGGGTCTTCGCTGGTGATCCAGTGGTTAAGATTCCACTCTTCCAATACAGGGGGTGCAGGTTCGATCCCTGGTCAGGGAACTAAGTTCCCACATGCCACTCAGAGCAGCAAAAAAAATGAAGGAAGGAAAGAATGACAAAAGGGACAAACCAACTAGCTCTGTCTTAAAGAACTTCTCAGCTCTTGGGAAGAGTGACTAAACATCCCTCTGCCCCCCAACACCAAGAGAAGACACCAAGAGAAAAGTACGTCCAAAGAAGGTCCGCACAGGAACCAAGAGGCTGCCCGGGGAGGCCAGGCAGAACGGTCCCCAGGGAGCCTCTCGGGATGCAGATCACCGCTAGGGTCTCACAAGATGAGTTACCAACGCAGCATAGCCAGTAACTGCTGACCCTTTGATCAAAGTTAGCAAACTAGCTTTGTGTCTTATGTTGTCCATACTTTTAAAATATAAAATTTAGTTTGGGGAGGGGGCTACATAACAGGGATGTATATCTGATGCACCAAAAGTGAACAATAAGAGTAATCTGTGGCAAGTCACCTTGTTGGGAAGCTGACTTTGCCTGAAAATCTGGAAATGAGTAAGGACTGTACTTAGCCCATTCCTCAGTGTATAATTCAGGTCAAGCCCTCTAGTGGTGGAAGTCCACAGCATGGTTCTTAAAGGGCCTTCTAGGTGGGAAGGATTGCTTATGGAAATTCCTGGATGGCCACTTCCTTCACAGTCCCAGACTATGTCAATGTGAATTTTACCTCAGATTTTTGAATGAAGAAAAAAGCACCTTCCAACATGAATAATTTGCACAGTGCTTCTGTATGTAAATTCTTCTGGAAAGAAAGGCCTGAGTCCAATCTCCGGTGCTCTTCCATTTGGGTGCTGGACATGCCAAGCCAAAATTCTTGAAAAATAGATGTGGTTAAGAGCATTTAAGCAATCTATGCTGTTCTCATTTAAGGGGCCAATATTAAGGGTAGAAACTTTATCTTTCTTCTTAAAAATCAGTTTCACACAAAGGGAGCAGTAACACAGAGAGACACACACACCCCTGAACTCAACCCAGGTATGTGTGTTTCTGGGACACAGAGAGGGAGCAGTTCCATGGGAAGGAATGTAGCAAGACCCCCTGATGAAAAAGCCCATCTGGGACTTGGGAAATCTGGATTCAATTCTTGGCTCCGTCTCTAGCTCACCACATAATTAAGAGGGCAAATCGGTAATCTCTCTGTCCTTCACTTTGTCCTCTTTAAAATGATAGTGTCTGGCCTCTCCCCACATCTCAGGAATGCCTTGTCAGCAGATGCTGGGAGTGGAGCCTGTGGAGCCAATTAGCTGTAGGCAGCGGGGCCCTGTGCCCAGCCCCAGCGGCCCCTCCTGCCCCTGCCTGTCTCACAAATTAATGTCTTTGGTCACATGGAGTCTGCCTGTGAGAGTGTGAATGAATTTCAGACCACTCAGAGCTCTTCCTTTCAGATGACAAGGTAAAATAACATTTCATTTGTGAAGCACAGATCTTGTTTCACTGTATAAAAATAATATTCCTGTCATGAAAAGAAGACCTGATTAGACACATGCAGAGAAGGGACCTATTCCAGAAAGAGGGGTGTTCTAGGTTTTGATCTAGCAGCTGTGACCTTGGACGCACCCCCTATAATAAGAGTTACTGTTTCCTGGGTGCTTACAATATGCTGGGAAACATACCAGTATAAACTCGTGTATAAGCATTTTTGGCATATATACAGTAAGTGCTCAATAAATGTTTTAGCTACTGGTACTAATGGGGCCTCCCAGGTGGCTCAGTGGTAAAGAATCTGCCTGCCAATGCAGGAGACACAGTAGACGCAGGTTTGATCCCTGAGTTGGGAAGATCTCCCTGGGAAAGGAAATGACAACCCACTCCAGTATTCTGACCTGGAAAATTCCATGGACAGAGGAGCCTGATGGGTTAGAGTCCATGGGGGTCACAAAGAGTCAGACACAACTTAGCAATTAAACAAGAGCAACTAGTACTATCATTTTGTATCCCAGCAACCTTATGGGATAGGTCTTATGGTTATTCCCATTATGGAGATGGGAAAACTGAGGGATACAAGAGCAACTGCTATAATGCCTTGTCCAAATCATTTTCAGGAATAAGCAGTGTATTCCTCAGGCTGCTGGGAGTGCTTTCAGACTAGGGCCTCTAAGGGGACTATGCCTGCTGCAGAAAAGGGGCTCACTCACTCACTACTCCTTTCCAGGGGCAGCCCACATCTGGTGGCTGACCATGCATGGCAACGAGGTCTGGCCTCCAGTATTCATTTCTTAGGGCTGCCATAACAAATTACTACAAACTCAGTGGCTTAAAACAATGGGAGTTCATTCTCTCACAGTTCCGGAGGCAGGAATCAAGGTGCTAGCAGGCTGGTTCGTGTGGCAGGCTCTGAGGGAGTCTGTTCCAGCCTCTCTCCTAGCTCCTGCTGGCAATGCCAGTATGCCTTGGCTTGTAGGTGCCTTTCTCTCCAATCTCAGTCTCTGTTTTCATCTGGCCTTCTCCCCTGTGTGTCTGAGTGCTGAATCTCCCCTTTTCTCTTATGAGGATGCTGATCATTGGATTTAGGGCCCCAAACGCAGGATAACCGCATCTCAAGGGCCTTAATTGCATTTGCAAATCAGGTCACAGGTTCTGAGGGACAGAACGCGGATATATCGTTTTGCAGCCACTTTTCATTCAATCCTCTAGACCCTGCATAGTGAAACTGCTCTTCAGGGTCACCCAAGCACCCAGCAAGGTCACCCGAGCCTTTGGTGAGACTTCAGCACCTCCCAGTTTCTCCCACAACTCACCCTGTGTCCTTCTCGTCCCTTCCACAGGTGCTTCTTTCAGGAAGCTGCCTAAATCGATGTCCTGCCCACTAATCACCTCAGTGTCAGCAACAATAGTGTTCATTTCAAAGTCTTCCCAAACTTCTCTTTGTGACTAGTATTTTTAATTCCTTTAAATTTGACTCCAATTCTGCATTGTTCCATGAGTTCCTCTGTTGTTGCTTAGTTGCTAAGTCCTGTCCAACTCTGTGCAACCCCATAAAGACTGCAGCACACTAGGCTTCCCTGTCCTTCACTATCTCCCCAGAGTTTGCTCAGACTCATGTCCATTGAGTCGATAATGCTATCCAACTATCTTACCCTCTGTCACCCCCTTCTCCTCCTGCCTTCAATCTTTCCCAGCATCAGAGTCTTTTCCAACATGTTGGCTCATCAGGTGGCCAAAATATTGGAGCTTCAGCTTCAGCATCAGTCCTTCCAATGAATATTCATGTTTGGTTTCCTCTAGGATTGACTGGTATGATCTCCTTGCTGTCCTAGGGACTCTCAAGAGTCTTCTCCAGCACCACAGTTTGAAAGCATCAATTCTTTGGCACTCAGCCTTCTTTATGGTCCAACTCTCATGAGTTCTTCTGGCCAGATATTAACCACCTTCTCACAGTTTCTCTGAACGTTCTGAATTCTCCTGCCTCCTGGACTTTTCTAATGCTACATCTAACCATCTCCCCATCCCACCAGTCCCCACCCCACCCAAGGGTCAAAGCCTAGTTCGAACTCCCTCCTTCACAGAGTTTTCCTGGCCCTCCTGTCTAAAAGGTCCTTGGTCTCTGTTAGTCACTTAGCCCTATATACTTTGTTGTGTCTTTTAAAAAATATTTATTTATTTGGCTGCGCTGGGATCTCAGTTGTGGCACACAAGATCTTAAAGTTGCAGCATGCAAACTCTTATTTGCAGCATAATCTATAATAGTTCCCCAGTCAGGGATTGAACCCAGGCCCCCTGCATGGGGAGAGCAGTCTTAGCCACTGGACCATCAAGGAAGTCCCAGCCCTGTATACTTTGGATAAGAATTATTTATACACGTGTCAGTTCCACAAGATCTGTGAGGGCAGAATTTGAGTCCACTTACAGGCTGCTGCCTGTCAGGCCCGGCCCTCCCCTGCTGTTCGGTGCTTCCCACAGTTCTGTCACTGGTCCTTTCTCTTCCTGCTCTGCACTCTCTCTGGGCATAGAATCTATGGGTTCCAACAACCCTCTCTATATGGAAGGGCCTCATCCTTGGCCTCCAGGACAACCAACTTCCCAAGGATTAAGCTTGCTTTCCAGCGGTCACTAGACATGTCTGCAAGGACCCCGACAGGGGCAACTCCAAAGCCAAGTGTTTATCTTATCATCCCTTTAATTCTGTTCTCCTCCTGGACCAGTTTCTACACCTGGCTCCCAACCTTAAGAACCATGATGCAACAGAACAATCCCAACCCCTGAAGGAAAGTCTAGTTCTTTTTGAATGCTGCTGCCTCTTGATGTGTGAAGTTAGGATCACTTCTGAGGACAGAGGGCAAAGCCAAGCCCCTTGGGAGGGCTCAGCTCGGCAGCCTGGCTCTTCTGTTCTCTTCTGCAAGGCAGTGACTCAGAGGGTGGAGGACAGGTGTTTGTGTGGGACAGATCTCTCCTCAGAGAGACAGGCTGGATGCAGGAAGAACAGCTAACAGTTGTTATAAACTTAGGACTATCTCATCCTCACCATAAGCCTCTGACTGTAACAATATTCCTATTAGTCTCCCTTTTCAGACAAAGAGGCTTACAGCTGTTAAGCAGCGTTATCCTAGGAGTAAGTGGCGAGTCTGAGCTGCTGGCTCAGGCTGGTGTCGAAGTGCCACACAACCCTTCGGGGAGGTGGTGGCTTTAGAAGGTAGGATTCAAGACCTGGACAGGAACGAAGCACAGAAGGACTGTCGCCTGGGCTGTGCTTATGTTCTTTGCCCCCTGTTCCCCACTGTCATTGTCATCTCTTCTTATTAAGGAAAATGTCTGTGAAAGGCACGGCCTGTTGCAGCTCTGATGTCAAGACCAAGGGAAGGGTCCACCCTGGCGGTGTAAGGCTTGGTCACAGGATCTCACTTCTCCCCCTGCCCATCCTCAATAGTCCCCCAGGAATGCAGGGCACTGGCTGTCTGGAATCCCAGCAAACAGATCACACAGGCGAGGCAGCATGGGAAACTGAAAAGGGCACTTAGAGAAAAACAGAAGCAGGCCTTTACAGTGTGTGACCTTGAGAAAGTCTCTCCCTCGCTGACCCTCCGTTTCCTTCTCTGGAAAATGCTGGAATGATCCTACTTCCCTCCCAGGACACGGATGAGAAGCAAGTGAGACCACAGATGTGAAGCCCAGACCTATACAACACGTGACCCCGGGGTGTTGGCATCAGGATCACACGCAGGAGCAAGGGGGCCCTCAGGCTTGTGCAGAGGGTGGCTTCCAAGCCCCCTGCTTCCACCTCCATCTGCTCATTTTCTCCTCTCACTTTGTTCATTTGCTCTCTCATTCAGTTACAAGATATTACTGAGTGCCCACTGTGTCTGGTATGGTTCTGGGTCCCTGGGGAGATAGCAATAAACCAAACAAATAAAAATCCCTACCCTCATACTCCAGTGGGATAAGTCGGGCCATAAGCAAACAGGAACACACACAATTCTATGGAGGAAAGAAAAAGCAGCTAAGGGGAGTCATTTTATGCTCATTGGCTTCCCTGATCAGGAGATATTTGGGGAGATACTCATAGGAAATGAGGAGCCAGGCCCATAGTGTCAAGGCAGAGAGAATAGCTGTGTGAAGGCCCTTGGTGCTCTGCACACTTTAGGGCACCAGCAAGGAGGCCTGGGTGCCCCCGTAGGTTACTGACGGTGAGGTTATGTGCAGCTGTGTGGGTTACCAAAAGGAATTTTGCTTCTTTTCTGAGTTGAGAGCCACTGGAGAAGGCACGGGGCAGAAAAATGACTTGATCTGATGATGACTTTAAAAACTCATTCTGGCTGCTGTATTGTGACACCTCTGTGACAGGGACAAAGGTAGAAGCGGGGACAAAAGGTAGGAGACCCCACAACAATCAGGCAACAGAGCATGCTACCTCCCTGGACCACCAAGTCCCACTTTCCTCAAGATTTCTGTTATAAGACATGCATTTGGGGAGATGCTGACCCTTTCCACCTCCCTCATTTTATTCTTCAGTTTGTTGATGTGGTGTATCACAGGGTTTGGTTTGCAGATATTGAGAAATCCTTGCATCCATGGTTTGAATCCCATTTAACCATGGTGTATGATCTTTTTAATGTGTGTTGGATTCAGATTTCTAGTGTTTTGTTGAGGATTTTTGTATCTATGTTCATCAGTGATATTGGTCGGTAATTTTCCTTTTTTGTGGTATCTTTGTCTGATTTTGATCAGGGTGATGGTGGCCTCGTAGAATGAGTTTGGAAGCTTTTCTTCCTCTGCAGTTTTTTGGAACAGTCTCAGAATGATAGGTGTTAACTCTTCTCTAAATGTTTGATATAATTCACCTGTGAAGCTGTTGGATCCTGGACTTTTGTTTGTTGCCAACTCCTTCATTTTTGCCTTTACATACTATAAAAATGAGGTTAAATAGCATCACCAACTCAATGGACATGAACTTGAGCAAACTCCAGGAAATAGTGAAAGTCAGGGAAGCCTGGCATGTTTCAGTCCATGGGGTAGTAAAGAGTCAGACAAAATTTAGTCACTCAACAGCAACAACCCTCATTTTAGAAACTGGAACACTCAAGACGCAAAAAGTTAAGCAACTTGGCCAAAAATATTCATTGTGTTAAGAGCAAAACTACCACCACAACCAATGTATTCTGATTCCTCACCTGAGAGTCCAGGACTCACCCAGAGCACTCTTGTTGCAGCAGAATATGAGTGTGCAATTCAGAGCTGGAGATAAGAGCTTGGGGGTCATGATGTATCAACAGGCCTTAAAACGACAAGGCAGGATGAGATCACCAAAGGAGTGAGCATAGGCAGAGAAGAGATTCAAGGAGAGAACCTTAAGCATTTCAGTGTTTCATGACTCATGATGAATTAGCAACATGAAGGTCCCTGGTAGCTTCAACAAGTTTTTTGGGGAGAACTTTGTGAGTAGACCCTTGATCGGAGTGGGTTCATGAGAAAATGGGAGGAGAGGAGTTGAAGACAGTGAAAGACACCACTCTTCCAATTTACATTTCGTGCTGCCCCACAACTCTTCAGAGTCCATGCAGGCCTCCCTTCCATCCTGTCCTTCCCCATTTTCCTTTTCCTCTCTTCCCTTCTTCAAAACTTGCCTGTTTCATTTCCCACTCCCTTAAGTTCTACTTTCCTCCAAGAAAAAGCCATCTAATAAATGGACATCCACTGAGAGATCAATTAATGAGTTTACTGACATTTTGCTATCTTCAAGATAATGTATATTCTAATATAGAACTCTGACAGATAAACAGGTTTTTGCACTAGAGGAAACCATGGCAGCTAGATTGGAGGAGGGAAAAGACACTGAAGCCTGAACCCCACCCATCATTATCCAAGAGCTACGTTTGACCTGCCAATTTGCAGATCTAAAATTTTCCATTTTGAAATACACTTTCATACTGAGGAAATGGCACAGAACATCAAGGTCATTGTCGAGAGCATTGCTAGTCCAGGGACATATCAAGACATACCATGAGTCTCCACCAGTTGTGAAGTACGCTAGGTACTATAACAAAGTTCCAAAATCAAAATGGTTTCCTTTAGTTTGTAAATTATCTGAGGAACCCCCATACTAATGAGGATCTCATTGTGTTGTCTTCAGAGAAGATAAAGGCCAGTGGAGTTACTTCTTGAACACTGAGGCCTGCACGTGACCCACAGCCGTCTAGACTTCCTCTCTGGATAAGACCAAGCAGTGGGTGCTATGAAGAGCAAGGCCGATCACACCCCTGGACAGCAAACTACACCATTATTTTGTATGATGAAAAAGCCAGATGCAAGGGGCCATCTGAGAAATGATAATTAGCAACAAGACTAACAAAACCAGGGACTTTACCAGTCAGGCAAGGAGGACTCTCTCCTCCATTCCATATCTGACCACTTCATTGAAGGTATTGATCACAGAGATGGCTCAGCAGTACATAAGGGAGGTACAGACAGCCTGCCTGCCAAAGGACTGAAGGGCCAGAAGATTTAGGAAGCTCTGAGAATTCCTCCTTGTTCCCAGAAAGTCAGAGAGAATCAAGAAGTGCAAAATTTAGCTGACTCCTTGCTGTAGTCACAGACACTTTATTAATATCTTAATTCAAATAGAATTTAAGGGAGAAGGAGATTAAATGGGTTAATGGAATCAAAAGTTACAAACTTAAACTTATAAATAAATCATAGGAATGTAATATACAGCATGATGACTATAGTTAATAATACTGTATTGCATATTTGAAAGGTCCTTAAAAAGTAAATCCTCAAAATTCTCATTGTACACAAAAAACTTTTTGCAATCGTATACAGAAATTGATGTTGTGTGTGTGTGTGTGCGTGTGTGCTCAGTCATGTCCAACTCTTTGCAACCCCATGGACTATAGCCCACCAGGCTCCTCTGTCCATGGAATTTTCCAGGCAAGAATACTGAAGGGGCTGCTGTTTCCTTCTCTGGGGGATCTTCCTTATACAGGGCTCGAACCTGCATCTCCTGCATTGGCAGGCAGATTCTTAATCAGCTGAGCCACTGGGGAAGCCTGAGATGGATGTTAATTAAGCTTAATGTGGTAATCCTTTGACCATGTATACAAATATTGAGTCATTATTCATTTGTTAAGTCATGTCCAACTCTTCGCGACCCCATGGACTGCAGCATTCCAGGTTTCCCTGTCCTTCACTATCTCCCAGAGTCTGCTCAAACTCATGAGCATTGAGTCAATGATATCATCCAACCATCTCATCCTCTGTTGCTCCCTTCTCCTTCTGCTCTCAATCCTTCCCAGCATCAGGGTCTTTTCCAATGAGTTGGCTCTTCACATCAGGTGGCCAAAGTATTAGAGTTTCAGCATCAGCCCTTCCAGTGAATATTCAGGGTTGATTTCCTTTAGGATTGACTGGTTTGATCTTCTTGCTGTCCAAGGGACTTTGGACATTGTTGTATGCCTGAAACTAATTTCATGTTATGTTAATTATACATCAATTTTTAAAAAAGAATTCTCAAAGAAGGTTTACTCTTCTCAAGTTCATCTGCTTCATAGAAGACATTTGACTTCCTGGCATTTTTATTAATGATGTTGATTAACCAGCAATGACAGTCAAACCCCAAACTGAGATTTCACAGAGGGACTGGTGAGAGGTTTGATGAGCCAGTGAAAGTCAACCTTCTGATGACTAAAAGAAGAGGAGTGTGAGAGTGGAGACATTCAGAACAGACCAAGTTACACAGTGAAAAGGAAAAATAGGATAACCCTTATAAATAATGATAAGTAAATTACCTATTTTTAGTTTTTTTTTAATATATTATCCATTTTATTTCAAGAAAATTGTAGTCATAGTTATGTAGCCATAGTCATGTAGCCTAGTTGCCATAGTTAAGACTACAGTAAAGAAATTAAAGATGCCTATAGTTTTAGAAAATACATTTCTGGCATTGTGCCTTTTCTATAATTTTACATATATGTGCTAAGGAATTAATTATGAGTAGACTCCACACTGGGTTTCCCAGGTGGCACTGGTGGAAAAGAATCTGCCTGCCAATGCAGGAGACACAAGAGACATGGGTTCAATCCCTGGGTCAGGAAGATCTCCTGTAGTAAGAAATGGTAACCCACTGCAGTATTCTTGCCCGGAAAATCCCATGGACAGAGGAGTCCGGTGGGCTACAGTCTATAGGATCACAAAGAGTCAGACACGATTGAAGCAACTTAGCATGCAAGGCACAGGCTCCACATTAAGCAAACAGCATGGGTAGTGCAGAAAGAATTGGTTCTGTCAGAAGCACCTGCACAACCCTAGGCAACTCTCCACGCCTCTCTGTGCCTCAATTTCCCCAGTTATGAGATATGGAAAAATAGTACCTAATTTTTGTTCCTACTAAAGATGTTAATTTGTGATAAGATTTGCCTTCTATTGCCAGTCACAGTTTCCTAATGTGCTTCATTTGAACCCTGCTAAGTGTAGCTGAGATGGTTCAGATGTTAAAGAATCCGCCTGCAATGCGGGAGACCTGGGTTAGATCCGTGGGTCGGGAAGATCCCCTGGAGGAGGGCATGGCAACCCACTCCAGTGTTCTTGCCTAGAGAGTCCCCATGGACAAAGGAGCCTGGAGGGTTACAGCCCATTGTATCACAAAGAGGTGGACATGACTGAGTGACTAAGCACAGACAAGCATAGCTGAAAGGGAGAAATCTTTATTTAAAAATCTAAGTAAGCAATAGAAGATATACTTTCATTTTTACAACACAACCACTGGAAGGGCTATTTAACTCCATACAAATATATGTGGTACTGATTGAGAGAACTGCTGTATTTACTAGCAATATTTTCAGACAGTTTATAAGCACCAAGCTGAGTCTCCATCTTTCAAAGAGCTTTTTTGTATACTCCAAGGACCTGATTTACAACTCTCATTCTTTTGCTTTAATAATGTGAAGTTTTTCCATACGAAACTGGGTCTCTCCTTAGCTCAATGTCCTAATTTCCCCTTGTCAAAATAGCTTTTTAGGGAGTCTCTATTGTTTTCAGTTAATTTTAACACTAAATTAAAAGCTTCATATGGTGGTGATTTTAAAACATTTTGCTTCAG
>NW_011494638.1:5815305-5831363 GCF_000754665.1 Bison bison bison | reverse complement strand
CAAAAGGAACCTCCTAAACTACTTCAGTCATAATTGTTACCATCGTTACAATAAGGTTTTCATATAGACTCCCTTTTAGACCTCAAAGTATTCTATAAAGACCACACTTTGAAATTTTGTTCTCTCAAAACATACCCCATACATTAGATAAGGGGTCAGTGACCTCATCTTACAGACTAAATAGTCAGGAGAGGACAGAACTTCCCACTGGATTCAAAGGAAATAGTGGCATTTAAATCCTAAATCTAATAATCTAATGCTATTCCAGTGGCTTAGCCTCTTTTTGGCCTTTTTTTAATTCCAAGTTTTCTAAAATCATCTGGGAAGTAATAGATCATATTTAATTGTTCAGGCTTTTATGCTGTGTTTTCAGAATCGCTTCTGATTTGTGGTCTGGCTCTAGTTCAGTATTATCCAACACGAGGTTGATTTCATCAGCCCTGTATCAAAGCTTCCTCACTTTAGCCAGAAATTAAAATAATAGCTGTGAGTTTCCCCTCCCTGTCATACAGCTAGTCAATAATGCCATTTGCCATATTTTGTAGATGACTCTATAGGCTCCTCATAAAAGCGGGATATGGAACTCTCATTTATTTAGCATAGGCACGCTCCACTTCTCCTACACAAAGACATAATCTTTTCTTTTTAAACAACTTTACTTCCTTTTAGTGTTATAAATTGTCATGAAGCCTGCAAAGGGTCACCTGCCAGGTTTACCTGGTCCTCTAAATAAAGCCCATGATATCTGATGTCATTTTCTCTCATATCTTTTCTTTGATAAAGGTTTATGAACCAACTACCAAAGAGGAGGAAAGGATCAAGATACCATCAGTGGCCAAAATGGTCACACAGTGATAAGATGCTTAAACATAAAACATTCCAATGCAAAAATTATCAGAAGGAAAACATCTCTTTTGTAGTTTAAGTCATAGAGACAGGACAAATACCCCTAGCGTAACCTGAGCTCTTGCTTAGCATTAGCACTTTTTAAAGCCCATACATAACCTTGATTTGTGGTATTCATGTGCAAGGCCATGTGCTCCAGCGCCCAGAAATTTTGAGCACCGGGTTCTTTTCTTGGCTGCCTCTGAGTGCCCTTGAGCAAATGACTTCAACATCCCTGTTACAGGAAACAGAGATAATCCCACAAGGTATCTACCTCGCCCTTGACTCAACAGCTCCTGGCTCCCCAGAGAATGTGATATGGATCAGAGCCAGGTCCTATGAAAATGAAAATTACCCTATAGATGACTATTATATAATGTGATTAATCCTCCTAACCTCTTCCCCAGAGCAGGTAAAGCCCCAAACTTTAGCACTTAACTTTCTTCTCTTAACATAATCCCTTGAAAATAGAAGGTAAAAGTTCATGACTACAGACTCACTTAATTTTTCCTGGTTTAAACTGAACTTTGATATCTTTTTATAAAATTCTTTCTTGCAAAACTACACAATACTTTAGGTATTAACACTATAAAAAAGTCTTGTGAATTTTCTATTTAACTTGTATAGACTAAAAGTAATGGCCTAGTTGAGTGATTTAGTTTATGAATGGCAAAGGTTCAGATCTCCTAAGTCTCAAAATACAGAAATAAAAATATCAGAATATCAAGCATTTTTCGAAAATGAATGGAGATTTGCGCTATCAGTGAGATTTGCCCTATGTTGCTTCCTTTTATGTAACATGGCAAGCTGGTTCTAAAATTTAAATTTAAAAATGATCTAATTGTAAATTATCTTTTGGTAATAATTACAAAAAGCAAAAAGAAACAAGGAAATAAGTTACTTTGTTTCTCTTTCCAAATAAATAAAATTTAAAATGCAAAGGCCCCAAAACAGTCAAGCTACTCCCGAACATGATGACAGGCTTTACACCATAAAGCTATCACAAATAAAGTGGCATAATATTAGACTGGAGAAACGGAGAGGACCCAGAGTGGATCACAGAAATATAATCTATGCATGGCATAGACTGGTGCTTACTGCATGGCAGGAGGGCACTGCACAGTGCCAGATGAGTGGCTACACAGAAGGACCCTTCCTCACACAGTCACAGGTACCTCCCACAGGAAGTCAAACATAAGACAGTAAGAAAGGCAAAATTAAAAAGCATTATTTAAATGAAAAGATTTTTAAAGATAGTATTTTCATGACTTCAGGGTAGGAAAACATTCCTCAAGAAAAGATACAAAGTACACTAAACATAAAAGATGGATATATTTGTCATTAAAATGAAGAGTTTTTATTCATCAAAAAACCATGAAGACAATGAAAAATAACCAGAGGAGAGGATATTTACAACAAACTCAATAACCATTAGTACGAAGAATGTATACAATCAGTGAGTAAGGTGGCGGACACACACACACACAATCAGTGAGTAAGGTGGTGGACACACACACAACAGAGACAGGTTCTGAATGGGCTCTTTTCAAAAGAAGAAATCCAGTGACCAGTAAACATGTGGAAGATGCTCAAAGGCTGTTTCTAATTAGAGAAATGCAAAATAAAAGCACAGTGAATGTCTGTATAAAAAATCGCATGCTAAAAGTAAAGTCTGGCAATCTGGAGCTCTCATACACAGTGAGGGATGAGGGGAAGGATATTAAATGTTACAGATATACCTATCTCATAATCCAGCAGTTAAACTCCTAGGTAAATGCCCTACAGAAATGTTTATGTGCACAAACATGTTCACTGCAGCATTGCTTGTAATAGCCCTGAACTGAAAACATCATAGAGGTGCCCATCTCAGGAAAATAAAGTGGCACTAATGAAACGGCATATCACACAGTAATGAAAATGAGTAAATCACACCGACACACAGCGTGCATTGTGGAAGTGTTTAGTGAAAGGCACTAGACACAACATGCAGTGTGAGTCCAGTTTTTTAAGTCAAAAGTAGGGAAAACAATATTGTTATACACATAACAGGTAAAACCATTTTTTAAAAGAGACGTATTGCCATAAAGTCAGGCTAGGAGTTTCCTCTGGGGGACAAAGGGGAAGCTGGAAGGAACACACAGGGAGATTTTGGAGTGCTGGCAGTGGCTTTTGAGCCTCTGGTTTGTGATTACATAGCTGTTTGCTTCATCTATTAAACTGCACACCTGTTTTATGTACTTCTTGTATATTTCACAAAATTTAAAAGAATGAGAAAGAACTCATACTACCAAACATACCACTGACTAGAACTATACTTATTTAAATAGTGTGGAAAAACTAGAAGGCCCAGGTCCAAGACACAAAAGATACACAGGAATTTAGTATTCTATACCAGTACAATGCAAATTTTTAAAAAACTAAATCTCACCTCATACAATATTCCCAAGTTTGAGATGGATTAAAAATTTCCTTCTTAATTAAAGGTAAGTATAAAAGTGAAATTTTTTAAAGTACCACAAGAAAATAAGGATCAATCTGTACCCATCCTTGGGGTAGGGAAAGCACGCCCTAGCACACCTGCATGGGCTTCCGAGGTGGCACTACTGGTACAGAATCCACCCACCAACACAAGAGACAGGAGACTCAGGTCCGATCCCTGGGTCAGGAAAATGCCCTGGAGTAGGAAATGGAAACCCACTCCACTATTCTTTCCGGGGAAATCCAAGGGGTGGAGCAGCCTGGCGGGCTGCAGTTCATGGAGTCACAAAGAGCTGGACACAGCTGAGCACACACTCATACACACAGCACACCTGCAAAAGGCAGACGCTAAGAAAACAACTTCTACACAGAAACACCACCAACTATATTAGAAGGCAAGTCACATGTTGAAAACGGTAATAACACATGACAAAAAGACATCTTAATTCACAAAGTAACTTATAAACCAATAAAATTGGCAAACTCGCCAAGAGAATATAGGGAAGATATGAAGAAGCAATGCTCAAAACAATGAATGAAAATGGTCAATAAACATGACAAGACTCTCAAATCGTCATTTATAATCAAAGAAACACATTTTAAAGGAAGCCCTTTTCTGGAATTATTGGCAAATATTTTGAATTGCAACTTGCAATTCTGATAGTTTAATATATTGCTAGTGGGAACATTAAGGAAAACAGCCTTTGTGGCGAGTGATGGATATCAAGTCTCAAAAATTTACTTTCACCTAGCAATTCCTTCTAGAAAGGTACCATTTGGAAATAAGTCACTTTTTACAGATGTGACATAAGATGTTGATTGTATCATTCCAATTTGCATTATAATGAACACATCGTGAAGCAAAATGTTCAAAGTTACGGCACACCCATAAAATGGAATATTCTGCAGCTATCTAAAATGTGAAATATTTAGTATGTGGAAATGTTAACAGTGTATAGAGCAGAATGTTAACCAGCGTATGACTGCATTATTGAAAATATAAATGTATAGCTATGCATAGAAAAGTATGCATATGTCCTTGTACCCAAATATTAACAGAAGCCTTCTCTGGGTGGGATTACAGGGGACTGCATGTATGGCATGGGAGCCCTTCCATGATCAGGTTTTCCAGGAACAACGTTTATTTATTCTGGTGACTCAGACAGTAAAGAACCTGCCTGCAATGCAGGAGACCTGGGTTCAATCCCTGGGTTGGAAATATCCCCTGGAGAAGGAAATGGCAACCCTTGCCAGTATTCTTGCCTGGAGGATTTCATGGACAGAGGAGCCTGGCGGGCTACAGTCCTCGAGGTCACAAAGAGTCAGACATAACTGAATGACTATTTTAATAAAGAAGGAGCATCAAATAACTTTAGGATGTGAAATCATTTATGATTAGTTTTAAAAACTAAAAATAACAAAACTGTGCAGGATATTCCTATATTTGCTTGATGAGGGGAGGAAAGCAAAAGGGCGATAAAGTTACTCCCAAAAGGACAGGACACAGAACTGAGCCCTTCCTACCACACCTATATCTGCCTAAATGTATTCTAATTCATATTTCATATATGCAAAGCCTCCTTCAAAGTTGTTACATTTAATTAACCAGCAGTAAAACATCACCATTAGCATTTTCAGGTTGCTCTAATTAATATTTTATTCTTTCAACACTGCTTAAAGGCACCAACATGTTAAACAAAACTGTGGCAACATATGTGTTAATTTCTCTGGAGACAACCATATAATCCTTTGAAATCATACATGAAATTGAGGTTTCTGCAGCCTACGTAAGTCTCTTTTGGAGGGGGCAGGGAAGCAATATATATTGATAACAAACCAATTGTAGCTTCAGAAACTTTTTTGGTTCTCTTATCAAATTGAACCTATCATCTGCTAGAACAACGAAGTCAAGTCAGGCCAAGCCTAACAACAGATAGGGCTTCTCCAGTAGCTCAGCAGTAAAGAATCTGCTTGCAATGCAGGTGATGCAGGAGCCACAGGTTCAATTCCTGGGTCAGAAGGATCCCCTGGAGAAGGAAATGGCAACCCACTCCAGTAATCTTGCCTGGAAAATCCCACGGGCAGAGGACCCTGGTAGGCTACAGTCCATGGGGTCGCAAAAGCTGGACACAACTGAGCAACTAAACCACCACCAACAGCTATTCCCTTCACAAACATCAATCACCTTAAGACTTTTCCTGTTCCTCATGTTACTCCATGACCAGGCAAATCTGGTCATCTAGAAAGACCACCCACCCTCTAGAATTAACTAACAGTACCGCATATTCCTTATGAGAAGAAAGAAAACATATTTCCTAAGGGAAGACAGAAAGAAACAAATATTTAAGCATTTTCTTTGAGTGTCTTCCTTGGTATTTAATGTCCAATACTGTAACAGCCCCCATGCAAACATGCACAAAATTCTCTAGACTTCTCCCTTTGTTCTTCAAAAAAAGAGGGAATTATATCTTCATAATTCATTTTAGGTGATGCCTGGGAAACTAAATAATTCACTAAGACATGTAATAAACATTATTTGGTAGAGGTAAGTATAAAGAAAAAAGCAGTTTAATCACCTGCTTTCATTTGGCTTAGAGAAAAAAATGTGCTTACTATATACTAAAATATCAGACCAACACAGGACATACTGCCAAAATTTAATATAGTGTCATTAAACACAATATTCAAATATTCAACTTTTCAAGCACATGAAAGTTATCATCTGAAAGTGGGCTCTTTTTATAGTTTCCTTAGTGTAACTTTACAAAATTCTTTCTCTCAACAATGTCTGACACTGATCTTGATACTTGTTAGGCACTCTGATGTAAGATAATGAGATCTCAACAGGCAGAGATTTAGGAGATAATCTGAACATCCATCTTCAGAATTCATCCTCGGAGGACTGATCATCATCTTCATCCCTTACTTCTCGGTATTTCCTTGAAGACTCCCCTTCTGGATTATAGCTCTGCATTTTAATATTTAGTCTTTCAGCTAGCTTCTGTGCTGCGAGCTTGGCTTGTATCTCCTTTAAGACAAAAAAGCAAAAAGTTAGACATTCATACCTTTTCCCTACAATTTTTCAGTGGGAAGTCACTGGAACAGAACCGGTTTCACTAGAATGGCATGCCCCTTTATTTCTGGGTTCTCTACTGCCATCTGAGAGAATGAGGCACAGACATCACAGGGCTGAGCTGGAGAGAGCTACCAGCCTGCTACAGCGGTGCTGACACACTTCCACTGATAAACAATGTGCACTGAAATATCCAACTCCTATAAGAGAAGCTGAGCAATCAGCTTGGCACTGCGACAGTTACACACAGGAAAATATTTTCAAGCATGTGGGCATGTGCATGTGTATAGACAACCCTGAAGAACAATTTAAGCCATCAAATGTTAAAAACCACCAATGCTGTCCTGGCCCTCCAACTGGAAGAGTCTTCTTTCCTAGATTAGATCATGGCTTCTAGGCTCGAGAGTGACATTTCAGTGCCACAGTGAAAAATCAAAGAATACTAAAAACTGATTATCCCTCTCCAAATTAACTCCCATGAAAATTACTATGCAATAAAAAGCCTAAGTAAATCTTAAACAGTGGCAATGTGCTTGCAAACGCCCAGTGACGGTGTCACTGACTGACTGGCAAGCCGCAATGCTCATTCCTCATCTGGCTCACTTTTCTCAGGCTGCCCCCAACCCACTCGAACTCATTTATGTCCCTCCTTCAGGCCATGGGTAGTGCAGGTAGGTGGGACTGAAGTGGAGTTATTAATGCTCTGCCAGGAAACCAACCCCAAACTGAACGGTTTAATTCAACCTAAAAATACCTTCAGACAGGCATTTAGGGTCAAACAAGGTAAGAAACGATTCCTCGATGCTTAGTTACAGCCAGGCAATCACTTGAATGAGCTGAGGACGAAAACTGGCTTTTAAAAACGGTGCCTTGAAAATCCATGCCAACCTAGCTTTTGTGAAAATCGAAGGCCTAGAGTAAATTCTGACTCACGTAAGCAGCGTACAACATGCAGGCAGGAAAAAGCCATGCTCTAAATACCTCATAACTCTGCTTCTGCTGTCTCTGAAGTGCCAGCGACTCCTCTATGGAGAGCAGCTGGGTTGGCAGGTGGTGCAGCGGCAGAAGCCGGGCCGCTGTGATATCATCAAGATGCTTCCTGTCCCTGCGCCGCCTCTCCTCTGAGGAGATGGGAGACCCTCTCCTCTGACAAGCACTCGATGAATCACGGGGCTGTGAAGGTAATCTGCAGGAAGCAACCCTTATGTTACACCACCTTTTCACAGACACACATTTGTAGCATTCAACAAAAGTGGCCTTTAACCTTGGCAGCTAACTGTTCTACAAAGGTAACAGTAAGGCCTTTACCACTATTTACATGCATAGATAAAACGTTCTTTTTAAATATATTTACCTCAAAAACAAATATTTAAATTGGCACCTTTTTTGGCGAGTAATTTGACAATGCATTCCTCTAACAGATAGCTAGACTCATTGCCTTTCCCCTCTCTCCCCAAATACTAGAGTGGGTGGTCATTTCCTCCTCCAGGGGCTCTTCCCCACCCAGGGATCGAACCCTCATCTCCCACGTCTCCCGCATTGGCAGGTGGACTCTTTACCACTGAGCCACCTAGGAAGCCCCCCAAAAAGCTTATCCTCGAGCTAGAAGCCTATTCTCATTCAAAAATACCTGTGAAGGGGCTTACTGTCTAGCAGAGGGAATTAAACTTGTGAACAGTTTCAGCGTGATGTAATATCATGGGTACTATGGCACAGGCCCACTGGAACACAGACAAGGGAATGGCCTGTTGTAATGGGAGACAGGATGGCTGGCAGAAACACTTCAACAAGAGTGCAATCTGAGGAGTCTTGGAATAATATGGATTCAACATGTAAATGATAGGATCTCTGATGGCATTTCACCAGAGAGTAAGGACTGACAGGGCTGCAGCTCACAGGAAGCATGGGAGCTGGAGAGTACAGAAAAGGCTGGGGCAGCAGGCTGGGTGCAGGCACGTGGAAGGCTCTAGTCTGCTAACAGGTTCAGGTTTGTCTTCTACAAATTCTGGCAGCAGTGGACAGGATGGACTGGTAGAGTTAAGACTAGGCCAGGACAGTGATGAGCATCTTCACTTTGACAGGAGAAAAGATGAACATAAGGATGATTAGAGACGAAGGTCCAGGAAATACACTGTCAGCTCCCATGGCTGGCAGAGATGGAAAGGAGGGGAAGAAAGAAGGTGCTGGCACTACTGGCTTAGGGAACATGGGACAAAGTAGTCTGGGAAGAAGTGAGTTCTACTTTGTACAGGACAAACCTTAGGGGCACAGATCACCCCCACGTGGCCGGGTTTCACAGGTAACTGACTCTGCAAATCTGAAGTTCTGGGTAGACTAGGGCTAGAAGAGATGAGAGACAGCCTCCTGCATCAGAAGAGCCAGAAGAGCATGCAAGAGGCGGCCAAGGGACACCTGCATCCCCTGCCACTTCCAACTGTCTACCGCCTGGCTCCCCAAAGCCCAGCCTCTTCTGATGAGTGCACCTGTCTCTATGGCTCACAAACTTCCCTTGGGAACCTTCACGGATATTCCCTTCCTCTACTCCCACTTCCAGCTAAAGGACCACAGTACAGAATCAGGGTCAATGTATTCTCTGTTGTACGTATTGACTAAATGATGCTTTTGGTTTTCTGCCTCCCTCGAAGTGAGGAAAGATACCTCACCACACACAAGATGAGTAATTACTTAATCAAAGATTACTTTTTATTCCTAACTAAAAATTAATTTTGGTTTTCTGCTGCTGCTAAGCCACTTCAGTTGTGTCCGACTCTGTGATCCCAGAGACGGCAGCCCACCAGGCTCCCCCGTCCCTGGGATTCTCCAGGCAAGAACACTAGAGTGGGTTGCCATGTCCTTCTCCAATGCATGAAAGTGAAAAGTGGAAGTGAAGTCGCTCAGTTGTGTCCGACCCTCAGCGACCCCATGGACTGCAGCCTTCCAGGCTCCTTCACCCATGGGATTTTCCAGGCAAGAGTACTGGAGTGGGGTGCCATTGCCTTCTCTGCTGGTTTTCTACTCAAAACTATTTGTTCTGGTTTTCTATGCAGAACAAATAGTTTTGAGGTTTAAAAAAATGAATAGTGAGATACAATTGAACTTTAAAGTCTCTATAATAATAATTTAAAAAAATTGGTTTAGGTACTTGTAACTACAAGCTTTCAGTTTTTCAAAGAAAAGCAGTAGTGGTTAAACTTTGTATCTGTTGTTGGTGTCAGACGCTTTGCAACCACATGGACCCTAGCCTGCCAGGCTCCTGTGTTCATCAGATTTCCCAGGCAAGAATACTGGAATGGGTTGCCATTTCCTTCTTTAGGGGATCTTCCTGACCCAGGGACCGAACCTGCGTCTCCTGCATTGGCAGGTGGATTCTTTACCACTGAGTCACCAGGGAAGCTCCCTGTATCTGATATTAATGTCTTATAAAACTACTCCCTGATTTGAATGTTATAACTGCACATAAATAAATAAAACTCTTTTTGAAGAGATTTTTTTCTGAAGATCTCAGAAACACCTATGACAAGGAACTTAGAAGTACAGTTCACTTGCCCCTCCTGCCCAAACTTGTTTTGCTTTGTTAACCCTTTCTCAGCTCCCTTCCTCCTGAAATGATTATATACTTTAACGTTCTTCCAAGTGTGTAAGCCTCGAGTCCTCATCTAGACCCTAAACTCTATGAGGAACAGAATCTTTACTCTCATGTCGTCACAGCACCTGCTGTTACATACAGCGAGCACACAAATATTTTTTACTGAGAAAGGCCGTCGGTTCCTACAATTGTTTTCCTCTTAGCTTATAGTCTGGTTAGAGGAGGAGCTATGTACAAGAATATGGTTCTGGAAACAATTATAATAAATTCTCTAATTCTATGTTTTATATAAAATTTTGCCTAAGTATCCTGAAGTTTAATGCTCCATCTGCTACTGAAAACCTTTTCAATTACTTGGCGAAAAAAAAGAAAGCATTTTCCAGCAGGAATCCTCCACTCCAGCCATGTTTGTTTTACTGCTTCTACAATACGCTCATTCCCAAGTACAAGCAGTTCTCACACCAAGTTCACTGAACTTAACGCAGTCTCCCAGTTTTTGGAGTTTAACAAATATAATGCTCCTGTGACAAGCCTGTTTCCGATGGTACTTACACATTGGTTTTAAATTTATGTGGCGGGGGCATGGGATTTTTGGCTCGCATTTCCAGCACTTCCATGTAATGAGGCTTCTTCTGCGGCCCACTCCAAAGGCCGGCCAAGTTCTCAGGATTCTGGTTTCCTTCTGAGTGGTGTTCAGTCGGATCCGCAATTGTGATCCTTTGTAATCTATCAATGAACAGGTTGTCTGAGCTGCCAGGATGATCCTCCACTTGACCTAAGGCACAATGCTGAGGGAGACCCTCACTAGCTTGAGATGAGGAAGGCGCTGGGGCTCCGCTGGTAGAAGTTGGGTGCTCGCTCACTGTGTGTTCAGCCTCAGCTGCCTCAGCATCACCTCCTCGAGTTGGATGTGCCAGTCCCTGTTGTCGTGAGGTTGTCTGAGATGATGTGATGTTAGCTACAGAGGAACAGCCAGGAACGGGTGATGAAGTGTCAAGTATCTGGTCAGAATTCTGGGCCTTATCTCTGTCCCCATCAACAACTGCAATCACTTTTTGCCTCTCCTTACAGTCTAAGCTAACAGGATAAAAGAGTTCACTTCTTCCTCTAACTTCTTCACGTTCTGCGATGGCAGCTTTCAGTTTGGTGACAGCGTCTGAGATCTTTTTACCTTTGTCGGGCAATTTGCAAATGAATTTTCTACAAAAGGAAAAGAATAGGTGTACGTTACATAGAGCCATGTTTTTAAACTTGAGATACACAAAGCAGTATTCTCAAAGGGAGAAAAATCGACCTTTAAGTCAAAAAACTGATTTCCAGCTGCCCCAAAACAGGGATGAAATAAGAGAATCATTACCCAAATACCGCTCAAAACAAGGGACTACAGGATGATTAGGGACTGTGTCTCGTTTGTCTCATCTATTAACAATTAGAATTTCTGCAAAAGTATTTTAAGCATGATATTAATATAAGACACGCCCCAAATCAGTTTTTAAAAGTGTGATTTCCAAGACCTTCCTGGTGAGGGGAGGTGGATGGATCTGCAAGGTCAAAACTATTTATAATAACTAAGGTACTATTTGTCATTTTCACTCTCATTTTCTTACCATGAGTGCAGGGGAGTTTTCCAGAGGCCACATGATATGGATGATAGCATTGTTCTGATGGCTAATAGAATGCGTGTGTTTTTGTATTCTTGTGTTTTAAAGATTCTCACTTGTAACTCCTAAGACAATAACTACCAGTCGATATAAAACACATACGACAAGAGCTCTTCAAGGTGTTCAGTAAGTCTTCAGAGTTAAAGCGGTCCTGAGACTAAAAAGTTAACTCACTCATTCTCACAGTCAAAATAGTTCTCTACCAGGAAGTCCCCACGTGATCATTTGCCACTTTGGCTAAGTGGCAAAGGTTCCTTTTCTGATTTCCTTTTCTTTAGCCAAACAATAAATGTGCACGGAAGGTTACAGCTCACACCCTCTATTCTTTATGACACTACATTGATTCTCCCAATTCTATTAACATTCCTCCCAGTTCTATTAACATTCCTCCCAGTTGAGATGTCTGTATTTTCCCAACGTTCTCTTCTTTCTCCAGCCTCATGACCACTTCTCCAACTTTTAATCAAATATAATTAACTTTTCCATTAACTCAGCTCCAGTAAGTAAAATCAATCTCAGACTATTACCCTCCTCCAGCTTTCCTACTTTTATTAATGGTGCTCCATACAGGTTGGAAACTTCAGCCATCTCTGTCAACCACATATTCAAATGATCCTAAGCCTGATCTAGTCTCCCCAGGCCCACAGCTACCCTTCCAGTTCACTTTCTTAGAATCCCCTTATTGGGGAACTTCTCTGAAAATACCTCCTAGTCCCTTCTACCTCTTATTCCTTCAAACTATCCTGCACCAACCTGCTAAAATAAGCTTCCTAAAAAATCATTATTGTTACACCGATCCTCTGCTAAAATCCATGAAGTCTAACAGCTAAGTGTTAATCAAACTTACTTTGCCTAATAAGTCACTCTTTTACCCTCAGATCAGATCAGATCAGTCGCTCAGTCGTGTCCGACTCTTCTACCTTACTCTTCCCATTTCCTACAGTTCCTGTAAAAAAATGGGATCTAGAGACGAAACTGACTAGGTGTTTGGGGCACTATTTGGGGTAATGGGAGCGAAAGGATTTGGGATACAGACCCTCCCCTTGGAGGGCCGACACAGGCACTGAGTAAATAAAATCAACGAGGAGCTGATGAGGAGCCGAAACGCTGGAGAGCTAGAAACACAGGCGCCCGGCGCCCGGGCCGTACGCGGTAGCTCTGTGACTGTAGGCCGGCCACTAGCCCGCGGGCCTGACACGGACCTAAGACAAGGTGACCTTCCAGGAAAGAGATCGGGATGGGGGCGGGGAGGGGCGCGTCCCAGGGTGCCGAACCCGAGGAACCCTGCGGTGACCTCGCGGGACCCAAGCTTACACGTTGCGCAAAAGTCTCTCCTGGCGCTTCAACATTTCCCGTAGCTCCGCCAAACTCCGCTGCCCCAAGTCCTCGGGAGTTTGGGGCTCGAAGCCGCGGGGCAGCGAGGACATTCTGCGGGAGCTGAGGCTGGCGAGGCGGTGGGCACTCGGCGTCCTCGGCAGCCCCCGTAGCTGGCGCCAGATCCGCGGCCGGCGGGGACTCCGGCGAACGAGCGGGAGTCGCCATTTTCCCGGAAGAACAGGTCTTCTTCTAGCCGAATCGAGCTTTATTGAAACGCCGGAAACAAACAGGGACAGAGTTGAGGGAGTGGCGGCCGGGGCGGGAATAGCAGGGTGACGTCACGCGCCGGCGGGGCGCGCTTTCTAGTTGCATGTTCTTCACCTGTGCCTTGGGTCTCGGCTTGAGTATTCAGAAAAAGTGAGTTCCTGGGGCCCTGCCCTTAAGGAGTCTACTCAGTGCGGGAGGAGAGCAGACATTAATCAAGTAACAAATGGAAGAATTGTAAGACGGCTATGGGCACCAAGGAAGGAATAACCAAGAAGTGAAAGACACGTGGAAACATGAGTGATGAGTTGGTTAACCATTAGTGAAGTTGGGGTATGTACCCGGCATGTGAAGCCCTGGCCTATGGCGTGGCCTTCCTAGTTCTGGGTTTAGTGAAGACCTCAAACATTAATGTTGGAAGGATCATTCAGAACCATCAGCGTTTCTTAAGGCGGCTCTGTGGCATTTGAAGCAAGACTTTCCCTCGTTTTCAGGACTGCCTCAGGTATTGCAAGTGTGGTGTCTATTTGATGTCTGGGTTTCTGCCCTCTAGTTTGTTTGGCATTCCTGAATCCTCCTAACAATACAAAACGCACCCCCGCCACCCCGCCCCAACACACACACTCCTGAGTGAGTCCTTGTAACAATACAAAATGCATCTCCCCAACACACACATACACACACACGATTTCAGAGACCCACAAGAGGTGATGATAGTGGGAGGTGCTGCACAAGCAAACGGAGAACCTCTTTTTCACAATTACCCGTTTTGCCCTTAGAAAAACAAAGGCACAAAAGCTGAAGTTTTCCCAGGGTACAAAACTAGTGAGAACATAGGTTTTAGACACAAATGTCCGGGTTGTCTTTCTGCCACCCCAATTCAAAAATCTTCCAAAGAGCAAGAAAGTTTTTTAGGCTGTTGAGGAAAGCAGTGTAACTGCTAACTCTCCGATGTAACACCTAACTCTTCTCTATAGTTCAGGTAAGAGAGCTGGATCCCAAAGAAAAAAGTAGGAAGCGTGCTATAGTCAGACATCAGTTGTGAGGTTTGAAAGACCCTATAACCTCCAACCCCAGTCTCTCCCTTCTGTGATACGGAAAATTTACATTTGCTAGTGCTTTGTGAGGTGCTGTAACAAACAAACAATTCCCTCCCAGAGGGAAGCTCTAGATAAAATATGAGGCTACTTCAGGAAGTACAGCTGAAATTGTTTCTGTATCCTTGCTATCTAGTCCATTCTAATCAGTTTAACGTATCAAAAGTCTCAACATAAACTCTGCTTTGAAACAAGGATTTCAGTAACCTGCTCCATATCTTTCTAAATGAGAAATACTTACGTAAGGCCCTTGTCAGGTATCTGTCCTGTGGCAAGCTCCCCCAAGGCCTTCCTTACTCTAGCCTTCTCCCTCTGTTCCTGGACGGGACCTGAAGGCCTTTATTCCCTCCCCACCTCCTCACCCCCATTCCCCTACCCAGGTGATAGTAAACCCTTTCTTCAGACCTGGGCCACAGGCACCCTCCAAGCAAGGATACTTTCTCTCAAGTCTCAGAATTTTGCCCCCAGCTGTTTTCCTTCTGTGGAAGGCTGTCCCTTTTCCCCTAGTCCATTAGAAATCTTAGTTCAAGTCTCACCTCCTCCCTGAGCCTTCCTAGATTATTCCAACCCAAATTGCTCTCTGAGCATAACTATAGTGCTTAGAACATACCGTGCTTCTCAAGGTGTGTTGTGCATGGTGATTTCTAACAAACTGTGAAGTCAGGGAATTCTGTTAAGGAGCTGTATTTGTGCTTTTCTGTATCCCTTAAAGCAGGTCAGTTCAGTTCAGTTCAGTCGCTCAGTCGTGTCTGACTCTTTGCAACCCCATGAATCGCAGCACGTCAGGCCTCCCTGTCCATCACCAACTCCCAGAGTTCACTCAGACTTAACGTCCATCAAGTCGGTGATGCCATCCAGCCATCTCATCCTCTGTCGTCCCCTTTTCCTCCTGCCCCCAATCCCTCCCAGCAGGTAGCAGATACTAATTGATAAATCTCCCTCTCATAATTTTTTCCCTGTCTTTCCCTCATATTCACCTTCTTAATGAAATACCCTTTATATATTGCAGATCTTAAGCTTTTAATATAAACGTTGACCATAATTTTTGTGAAAATATTCTCAGTGGTATGGGATAGAATCTTTTACACAACATAGTTTAGGATTTCAAGTTACTATAATACAAATCTGAATTCCTCACAACGGGTGCACCAACTATCTAGTTCTTTAATCAGTAACCAAGAGGCTTAGCAAGTGAAGAGATTTTTTTTTCAATTTTTATTTATTTATTTTTGGCTGTACTGGGTCTTTGCTGCTCAGGCTTCTCTGTAGTTGCTGCGAGCAGGGGCTGCTCTCTAGTTGCAGTGTGTGGGCTTCTCATTGCAGTGGCTTCTCTTGTTGCCAAACATGGGCTCCAGGGCTCGCAGCATTCAGTGATCGTGACACGTAGGCTCAGTAGCTGTGGTTCTAGAGCCCAGGCTCAAAAGTTGTGGTGCATGGGCTTAGTTGCTCCACAGCATATGGGAGCTTCCCAGATCAGGAATCAAACCCGTGTTTCCTGCATGGGCAGGTAGATTCTTCACCATGAGTCATCAGAGAAGCCCCACAAGTGAATAAATTTGTCTAACATTATTCTACATGTTTCAGTGAAGTTATTTTTTGGCTGAGATTAACATTCAAATCATTGGACTTTGAGTAAATCCAATCACCCCCTAAAATGTGCGTGGGCCTCATCAATCAGCTGAAGACCTTTAGAGAAC
>NW_011494638.1:5808433-5815205 GCF_000754665.1 Bison bison bison | reverse complement strand
TGTAAGTTCCTGGTTCTCTAACTTGATGGTCTACCCTGCAGTGATAATTACCTGAGCCAGTTCCCTAAAATGAATCTCTCTCTGATAATGGCTGATACACAAACACCCTACTGGATCTTTTTCTCTGATGACCCCTAACTAATGTTCAGTTGCTAAATCGTGTCTGACTCTTTGCGATCCCGTGGACTGCAGCACGCCAGGCTTCCCTGTCTTTCACTATCTCCCAGAGTTTGCTCAAATTCGTCTCTATTGAGTTGGTAATCTATTTCATCCTCTGCCACCCTCTTCTTTTGCCTTCATTCTTGACCCCTGACTAATACAAAGCCTAGTAGCATCAGTCTGTTAGGAAAATGTAGTAACCTGACCAGGGATCAAACTCAGGGCCCCTGCATTAGGAGAACAGAGTCTTAGCCACTTAACCACTAGGGAAGTCCCTTGATGGGTCGGTCAGTCTTGCTAGCTGCCTCACCTGTGCCTCAGCACAGAACTTAACAATTAACTGACAGCAGCCTTGCCAGTTAGGGAAGAGAAAGTAAGGGAAGGAACAGGCAATTGGAATTGGGTATGAGAAAAACAGAGTGAAAAGAGGAAAGAGGAAGAAACTGGTAGAGAGGGAGACAAAAAACTGGAAGGGGCAACAAGGGGAATCAGTTTCTCTCCACAGATATCAGAAATAGGTTTCATAGGAAGCTTTATGCTGAGGAATTCACCCACAAATTCATCTCCCTTCCAGCTCTAAAATTTTTGTACTTCTACAGAATGTCACGTTTCCCCCCTTTGCATTTCACTGTGATGCCACCGCAACAAAAGGTTTTCCTCAGCTACCCAAGAGTTTAGGCTGTAAAGTGCATGCACTCCACACTACAGGTAAAGTCTTACATGAGTTATCCAAACTGTTTGAAACAAGGAACCAAATTTTCAGCTCATATCTGTCTCTTTATCAGCAAATAGTAATTTAAAGCCATTTTCCAGGACTGTGGTTCCCCAGTGACAGACTGTGGAACTATTAAAATTAATCCTGACAGAAGATCCTTGCTGCTTTCTCCAAGCACATTCAGGCCGTTGGTTTATGAACAGGATGAACGGACGGCCCATCCCAGAGGGCTTGAGGGAGGAAGCACGTTAAAATGGCTGCCTCCATCTTTGTTTGCTCAGCTGCTTGGAAAAACTAAGACTGAGGGAAATGGGATTAATCAAGGGGGCAGTTGCCCATGGAAAAAAAATAGGAAGACTCTGGTGAGAAAATCCCAGTCAAATAAGGTTCAAGTCAAAGGAAAAGAACACTTTTCTCTTCAGACTTTCACACGGTTGAGTGTTGTTTGGTGACAAATTTCTCATTTCAGGCCACCACAGTGTTTTATGATATTTCTGTTAGCATGGAAAGAGATAATTCAGGAAAAAAAAAATTATTGGTGCGCTAAAGTTCCAGGTGAGTTTACTCTGTAATTAGCAACACTAATCAAGATTATTGGTTAGATATGTGACTGATGGTGATTAACGCCTCTGTGAATTTTATTTTTATGTCTATTCAGATCCTTTGCCCATTTAAAAAAACACTTGTTTATTTATTTATTTGTTTGTCTTTTTGGCTGCACTGGGTCTTCATTGCTGCAAGCAGGTTTTCTCTAGTTGCATTGTACGGGTGACTCCTAGTCTCATTGGTGACTTCTCTTGTTGCCCAGCACAGGCTCTAGGCACTCAGGCTTCCATAGTTGCGGTACATGGGCTTAGCTACCCCATAGCATGTGGAATCTTCCCAGACCAGGAATTGAACCAGTGTCTCTGCATTGGCAGGTGGATTCTTAAGCACTAGATCACCAGGTAGGACCAGGGAAGTCCTTCTATGATTTTTCATATGAATAAACTCATAAACCAGAAAAAAAAAAACACCTTCTTGAAAGAAAGCATGTACTCACTGCTATATTTAAAATTGATAACCAACAAGGACCTACTGGAACACACAGTTCCATACTGAAGCACAAGGAACTCTGCTCAATGTATGGGACAGCCTGGATAGAAGGGGAGTTTGGGGAAGAATGGATACATGTGTATGCATGGCTGAGTCCCTTTGCTCTCCACCCGAAACTGTCACATTCTTTATTAGCTATACCCCAATACAAAATAAAAGGTTTAAAACTGCAAAAAAATTATGTTGAGATAATCATATGATTTTACTCCTATATTCTTTCAATATGGTAAATTTTTATTAATTTTTAAATATTAAACCACCCTTGAATTCATCTGGAAAAAAAAAAGCAAGCATGTGCTGATATGTGTTATAGAATATACAGACATTGTAGCTGATGCCCCTCCTCTCCCATTAGGAGAAAGACTTTTTTTTTACTTACATTTTATTGAAGGATAGTTGATCTACAGTGTTGTGTTAATTTCTGCTGTACAGCATAATGATTCAGTTATGCATATATATACTTTTCTATATTCTTTTTCATTATGGTTTATCACAGGATCTTTAATATAGTTCCCTGTGCTGTACTGTAGAACCTTATTGTTTATCCATCCTATATAAACTAGTTTGCATCTGCTAATCCCACTCCATCTACCCACTCCCCCCTGACCCCATCCCACCTCTGGCAACCAGAAGTCTGTTCTCTTTGTTCAAGTCTGACTTACTTCACTTCCCTTTGATGGATTGGCTAAAATTCCACTGATAAGAGAATCACTAGGTTAACAAGGATCTTCCTTTGGGACAGTAGATATTTCTAGAAGGGTTGTGGCCTATCAGTCATTTACACTTGAGTGTGAATTTGTTCCAAATGGCTTTCTCACAAAAGGCTAGCTGAGGTGATGATCTACACTAAAAAGTGGGCTTTGTTAGAAGAGAAAGGGAGAAAATAGAATTTTGAGGCATTGGAGAGGAAGAGTAGACCAGCTAGAGTTTTACAACAGAGTTGAGGTGGCAGAAAGACTGCAGAAGACCACCTTTTCACAATTTGGAGAATATGTAGGGTAGGCAAAAAGCGAGGATATTAAAACCAAAGTTTGGTTAGAATCGGTTCAGATTCTGTGCTGAAGGGCAGATCCTTCTATACTTACATGGGTCTTGTCACCCAAGATTCTTGGTAAAACATCCAGTGTGTTGTTTAAGGAAGGTAATTTGCAAAGTCACTAAAGGGTGAGATTTAATAATTTTCTTACAAGTGTCATAGGAGAGGGACTTGAGAGTTGTGCCTTTAGTGGAGGGAAAGAAGAACCAGGTCTCTACTTCAGTGCCAGCACACCGTTTATGTCTCACTCTTTGGAATCCAATATACATTGGAGGCTGTGAAACAAAGAAATCAATGATCAACAGCAAAATGGATTTAGAGAAAACTATCCACCCCTCTCCTCTCATGAGACCCTGGCCAGAATCAAGTGTCTGGTCACCTTTAATTTTCTGTCTTGCATAAAGAAGATTACCACTCTGAAAAGTTTCAGCAAGGGGGAATAGGAGAAAAGGAGGAAGGGAGGCCCATATAGCATAGAATCGGGAGAATGACCAAGGGGAAAAAGTCCTCGATTTTCTCCAAAATTTGGAGGAGAGAACAGTCAAGCATAGCATATGGACAGTAAAGGTGATCCAGATCAGAGAAGTTAAGTGAAGGTATAGTGGTGAAATTTGTTGATCCACAACTATGATTTTGGGAAGAGAGGGTCTGTGTACCACCAACTTTGTATCCAGTTAATTTTCCTAGGCCTCAGTCTTCTCCCATTTAAAATGAGGGTATTGAACCAGATGAACTCCAAGGTGCCTTTCAGTGCTTAAATTATAGGATTCTAGGATGATGGATGTTATAATACATTCTTTGGCAACATCTGCATCTATTTAAGCTCATAAATGTTGAAAAGAAATATTTGGTATGCAGGAAACCAGGAAGCAGGTAGCTCCCTTTAAATAAATAGTCATCCAACATTGATGAAATTTAGGGTTTTATCAGCCTTTGCTGGACTCCCGTGGTTGCCCATATCTTATGGGACTGGATCATGTTTTCCATCACCTAGAATTCTTGGGCTTAATTTAATTTTTATATCTAATGGATGACAGCTCTGAGTAATTTAAGATTGTGTATAAGGTTAAAAAGAAACCCTGAAGTTGTCAAAATAGCAGAAGACAGACAAACTTATAATGAATGACGTGGGAGGAACATCACTTCATGCTGACTAGAGAAAAAAAGTGGTGTAAAGGAATAAGTTTTTTCTTTATAATTCACAGAAAGAAAACATTAGAAAATGTAAATAAAAGGTTGCAAATTATGGGGTTTTGGCTACATCACATCTACAGATGGAGCTTCCCAGGTAGTAAAGAACCTGCCTGCCTGCCTGCCAGTGTAGGAGACATAAGAGATGTGAGTTTGATTCCTAGTTTGGGAAGATCCCCTAGAGGAGGGCATGGCCGTTCACTCCAGTAGTCTTGCCTGGAGAATCCCATGGACAGAGGAGCCATAGGGTCCCAGAGTCAGACATGACTGAAGCAACTTAGCATACATGCAGTCTACAGATGAGTTTGTTTGGCAGCACAGAGTTTTTCAAAATTATGAATCTGAGTGACTTTAAGATGGACATGTACTAGTGATCCTGGAGAGCATCCTCCCTGCTCCTCCCCAGCACCAGCCACTCGCCCCCATTATCCTACCACAGACCCTTGCCACCTTGATGCACACTTCCCGGGCACCAGGACATTTGAGTTTGGTGTGTGAAAACATAAGTATAAATGAAACTTCAGGCCTTTTCTTTTTTGAGAGGCTGCAGTACAGTCAGCCCTCCATATATGTGGGTTACACATCCACAGATTCAACAAACCTCAGAGCAAAATGGTGGCTCCGTGGTAAAAAATCTGCCCTGCAGTGCAGGAGATGCAGGAGCCATGGGTTCAATCCCTGGATTGGAAAGATCCCCTGGAGAAGGAAATGGCAACCCACTCCAATATTCTTGCCTGGAAAATCTCATGGACAGAGGAGCCTGGCGGACTACAGTTCATGGGGTCGCAAAAAGTTGGACACAACTAAGCGACTACACCACCACCACCATGGAACCAAAATACTCAGAAAAAGGAAAAGGAAAAAAAATCCTGGAAAATTCCAAAAAAGCAAAACTTGAATTTGCCTGTGTACTGGCAACTATTTAAAAAGCATTTACATTAGGTATTATAAATAATCTTGATGATTTAAATTAAAGGATAAGTTTATGCAAATACTACACCATTTTATATAAGGGCTTGAGCATGTGTGGATTTTGGTATCTGTGGGAATGGAGAGCGTGGAAACAATTCCCCCACTTTTGATACTGAGGGATGAGTGTAATACCACGGAAACTCCCTAGATCACTAGTAGATCACTTCCTAGAGATCACTTGTTATAGGAAGGTGTTCTTCACTTCTAAATCTGTTTTCCTAAAGATCATCTGTGTTTTGAGAATCCCTACAGGAAATTCCTTGGCACTTCAGTGGATAGGGCTCTGCCCTCCCACTGCAGGGCGCACAGGTACAGTCCCTGGTCAGGGAATTAAGATCGCTGATTTCGTAGTTAATGTCCCCACAGGTTGTAAACTTCATTGACATTGCAAGTTGTTGGGTGTTTGTTTTTTTTTCCTAGAATCAAATGTAAAAAGTGGACATTAATTCAAAAGAACTTAGTCTTTTCTGGAGGAAACCAGTTTGCTTGTTTTGTAGTCAGACTAATAAATGCTGTAGTCAAAGGATATAATTCTCTTATTTTGAACAATTGCTAAGAAGTTGTTTGCAAGCATCTCTAACAATATATAGGCTTTGTTTACAAAGCTTGATTTATCATTTTTATCTATAGCAAAATGCACTTTAAAGGATCAAAAAAAAAAAGATAAATCTTTATGATACTGTAGCATCTTTACAACTACATTTTCTATTTTAAATTCTGTTTTGGGATTTTGTGACAGAAAAGGTCAACTTGAGACAGCATTTATTTCCTTCCCCCAGCCCATCAAAAATTTTGTTAAAATAAATTTGTGGGTACCATAAAGATATTTTATTTTAGGGTTGGACCACAGAATGACCAGTTAAGATTTTTCAGGCTGAATGTGCTTTGTTTAGGAGGTGGCAAGTTAAGAGGAAAGCGGAGAATTAAAATATTTGCAAGATGTCATTAATCTCCAGCAAGAGCCAAGAGTTGTTTTTTTTCCCCCTTCATTTCAGAACTGATCCAGCTTTCTGTTATTTGGCTCAGAAAAGTCTTAAATCTGTAACAAGAGAGTAACTTCCTGTTCTCAAGAGTATGGCTGCCAAAGAAAACATTTACAAGAAAAGTCCCAGGGCCAAAAAATTGCCTACTAATTATTTCTCAACCCCCCTCCCACCCCAATTCAGGAAGGTGAATGCTGTAAATGCTCTATGTTAAAACTCAAAAGTATGTGTTGAAAAATTAAGAGAAAACCCCCAAGAACTGTTTGCCATTTATTTATATTTTATTGCATTCAAATTACATCAGTTTTATGGCCCTTGGGCACAAATTAATGTTTCTTATAATATTTTGTTCAGAATTCCATGAAAGTTTTTACCTATTACCTTCCCAACTGAAGAAGACAGAAGCAGCGCCAGCATGGAACTCACCTAGTCTTACCAGCTCCAAGCTGGCCTGATAATCAACAGTGGGTCTTGGTTTTCTCCTTGACGATCTGTCCGTTCAGTGTGTGCGTGCATGCTAAGACACTTCAGTTGTGTCTGACTCTTTGCAACCTTGTCGACTGTAGCCCACCAGGCTCCTCTGTCCATAGGCAAGAATACTGGAGTGGGTTGCCATACTCT
>NW_011494638.1:5802203-5808333 GCF_000754665.1 Bison bison bison | reverse complement strand
CATACTTCAGGGGATCTTCCTGACCCAGGGATCAAACCCATGTTTCCTGTGGCTTCTGCACTGCAGCCAGATTCTTTACCACTGAGCTACCGGGGAAGCCCTATCTATTCAGTGCAATGTCAGTCAGAATCCCAACAGCCCATAGGTAGAAACTGACAGAGAGTAAAACTCATACGGAAATGCCAAGGACCTAGACTAATCAAAACAACTTTGAAAAAGAATAGAGTCGAAAAGCCCATACTACCTGACTTCAAGGCTTAAGATAAAGCTACAGTAATCAAGTTAGTGTGGGACTGGTGTTAAGACAGGCAACTAGATCATTATAACAGACTGTACAGAAATAGACCTGTGCACCAATATGACCAGTTGATTTTCCACAATGGCACAAAGGCAATTCAGTGGGAAATGTGTAGTCTTTTCAACAGATGGTGCTAAAACAATTCATTGGACATCCATATGCAAAAATTTCTTTGATTTATACTTCACACCATGTATCAGCAATCTAATCCTGCCTAACAAATTACCTCCAGATTTAGCAGCAGTCTCCCACTGGTCTCTTTCCAGAAACTCATCTCCCGTCTTACTTTGGGGCTTGTCCTCCTCTGACAAAGTCCAGTGAGTTATTGTCAATTTTGCATATAAGAGAAAGAAGTCTATGGTTTATTTAATCCTATTTATCCCAACATACTGTTTTTTTGCCCTGCTTTCCTTGTACACAGTCCTACTCACAAGTAAGTATTATTCATCAAGTCTGTAATATGTGTCCAATAAAAGGAAATCCTTGGGTCTGCAGATATTCATAGTGCAACACCTCCTTCACCGTAATGACTAGTACTAACAGCAGGGGTCAATGTTAGTGTCGATTGTAGGCATGTCTCTGGAAACTCCTCCTGTGCTGTTTCACATGATCAGCCCAGCCAGCCTCTTTGGGGTTCAATTCCATTTCCTTCCTGGGCAGAGCTGCTCATGGGAGCACCACACTCAAGAGCCACCCATGGGACTATTGCAGTTTAGTGACAATACCAACTCCAGCCTTCCCACCCCTGTTCTGAAGTCAGTCAGGTCTGGCGGTTTCAGACAAGTTTTATCTCTCTTTGACTTTCCATTTCTTTACCTACAAAACGGTGGTAGTGACATTTTCTACACAGAATTGCTGTGAAGACTGGAGTGGTTGCATGCTATGCCTAGGTCGGTAACTCTTAGTCTCCTTTACTTTCTCTGGCCAAGGCTCTTTCTGGATACTTTTCATTTATAGATTTCTCCATGCTTGTTGAGGTGTGGAATGTTGTCCCCTCCTTTATAGGAAACTGCCCCCAAGGAGCTTACCTGTATGGTTGTTGTTGTTCAGTCTCTGAGTTGAGTCCAACTCTTTGTGACCCCATGGACAGCAGCACGCCAGGCCCCTCTGTCCTGGACATGATGGTCTGTCATCAGACGTAAGAGTAGAAAAGATAGGACAGAAACAAATACCTCTGGGATTCAGAGAAAGCAAAGATCGGGAGGAGACAGACTCACTGGGAGCAATTTCGGAAAGGATGAAGGTCTTGAGGGTACACATCCGTGTCTCCCCAGCACCTGGCATGTGCTGGTTGAGCTGAACTGGCCCCTGAGTCTGGCTGTCCAGAAGAGCACTGTGGTCTGATGTGGCCTGAAGCAGGACAGAAAGGAATCCTGGAGCAGGCCAGTGGCATTTTCTGGGGAGAAAGAGGGTGCCTGGAGTACACAGATCCACTTGGACCAGCTGGGGATCAGTCTTGGTTGGTGCGCCCTCTATTGGGAAGACCATGTCACATCACCAAGCTCCAGACGCGTCCACAAACATTCTCTCCCCAGGTAGCCCTACAAAGAACTCCCTGGGGCACATGCCATCCAAACTCAAACCTCCTATCAGACATATGGTGAATCTTTTGTCACGATGGCCAGCTCTAGCTTCTGACTCACTAAGCAGCAGGCCTTCTCTGATTCCAGGATCCTGGAGGACGCCAGCTCCTAAGTAAGCCCAGTCCTGTTTCCTGTTGGCTGACCTGCACTCTCTGGACCATGGGGACGCCTGCACGCCTGAAGCTCACACCTGCACAGTCCGGAGCTCAGGTATCCACAGGCCATATCCTGAAGGTACTTTCTGCACTGTGTGTTTTTTGGGGGAGGGGTGCAGGCCTCCCTAAAGCTACCAACTTTACACATGCCTTCATTTCTCATTCCCAGTGTTGGCAAAGAAGTAGGGAAAGAATATTCTCATTTTGTTGGTGAGAGTTTCAGTGGACTCAAATCTCCAGAGGCCACATTGGACCACATGCACTGAAATATTGAAATGTACCTAACTCGTGACCCAGTGATCCCTCTTCTAGGAACTTATCAGAGGATTGCTTTAAAAAGAGTAAAGACAATTCCAAAATTCCAACAGCTGGGGATAGGGCAAGTAAACCATGCTGCTGCTGCTGCTAAGTCGCTTCAGTCGTGTCCGACTCTGTGTGACCCCATAGACGGCAGCCCACCAGGCTCCCCCGTCCCTGGGATTCTCCAGGCAAGAACACTGGAGTGAGTTGCCATTTCCTTCTCCAGGGCATGAAAGTTAAAAGTGAAAGTGAAGTCGCTCAGTCGTGTCCGACTCCTAGCGACCCCATGGATTGCAGCCTATCAGGCTCCTCCGTCCATGGGATTTTCCAAGCAAGGGTACTGGAGTGGGGTGCCATTGCCTTCTTCGAAGTAAACCATAGTACACCAATAAAATAGAATCCAACTAGCTGTCAGAAACATCAGTGTAGCTCTATACACCTGTACCTATATAGAATGCTGTAGTGTGTAAGTGAAATGTGATTATCAACCACAGGTAACGCTTTCCAAGTGCTTACTCTGCGCCCTGCACTATTCTAGGAACCCCACAGATATTAACTCATTTCATCTGCACACAGTGACAGTTGGGAAAGAACTGTCACTGATCCCATTTTACAGGGGCTCAAAGAGGTTCTGTGACTTGCTTACTTGTGACTAAGCTGAGACAGTCTCAAGAGCCTGCGTTCCTGAGTGCCGTGATTCTGCTTCTGTATAGAGTCCTGTGTATTCTAAAACAATAAATGGTCTGTGTGTGTGTGTGTGCAAGAAAGTCTGGAAGGATTGGAATGAGAATATTAATTGAGGCATTATTATAGGAATATATTTTTGGAATAAATTCAGAGTAAATTTGCTATGTGATATTAGTTTTTCTCTCCAGTTCTACGTGAAACCTGTGCTTATGAGGAGGTTGAAGAACAAACGCCACTCTGTTTCAGACGGTAGACTGAGTGTCACTGATTTTGACAAAAGGGTGAGAAGAATCAGCTCTGGGTTTTTTCTTTTTCAGTTTCAAGTCTGTATCACTGAGGAAGTCCCTTCAGTGGTCTTTCTGAATAGTTCAAATAATGTTTAGAATTCTCCACATGTTGCTGCTGCTGCTAAGTCGCTTCAGTCGTGTCTGACTCTGTGTGACCCCATAGACGGCAGCCCACCAGGCTCCCCCATCCCTGGGATTCTCCAGGCAAGAACACTGGAGTGGGTTGCCATTTCCTTCTCCAGTGCATGAAAGTGAAAAGTGAAAGTGAAGTCACTCAGTCGTGTCTGACTCAGCGACCCCACGGACTGCAGCCTACCAGGCTCCTCTGTCCATGGGATTTTCCAGGCAAGAGTACTGGAGTGGGTCGCCATTGCCTTCTCCAAAATTTCCACAGGTATATTTAAAAATTTATAAATACAAAAGGCCCCGGGGACAGACCACCTTGAATGATTCCTAGCATTCTTTGAATTTAGATTATTGATTTTTTTTCCTTTTTTGGTTGTTTTAAGAAGAAGGGTATGGAGTGTTTGCCGAACAGTCTTTATTTCTTTCTTGCTCTCACAAAAACTGACATTTTTTTATGCCACCACATTTCATTTAGAAGCTGTTTCCCCACCAGCTTCTCCAGGGGCCCAGGGGTTCCCAGAACCCTCTGCCACTCTGAGTCCTGCTTCACTACCTCCTGGTCCCCGGATCTGCTTTTTCCTGAAACTCTCTTCCTTGACACCGCGCTAGGAAAAGGCTTTTCTCGCTAAAGCACCTTGGAGAGGGAAGGTAGCCAGGACTCAACAGCAGTGCTTTAAGACACACCTCCAGATGGCAGGACCCTCCTGTGCACCAAGAGCCCCAGGACAGGCCTCTGCGTGACCTACCTCAGTTGGCACTCACGTTAGCCTATCAGGTAGGTGTGATTTTTTTTTTTTAATTAAAGTGCAGTTGATTTACAGTGTTGTATTAATTACTGCTGTACAGCAAAGTGATTCAGTTACAGATATACATTCTTTTTTATATATTCTTTTCCATTGTGCTTTATCATAGGCTATTGAATATAGTTCTCTGTACTACACAGTAGGACCTTGTTATTTATCTGTTATGTATATATACCAGTTGGCATCTGCTAATCCCAAACTCCTACTCCATCCCTCCCCCAGCGCCCTCCCCCTTGACAACCACCAGTCTCTCCTCTGTGTCCGTGATTCTGTTTCTGTTTCATAGATAGGTTCATTTGTATCACATCTTAGATTCCGCAGATAAGTGATATCATAGGGTGTTTGTCTCTCTTTCTGACTTACTCTTAGTATGATCATCTCTCGTTCTATCCATGTTGCTGCAAATGGCATTATTTTGTTCTCTTTCATGGCTGGGTAATATTCCACTGTCTATATGTGCTGCATCTTCCTTATCCACTCACCTGTAAATAGACATCTGGGTTGTTTCCATGTCTTGGTTATTGTGCACAGTCCCACTGTGAACACAGGGCTGCATGTCTCTTGTTGAATTATAGTTTTGCCCAGATCTATGCCCGGAAGTGGAATTGCTGGATATATGGTCATTCTATTTTTTGTTTTCAGAGAATCTTCCATACTGTTTTCCACAGTGGCTACCCCAACTTACATCCTCACCAGCAGCCATAGGAGAGTTCCCTTTCTCCACACCCTGCCCAGCATTTTTTATTTGTTGACTCTTTAATGATGACCATTCTGACTAGTAGGTGCTGGTACCTCATTGTAGTTTTGATTTGCATTTCTCTAATAATTAGTGATGTAGATCATCTTTTCATGAACCTACTGGTCATCTGTATTTCTTCTTTGGAGAAACGTCTGTTTAGGTCTTCTGCCCGTTTTTCTTTTTTCCTCCTTCATACTTATTTATCTGGCTGTGCTGGGTCTTAGTTGTGGTAGACAGGACCTTCCATCTTCGTCGTGGCATGAGGGATCTTTTAGCTGTGGCGTGAACTCTTGATTGCAGCATGTGGGATCTAGTTCCCTGACTAGCGATCAAGCCCAGAGCCCCTGCATTGGGAGCACAGCCTGCAACTGGGCCACCAGGGAAGTCTCCTCCTTTCCATTTTGCAGTTGGGTTGTTTGCTTTTTTTGTTGTACTGAGAGCTGTTTGGATATTTTGGAAATTAAGCCCTTCTTGGTCACACTGTTTGCAAATATTTCCTCCCATGCCATAGGTTATTTTGGTTTTGTTTTCCTTATGGTTTCCTTTGCTATGCAAAAGCTTGTGAGTCTGATTGTTTGCTTTTTTGTTTGTTGTTTTTGTTTAAGTTTGTTTTTTGTTTCTGTTGCCTTGGGAGACTGATCTAAGAAAACATTGGTATAGTTTGTGTCAGAAAATGTTTTTCCTGTGATCTCTTCTAGGAGTTTTATAGTGTTATGTCTTATGTTTAGGTCTGTAAGCCATTTTGAGTTTATTTTTGTGTAAAAAATATGGAACACTTCATGAACTTGTGTGTCATGCTTCTTGTTGTTCAGTCACTCAGTCATGTCTGAATCTTTATGACCCTACGGATAGCAGCGTGCCAGGCTTCCCTGTCTTTCACTGTCCCCTGGGGTTTACTGATTCGGTGATGCCATCCTGCCAGCTCATCCTCTGCCCTCAATCTTTCCCGGCATCAGAGTCTTTTCCAACGAGTTGGCTCTTTGCATCAGGTGGCTGAAGAATTGGTGCTTCGGCTTCAGCATCAGCCCTTCCAATGAATATTTAGGATTGATTTCCTTTAGGATTGACTGGTTTGATCTCCTTGCTGTCCAAGGGACTCTCAAGAGTCTTCTCCAGCACCACAGTTCAAAAGCATCAATTCTTCAGCACCTG
>NW_011494638.1:5750782-5802103 GCF_000754665.1 Bison bison bison | reverse complement strand
ATTTCCTTTAGGATTGACTGGTTTGATCTCCTTGCTGTCCAAGGGACTCTCAAGAGTCTTCTCCAGCACCACAGTTCAAAAGCATCAATTCCTCAGCTCTCAGCCGTCTTTATGCTCCAAATCTCACAGCTGTACATGACTACTGGAAAACCATAGCTTTGACTGTATAGACCTTTGTCAGCAAAGTGATATCTCTGCTTTTTATTACCCTGTGGGCAACCCACTCCAGTGTTCTTGCCTGGAGAATCCCAGGGACGCGGGAGCCTGGTGGGCTGCCGTCTCTGGGGTCGCACAGAGTCGGACACGACTGAAGTGACTTAGCAGCAGCAGCAGCAGCAGGTTTGTCATAGTTTTCCTTCCAAGAAGCAAGCATCTTTTAATTTCATGGCCGCAGGCACCATCTGCAGTGATTTTGGAGCCCCCAAAAATAAAGTCAGCCACTGTTTCCCCATCTATTTGCCATGAAGTGATGGGACTGGATGCCATGATCTTAGTTTTCTGAAGTTGAGTTTTAAGCCAACTTTTTCACTCTCCTCTTTTACCTTCACCAAGAGGCTCCTTAGGTTCCTGTTAGCTTTCTGCAATTAGGGTGGTGTTATCTGCATATCTGAGGTTATTGATATTTCTCCCAGCAATCTTGCTTCCAGCTTGTGCTTCATCCAGCCTGGCATTTCACATGATGTTCTCTGAATAAAAGTTAAATAAGCAGGGTGACAAATATACAGCCTTGACATACTCCTTTCCCAATTTGGAACCAGTCTGTCGTTCCATGTCAGGCTCTAACTGTTGCTTCTTGACCTGCATATGAGTTTCTCAAGAGGCAGGTAAGGTGGTCTGGTATCCCCATCTCTTGAAGAATTTCCCACAGTTCGTTGTGATCCACACAGTCAAAGCTTTAACATAGTCAATGAAGCAGATGTTTTTCTGGAATTCCCTTGCTTTTTCTGTGATCCAACAGATGTTGGCAAGTTGATCTCTGGTTCCTCTGCCTTTTCTAAATCCAGCTTCCAGTACATCTGGAAGTTCTCGGTTCACATACTGTTGAAGCCTAGCTTGAAGGATTTTGAGCATTACCTTGTTAGCATGTGAAGTGAGCACAATTATGTGGTAGTTTGAACATTCTTTGGCATTGCCCTTCTTTGGGACTGGAATGAAAACTGACCTTTTCCAGTCCTGTGGCCACTGCTGAGTTTTCCAAATTTGCTGGCATATTGAGTGCAGCACTTTAACAGCCTCATCTTTTAGGATTTGAAATAGATCAGCTGGAATTCCATCAAGTTCTCTAGCTTTGTTCCTAGTAATGCTTCCTAAGGCCTACTTGACTTTGGACTCCAGAACGTCTGGCTCTAGGTGAGTGATCACAGTATCATGGTTATCCGAGCCATTAAGACCTTTCTTATACAGTTCTTTCATGTATTCTTGCCACCTCTTCTTAATCTCTTCTGCTTCTTTTCAGTTCAGTTCAGTTGCTCAGTTATGTCCCACTCATTTCGACCCCATGGACTGCAGCACACCAGGCTTCCCTGTCCATTACCAGCTCCTGAAGCTTGCTCAAACTTACGTCCATTGAGTCAGTGATGCCATCCAACCATCTCATCCTTTGTTGTCCCCTTCTTCTCCTACCTTCAGTCTTTCCCAGAATCAGGGTCTTTTCTAAGAAGACAGTTCTTCACATCAGTTGGCCAAAATATTGGAGCTTCAGCATCAGTCCTTCCAATGAATATTCAGGACAGATTTCCTTTAGGATTGACTGGTTTGATCTCCTTGCTGTCCAAGGGACTCTCAAGAGTCTTCTCCAACACCACAGTTCAAAAGCATCAATTCTTCAGCACTCAGCTTTCTTTATGGTCCAGCTCTCACAAACCATAGCTTATGGATCTTTGTTGGTAAAGTGATGTCTCTGCTTTTTTCTGTTAGGTCCATAGTGTTTCTGTCCTTTATTGTGCCCATCTTTGCATGAAATATTCCCTCAGTATCTCTAATATTCTTGAAGCGATCTCTAGTCTTTCCCATTCTATTGTTTTCCTCTATTTCTCTGTTTTGCATTGTTCACTGAAGAAGGCTTTCATATCTCTCCTTGCTATTCTTTAGAACTCTACATTCAATTGGGTATATCTTTCCCTTTCTCCTTTGCTTTTTGCTTCTCTTCTTTTCTCAGCTATTTGTAAGGCCTCCTCAGACAACCTTTTTGACTTGTATTTTTCTGGGGGATGGTTTTGATTACCACCTTCTTTACAGTATTATGAACCTCTATCCATAGTTCTTCTGGGACTCTATCAGATCTAATCCCTTGAATCTATTTGTCACTTCCACTGTATAATCATAAGGGATCTGATTTGCTTGCTGAGGGGCCATGCTAATCTTCTGTATAGGGTTCCAATTTTAGTATATGTGCTGCTGAAGCAATCAGGTAGGCATGATTATCCCAAGTTAGTAGAATATGAAGTTGATATTCAGAGAGCTTTGATGACACGTCCAAGGTCCCACAACCTCAATGTAAATACAAATTTGACTTCAAAATATGCCATTTCCTCTTTGACACTATGCCGACTTATGGTCATTTACTCAACTGAGCTGCTTTGCTTTCTTTCTTTGGCTCTTTTTTTTTTTTTTTAAAGGTAAGAGGTAGGGAGTTTGGGTGGGCTTCCTTGGTAGCTCAGCTGGTAAAGAATCCACCTGCAATGAGGGAGACCTGGGTTCAATCTCTGGGTTAGAAAGATCCCCTGGAGGAGGAAAGATCCCCTAGAGTGATACTCACTCCAGTATTCTTGTCTGGAGAACCCCCATGGACAGAGGAGCCTGGCAGGTGACAGTCCATGGGGCTGCAAAGAGTCAGACACAACTGAACGACTAACCACAGCACAGGGAGTTTGGGCACACAGGAGGATTTTTTTTTTAGTAAAAATGATTTTAATGTTTTATAAACATGAATGCATCTTAATCTTTCTAGAAGGTAAGTTAACTAGATAAATTTCAGAGTTTAAATACATACACAGAAACACACACACCCTCTCGTACAGTTTATAAATGATTCCAGGGATTGTACTGATTGAAAAATTATGGTGCCCTAACTTGAACAGTCCAGAACCTGGTTCTGTTCTTTACCCCTCTACACAGTCATGAATGACACACAATGACAGCATCAGTAGAACAAAATATATGGCATTTATTAAATGTATGTGACATAGGTTATAATATCAAAGTAGAGCATGCATGAACAAATTATTCATTCTTTTAACAAAAACAATAATTGATACTGAAAGCATTAAGTGATTAAATTTCTACAACATACAAAATTCTCTTTCATTTAAAGTGAGAAAGAAAAACTAAATCACAGGTTGAAGAAATACAGTGATTTCAGCTGGCCCCATAAAGGCATAAGGCACAAATTAAACCGAGGGATTAGCACATCAGAATGAAACGTGTCTGCCCTCACAAGGACTGGCTCCAGCCGAGGCTCCCAAGCCCCTGCATGGGTCTGCGGCACCTGCCCCTTCCTTCCTGGGGTCACATTTCCCCAGGTGCCCATGCTCCTATGGACAGGCTTCCCTGTAGCCGAGAAACACTGCCTCTAATACTTTTACGGGTAAATAAAACCTTCATGCTGTAACAAATGATCCTGGCATGAGTAGCATGAAATTTCAAGTTAATACCCTTTTTCCTCCCAACCGAAGTCTAGTAAAACAGAAAATAGAGAATTCTCCTGCCAGGGCTCAGTGTCTACATGGAAAGCTAACGACAGCCCAGTACAGCAAGGTACATACATACACTGGTTGGGGGTTTGAAAAACAGCCTTGAAACCTCTCTCTCCTGCCCTCCCCCCCCACCTCCACTTTGCCTCATGTTTTAGAAGTGGAGCGAAACCTCAGCGATTCCCACTGGGACTTAAAACAGTGTACAGGAGGAAGCGACAGTCTCCCTTTCCAGACTTCAGGCTGCAGGGCTCCAGGGCCTTTGTCCATCTGTGAAAAGTGCATGTCTCCAAGTGCTTAGGTCAGAGTTTTCTTTGTGGTCAACTCTAGGACTCGTGTGTACGGAGTATAGTTCCTGGAAGGCATTGAGATCTCACGAGTCCTACCTGTTTGGCTGAGAAATGAAAAAAGGCAAATCAGGAATATGAAACAAAACTCACCATATGCTTCACGTGGTAAGGTAACTCTAGGAAATCCATTTTCAACACTTAAAAATAGACTTCAGTAATACAGTTGAGTATTTAGAGGGACCATTATTTTTAGTAACTTAAAAAAAATTATTTATTTGGAGGATAATTGCTTTACAATATTGTCTGGTTTCTGCCATACATCAACATGAATCAGAATTCATGAATATCCCCTCCCTCGTGAAACTCCCACTCCTTTAGGTTGTCACAGAGCACCAGGTTTAGCTCCCTGTATTATATAGCAAGTTCTCATTGTCGTTCAGTCACTAAGTCGTGTCCAGCTCTTTGTGACCCCATAGGGACTGCACGCCAGACTTCCCTGTCCTTCACTCTCTCCCGGAGTCTGCTCAGTGGAATCATGTCCATTGAGTCAGTGATGCTATCCAACCATCTTGTCCGCTGTCACCTGCTTCTCCTGCCCTCAATCTTTCCCAGTATCAAGATCTTTTCCAGTGAGTTGGTGCTTCGCCTCAGGTGGCTGAAGTATTGGAGCTTCAGCATCAGTCCTTCCAATGAATATTTCAGGGTTGATTACCTTTAGGACTGACTGGCTTGATCTCTTTGCTGTCCAAGGGACTTTCAAAAGTCCTCTGTCCATGGGATTCTCCAGGCAAGAATAGTAGAGCGGGTAGCCATTCCCTTCTCCAGGGGATTTTCCTGTCCCAGGGATCAACCCGGGTTTCCTGCATTGCAGGCAGATTCTTTACCATCTGAGCCACGAAGGAAGCCCTCAACTTTCCATTAGCTATCTATTTTACATATGGTAATATATATATTTCCATGCTACTCTCAAGTAGTGGAACTTCAGCTTCAGCATCAGTCCTTCCAATGAATAGTCAGGGTTGATTTCCTTTAGGATTGACTGGTTTGATCTCCTTGCTGTCCAAGGAACTCTCAAGAGTCTTCTCCAACACCTCAGTTCAAAAGAATCAATTCTTCGGTGTCAGCCTTTTTTATTGTTACACATGCGCGTATATTCATCTTCTGATTCTTTTCTCATATAGGTTATCACAAAATATTGAGTAGAGTTCCCTGTGCTATATAGTAGGTCCTTGTTGGTTATCTTTTTTATGTATAATAGTGTGTATATGTTAATCCCAAGCTCCTGATTTAACCGCCTCCCACATTTCCCCTTTGGTAACCGTAAGTTTGTTTTTTTATCTCCAAGTCTGCTTCTGTTCTGTAAATATTAGGTTCACATATGAGTGGTATCATATGATATTTGTCTTTGTATGACTTACTTCATTCAGTGTAATAATTTCTGAGTTCATCCACGTTGCTGCAAATGACATTATTTCATTGTTATGGCTGAGTAATATTCCACTGTATAAACGTACCGCATCGTTATCGATTCCTCTGTCGATGGACATTTAGGTTGCTTTTATGTCTTGCTCGTTGTATATAGTGCTGTAATGAACACTGGGGTGCATGTGTTTTTTTGGAATTACGATTTTCTTTGGATATATGCCCAAGAGTACAACTGCTAAATTATATAGTAATTCTAGTTTTAGTTTTTTAAGGAACCCCCATACTGTTTTCCATAGTGGTTGCACCAATTTACCTTCCCACCAACAGTGTAGGAAGGTTCCTTTTCTCCACACTCTCTCCAGCATCTACTGTCTATAGATGTTTTGATGAGGCCATTCTGACTTAGGTGAGGTGATCCCTCACTGTAATTTTATGTTTCTCTGATAATTAGTGATGTTGAGCATCTTTTCATGTGCTTTTTGGCCATCAGTATGTCTTCTTTGGAGAAATGGCTATTTAAAGCCTCAGCCTATTCTTTGGTTGTTTTTTCTTTTTTTATCTGACATAGAGCTGTGTGAGCTGTTTGTATATTTTATTGATTAATCCCTTGTCTGCTGCTTCACTTGCAAATATTTTCTCCCATTCTGTGGATTGTCTTTTTGTTGTTTATGATTTCCTTTGCTGTGCAGAAGCTTTTAAGTTTCACGAGGTATTTGTTTGTATTTTTATTTAATTTTATTTTTATTGAAGTATAGTTGATTTCCAATGTGTGCCAATCTCTGCTGTACAGCAAAGTGGACTCAGTTATATAGACATTCTTTTTCATATTCTTTTCCATTATGGTTTATTATAGAATATTGAATAGAGTTTCATGTTATACAGTAGGACCCTGTTGTTTATCCATCCTATATGTAATAGTTTATATCTGCTAATCCCACATTCCCGGTCCTCCCCTTCCCCTTGGCAACCACAAATCTGTTCTCTACGGTCTATGAGTCTGTTTCTGTTTCATAAGTAAGTTCATATGTGTCATATTTTGGATTCTACATGTAAGTGATATCATGTGGTATTTGTCTTTCTCTTTCTGACTGACTTTAGTTAGTATGCCAATCTCTAGTTGCATCCACATTGCTGCAAATGGCATCGTTTCATCCCTTTTATGGCTGAGTCCTATTCATTGTGTGTATATATGTACTACGTCTTCTCTATCCACTCATCTGTTGCTGGACATTTAGGTTGTCTCCATGTGTTGGCTATTGTGAATAGTGCTGCTGTGAACATAGTGGGGCGTGTATCTTTTGGGATTAGAGTTTTGTCGAACTATATGCCCGGGAGTGGGACTGCTGAATCATATGGTAATTCTATTTTTAGTTTTCTGAGGAACTTCCACAGTTTTCCATAGTGGCTACACTAACATACATTCCCACCAGCAATATAGGAGGCCTCTCTTTCCCCACATTCTTTCCAGAATTTGTTGTTTGTTGACTTTTTTCCATTAATCAAGTGTATCTTTTTTTAAAACAATTTTTAATTGGAGGGTAATTGCTTTAAGTGCTTCCCCAATGGCTCAGCTTTACAATGTTGCATTAATTTCTGCAGTACAACAACATGAGTCAGCTGTAAGTATACATATATCCCCTCCCTGATGAGCCTCCCTCCCATCTCCCACCATCCCACCCCTCTCGTCATCACAGAGTACCAAGTTGAGCTTCCTCTTTTTTTTTTTAATTTATTTTTTAATTGGAGGAAAATTGCTTTACAATGTTGTATTGGTTTCTGCTGTACACCAGCACAAGTCAGCCATAATTATACATATATATCACCTCCTTCTTGAGCCTCCCTCCCCTCTAGTCATCACAGAGCACCACGCTGGTTCCCTGTGTTACACGGCACCTTCTCACCAGCTGTCTGTGTTACACGTTAGCGTACACGTGTTAGTGCTACTGTCTCCATTCATCCCACTCTTTGCTTATGCCACTGTGTCCACAGCTCTGTTCTCTGTGTCTGTGTCTCCATTCCTTCCCTGCAAATAAGTTCATTAATACCATTTTTCTAGATTCCATATATGTGTGTTAATATATGATGTTTTTCCCTTTCTGACTTAATTCACTCTGCATAACAGGTTCTAGGTTCATCCATCTCACTAGAACGGACTCAAATTCATTCTTTTTACAGCTGAGTAATATTCTGTTGTATCCATGTACCACATCTGTATCCATTTATCTGTCAGTGGACATCTAGGTTGCTTCCATGTCTTAGCTATTATAAATAGTGCTACTGTGAACATGAGGGTATATGCATCTTTTTGAATTATGGTTTTCTCAGGGTATATGCCCAGCAGTGGGACTGCTGGGTCATATGGTAGTTTTATTCCCCCTTTTTTTTTTAAGGAATCTCCGTATTGTTCTCCATAGTGCGTGTTATCAATTTACATTCCCACCAACAGTGCAAGAGGGTTCCTTTTTCTCCACATCCTCTCCAGTATTTATTGTTTGTAGATGAGGTCCCTGTTTCATACAGCAACTTCCCACTAGCTATCTTACACATGATAATAATATATATATTTCAATGCTATGTCAGTTCACTCCAACCTCTCCTTCTCCTCCTTCTGCTTGTATCCACACCCATGTCTCTATTCCTGCCCTGCAAATAGGCTCATCAGTACCATTTTTCTAGATTCCATATGAATGCTTTAATATACAATATTTTTATTTCATTTTATTTTTTAATTGGAGGATAATTGCTTTATAATGTTGTGTGGTTTATGCCATACAACAACATGAATCAGCCATAATTATATATATGTCCCCTCACTGTGACCCTGCCTCCCTGCTCCCACCTGCCCCCTCTAGGTCATCACAGAGCACCAGGCTGGGCTCCCTGTGCTGTTCAGCAGCTTCCCACTAGCTAGCTATCTTACACAGGGTAGTGTATATATGTCAGTGCTACTTTCTCAGTTCATCCTTCCCTCTCCTTCCCCCGCTGTGTCCACAAGTCTGTTCCCTGCGTCTACATGTCCCTTCCTTCCCTGAAAATAGGTTCATCAGCACTATTTTTCTAAATTCCATGAGTGAGTGAAGTCACTCAGTCGTGTCCAACTCTTTGCGACCCCATGGACTGTAGCCTACCAGGCTCCCCTGTCCATTGGATTTTCCAGGCAATAGTACTGGAATGGATTGCCATTTCCTAAATTCCATATATATGCACTAATATTCAATACTTGTTTTTCTCCTTCTAACTTCCCTCTGTATAATAGGCTCTAGGTTCATCCACCCCATTAGAACTGACTCATATTCGTTCCTGTTTATAGCTGAGTAATATACCACTGCGGATATCTACCACAACTTCCTTATCCATTCATCTGCCGATGGACATCTACGTTGCTTCCATGTCCTGGCGGTTGTAAATAGTGCTGCAATGAACACTGGGGTACATGTGTCTTTTTCAGTTACGGTTTTATCTTCATATATGCCTAGTAGTGGGATTGCTGGGTCACATGGTAATTTGATTCCTAATTTTTTAAGGAATCTCCATACTGTCTTCCATAGTGGCTATATCAGTTTACATTCCCACCAACAGTGCACAAGGGTTTCCTTTTCTCCACACCCTCCCCAGCATTTACTGTTTGTAGATTTTTTTGATGATGACCATTCTGACCAGTGTGAGATGATATCTCATTGTAGTTTTGAATTGCATATCTCTGATAATAAGTGATGTTGAACATCTTTTCATGTGGTTGTTGGTTACTTATATGTCTTCTTTGGAGAAATGTCTGTTTAGGTCTTCTGCCCATTTTTTGATTGGGTTGCTTTTCTGATATTGAGCTGCATGAGCTGCTGGTATATTTTGGAGATTAATCCTTTGTCAGTTGTTTCATTTGCAATTATTTTCTCCCATTCTGAGGGTTGTCTTTTCATCTAGTTTATAGTTTCCTTTGCTTTAAGTTTAGTTTAAAGTTTAGTTTAAAGTTTCCTTTAAGTTTAGTTAAGTCCCATTTGTTTATTTTTTTATTTCCATTACTCTAGGAGGTGAGTCAAAGAGGATCTTGGCTGCGCATTATGTCTGTTCTGCCTATGTTTTCCTCTAAGAGTTTTATAGTTTCTGGTCTTATGTTTAGGTCTTTAATCTATTTTGAGTCTGTTTTTGTGTATGATGTTAGAAAGTGTTCTGATTTCATTCTTTTACATGTAGCTGTCCAGTTTTCCCAGTACCACTTACTGAAGAGACTATCTTTTCTCCACTGTATACTTTTGCCTCATTTGTCAAAGATAAAGTGCCCATAGGTGCAGAGGTTTATCTTTGGGCTTTCTAACCAGTTCCATTGATCTGTATTTCTGTTTTTGTGCCAGTATCATATTGTCTTGATTACTGTAGCTTTGTAATATAGAGTGAAGTCGGAAGGTTGAGTCCTCCAATTCCATTTTTCTTTCTCAAGATTGCTTTGGCTATTCAAGGTCTTTTGTGTTTCCCTACAAATTATAAAATTTTTTCTTCTAGTTCTGTGAAAAATGCCATTGGTAATTTGATAGAGATTGCATGAAATCTGACTTTACTACCCAAATCAATGTACATTTTCATACTGTTGATTCTTCCAATCCAAGAACGTGATTTATCTCTCCATCTGTTTGTATCGTCTTTTGAGTTCTTTCATCAGTGTATCTGCATAGAGATCGTTTGTCTCCTTAGGTAGGTTTATTTCTAGGTATTTTATTCTTTTTGTTGAAATGGTGAATGGGATTGTTTCCTTAATTTCTCTTTCCGATTCTTCATTGTTAATGTGTAGGAATGCAAGGGAATTCTGTGTATTAATTTTATATCCTGTGACTTTACTAAATTCATTGATTAGCTCTTGTAGTTTTCTGGTGGTATCTTTATCAATGTCATCTGCAAACAGAGTTTAACTTCTTCTTTTCCAGTCTGGATTCCTTTTATTTCGTCTCTGATTGCCATGGCTACAACTTCCAAAATTATGTTGACTAATGATGATGAGAGTGGGCACCCTTGCCTTGTTCCTGATCTTAGAGGAAATACTTTCAGTTTTTCACCATTGAGAATAATGTTTTCTGTGGTCTTGTCCTATATGGCTTTTCTTATGTTGAGGTAGATTCCTACTGTGCCCATTTTTCTGGAGAGATTTTATCAAATGTGAGTTGAATTTTGTTGAAAGCTTTTTCTGCATCTATTGAGATTATCATATGGTATTTGTCTTTCAATTTGTTACTATGGTGTGTCACATTGATTGATTTGCATATATCAAAGAATCCTTGTATCCCTGGGATAAACCCACTATATCACGATATATAATCCTTTTAATGTGTTGTTGGATTCTGTTTGCACGTATTTTGTTGAGGATGTTTACATCTGTATTCATCAATGATATTGGCCTATAGTTTTCTTTTTTGTGTGATAACTTTATCTGGTTTTGGTATCACGGTGATGGTGGCCTCATAGAATGAGTTTGGGAGTATTCCTCCCTCTGCAGTTTTTTGGAGGTGTTTGAGCAGGATAGGTGTTAGTTCTTCTCTAAATGTTTGATAGAATTCACTGTGAAGCCATCTGGCCCTGGGCTTTTGTTTGTTGGAAGGTTTTTGATCACAGTTTCCATTTCAGTGCTTGTGATTGGTCTGTTCATAATTTCTATTTCTTCCTGAGTCAGTCTTGGATGGTTGTTGTACTTTTCTAAGAATTTGTCCATTTTTTTCCAGGTTGTCTGTTTTATTGGCATATAGTTGCTCACAGTAATCTCTGTATTTCTGCATTGTCTGTTGTAACTTCTTTTTCATTGTGTGTTGACCTTTTAATGAGGGCTCTTCTGACTGGTGTATGTTGGTACTTCATTGTAATTTGCATTTCTCTACTAATTAGTGATGCTGAGCATCTTTTCATGTGCCTACTGGTCATCTATATTTCTTCTTTGGAGAAATGTGTATTTAGGTCTTCTGCCCATTTTTCCATTGGGCTTTTGCTGTTGTTGTTGTCTATTTATATAAGCTGTTTGTGTATTTTTGAGGTTAAGCCCTTGTCTGCTGCATCATTTGCCAATATTTTCTCCCATTCCGTGGATTGTCTTTTCATTTTTTTATGGTTTCCTTTGCTGTGCAAAAGTTTGTAAGTTTACTTAAGTCCCATTTGTTTGTTTTTGTTTTTATTTCTATTGCCTTGGGAGACTGATCTAAGAAAACATTGGTACAATTTACGTCAGAGAATGTTTTGCCTGTGCTGTCTTCTGGGTGTTTTATGGTGTCATGTCTTGTGTTTAAGGCGTTAAGCCATTTTGAGTTTATTTTTGTGCATGATGTGAAGGTGTGTTCTAATTTCATTCATTTATGTGCTGCTGTCCAGCTTTCCCAGCACCACTTGCTCAAGAGACTTCTCCCCCATTTTATATTCTCTTCTCCTTTGTTGGAGATTAATTGACCTTAGATGTGTGGGTTTGTTTTTGGCCTCTCTGTTCTGTCCTGCTGATCCGTATATCTGGTTTTGTACCAATAATACACTGTTTTGAATGCTGTAACTTTGTAATATTGTCTGAAGTCTGGGAGAGTTACACCTCCTGCTTTTTTCCCTTAGGACTGGCAATTCTGTGTCTTTTATAATTCCATATTAATTTTTGGATTATTTTTCTAGTTCTGTGAAAAATGTCATGGGTATTTTGATAGGGTTTGCATTAAATCTGTAGACTTTTTTGTGTCGCATTGCCATTTTAATACATTACTGATCAGAGATGTAGTAATATGTGTTTTGTTACCTGAACATTATTGACTAGAGATGTTTCCGTATTCATTTACATAACAAATCACTGGCCGCAGGTGTTAGTTTCTGCAAAAACCCCCTTGTCAGTAATGTGTTAACAGTATTAATTCTTCCAATCCAAGAGCATGGGATATCTTCCCTTTCTCTGAATGCTTTTTAATTTCCTTTATTATTGTTTTATAATTCACAGCATAAGTCTTTCACCTACTTGGTCAGGTTTATTCCTTTTTTTGGTGCTGTTTTTAAAAGTTTTTTTGTTTTTACATTTCTTTCTGATATTTCATTGTTAATGTAAAGAAATGCAACCAATTTTTGAATGTTAGGCTTAAATCCTGCTACTTTGCTGAATTCATTTATTAGCTCGAGTAGTTTTGTGTGGAGTTCTTAGGATTATATATATATATATATGTAACCATGTTGTCTGCATACAGTGACAATTTTACCTCTTCGCTTCCAATCTGGATACCTTTTATTTCTTGTCTGCTGTGTCCTAGACTTCCAGGAGTATGCTGAATAGAAGTGGTGACAGTGAGCAGCCTTAGTTCACATTTTAGCAGGAAAGCTATTACCTTTTCACCATTGAGTATGTTGTTGGCTGTGGATTTGTCATAAATGGCTTTTGAGATATGTTCCCTAGGAGACGGATCCAAAAAGATCGCTGCTATTTACATCAGAGTGTGTTCTGTTTTCCTCTAGGAGTTTTATAGTGTCTGGCCTTACGTTTAGGTCTTCAGTTTGAGTTTTATTTTTGTGTATGATGTTAGGGAGTGTTCTAATTTCATTCTTTTACATGTAGCTATCCAATTTTCCCAGCACCACTTATTGAAGAGGCTGTCTTTTTTCCATTGTACAGTCATTTGGGTACTACTTCTTCCAATCCAAGGATATGGTATATCTTTCCTTCTTAAAAGCTCCCTCCCTGGGTGCAGGCCCCATCCCAATTCTTTCTTTTCCCTTTTATCCTACCCAGTTATGTGGTGATTTTCTTGCCCTTTCCAAAGTCTGAGGTCTTCTTTCAGCATTCAGTAAATGTTCGGTGTGAACTGGTCCACTTGTAGATGTATGGTTAATGTTTTTGTGGGAGAAGGTGAGCTCTATGTCCTGCTCCTCCACCATCTTGAACCCCCTTCTTCCCTGGAGCCAGACAGTAGTTTTAGCAACTTAAGGTTGCTAGGTATCCATGATTCAGAAAAATTAAAAACAAAAACAAAAATACCATGCATTCAGGAGCTCACAATTAGATGGGAAAGATATTTAAATCGTTGTAATGTCTTACTGCTAAGTCACTTCAGTCGTGCCCAACTCTGTGTGACCCCATAGACGGCAGCCCACCAGGCTCCGCCGTCCCTGGGATTCTCCAGGCAAGAACACTGGAGTGGGTTGCCATTTCCTTCTCCAATGCGTGAAAGTGAAAAGTGAAAGTGAAGTTGTTCAGTCGTGTCCGACTCTTAGCAACCCCATGGACTTTAGCCCACCAGGCTCCTCCGCCCATGGGATTTTCCAGGCAAGAGTACTGGAGTGGGGTGCCATTGCCTTGGCTGTATAAAGACATAAGGAGCTATATTGGATGCTTTATATTTGCCTGTTCAGATCCATCCCCCCCTTTCTCTCCCCTAAACCCTGGGAAGTTGCCCAGAGGTGGACATCAGTGGACCCCCTCACCCATTACCTTCCAGTTGGTTTGGACCTGTTAGGAGGTGGAGGCAGAGAATGCAGCACAGGCAGCCCAAGCCATCTGCTCCCTCTGCTCAGGCTGCAGCTTGGTGGTTGGCTACATTCCTCTAGCAAAGGCTGCACTATAGCTCACCCCTTCATCTCCTCTACCAGCTTTCTCTCCCTATCTCTTCAGATCCAGGCTGGAAATAGCTGCCACTGTTGCTAGCTCCAGAGCAAGCCAGTGTCCATTTTTTATTTCCCTAAAAGCTGCCCTCAAATTTATACACAGTCATTTCATTTAACTGTCTTCCATTTTCCCTTCCTGCCAAGACCCTGAGCAGCACAAGAACAAACACATTATGGGCAAACTGAGGGCAGACAAGTTAGCTTCACTGAGAGGAAGTCAGCCCCAGGAAGGTGACTCCTGAAGGATGCCTAGGCATTCCTCAGGTGAGTGAGGAAGAGGTGGGAATTCCAGGCGGAGGCAGTACAGGCAAAGAAGGGTGAACACAGAGGCCACAGTGTGAAAAGGAGACATACTCAGCCAGGACTGGAGCAAAAGAGTTCAATGTGAAAATGGCAGAAGATGAGGTTGGGGCGGAAGGGGGACGAAGGGCCCTCTGTGCCCTGCTAAGGGGTTCAGAATGAGACAGTGAGCCGTTTTTAAGGAGGGCAGGATATGCCCCTATTTTTATTCTAGCAAGATTCCTTGACACCTTGAGGGTTGACTCTAAAGGCCTTAGTCTGGAGGCTGGAGGTTATTTAGGAGAGTTTTGCTATTTAGAAAGTGAGAGAGACCATGAGAACTCAAACTGTAAAAATCGCACTAGAGGTAAAGTAGCAAGGAAATGTTAAGATGATATTTAGGAGGCAGAAGTAACAATTTTGTGATTAAAATGGAGAAAATGTCCCATTTCTTTTTCCTTATAGACATATAACTACCTTTCCCAGCTTCCCTTGCACTTTGGTAGACCACATGACAGGCAGAAATGATTTCTGTTACTTGCAGGTTTAGCCCATATCCATTTTGCTGCCAAATATATTTTCCTAAAAGGGCAATTGGAGCATATTACTATTCTTCAAACTCTTCATTTCCCCCCTTGCTTCCTGGATGGACTCTCATCTCCCCTGCAGGGTGTAAAGGCCTCTGCCATCTACTGTTCTGTCTTTCGCCTGGCCTTTCCTTATTTACACACTGCTTCACAGTTCTGCCATCCTCAACTGTCCCCTCAAATAAATCTGATGAATTCCTACCTGTATTTCAAGAGTCAAACCTCATCCCCCGATTCTGCACAGCAGTGACAGAAACCATCATCCCTTTCTCTGTGTGCCCTCAGTTTCCTTGAGCAGCACCGCTCAGTTTTCTCCTTCCACAGGGTTCACTTTTTTAAAATTTGCCCTCATCAGTAACACCTCCCATCCACAGGGTTCTGTGGTGGTTCAGTGGTGAAGAATCCACTTGCCAATGCAGGAGAATAATATCTTGCCATTTGCAAAACATGGATGGACCTTGAGGACATTAGGGTAAGTGAAATAAGTCAGACAAAGACAAAGTATCTTATTCATATGTTAAACAGAACAAAAACCAAGTTCACAGATACCAAGAAAAGACGGATGATTGCCAGAGGAAATGGGTGGGGGATGGGCACAATGGGTGAAGGGGCCTAAAGGTACAGACTCCCAGTTATAAAAGTCACAGGGTGTAATGGACAGCATGCAACTGTAGGTAACAATACTGTATTGCTTGAGAGTTGCTAATAAATCATCACAAGAGAAAAGGTTTATAACTATATACAGCTACCCAGGTGGCTCAGCAGTAAAGAATCTGCCTGCAATGCAGGAGACGCAGGTTCGATCCCTGCATTGGGAAGAGTCCCCTGGAGAAGGAAATGGCAACCCACTCCAGTATCCTTGCTGGGGAATCCCATGCACAAAGGAACCTGGCGGGCTACAGTCCATGGGGTTGCAAAGAGTCGGATACAACTGAGCGACTAAACAGCAACAACAACAAACACCTATTACCGTGCGGTGATTTTCAACCATGGTTAGGAGACAACTTCTTAATAAGGTGTATTAGAAGCCTGGGTGTGGGGGAATGTTAATCTTCACATAACTCTCCCAAGAGATTCAATGTCTTTTCCACACTCTCCTCCCATTGAAAATGACTGTCACAGAGGCTTGTGACACTCCTGGAAGCATCTCACTGCACCTGCTGGTCTGCACATCCTCTGCTAGCTATAATTTCGTGAAGTGTGAAAACCACATCTTGCTTATCTTCATGACCTCAGCAGCTCACTCAGGCCAGACACAGAACTATCACTACACAGATCAATGACCAAGGCAACCAGAGGACAATGGATTTTGAGGAACGAGTGGTAACAATTTCACCATCACCTGCTACAGAGGAATCCACAGGATATCACAGTTCAGGAGCCCCCAGGGACCCGACCAGGCAGTTTAGTGGAGTGCCAGGGGCATGAGCCAGATGGCAATTTGTGCCAACTCCTGTGAAAATACCACAGAACAGAAATAGTCTCTGGTGACACTATCCTAAAAGCCCATAAAGTTCAGAAATATTTATAAAGGTGAACCCTCTGGGTTTCAGAAACAGGCTCGCATATCTCAACCTTTCAAAAAGAATTGAGGTTAGTTTTTTTAGTTGATCACTAAGAAACAGGATTTCAAGAACACAAATAATTTCAACCACAGAATGAAAATTCAGCCATTTTCTTTAACACATTAAGGCTATTGTTAACCTTTTATTAATCCATAAAGGGGCAGTTCCCTGGGGCAAACAAAAGCAGAGTCAGCAAATAATGCCTTGACAAAAAGCTGCTTTGTGTTCTGGTTTCTACAACAGAAATATGAAAATGTAGGCATTTTAAAGTACTTACTATGCGCCGGCAACTTATGACTGCAAGGAATATTTGTCATTAAAATGTACCTATTAAGACATAATTTATGAGTTTACTGGAAACTGAGTTTCACTAAGGGACAAAGGACAGAAGTCTCTTTTCTTTTGGTATTTTGTTTTCCACTTTTCTCTTTGAAGGCTAGCTGACCTAAAATTGCTCTCAATGGCCTTAATTAATATATATCGAACTTCTCAAATCTGACTCATGAGTTTTGCCTTTAATTAGGTGTTTAGAAGCCCCTGGCATCAGGGTGAATGCCTTTGACCCCTTCCCTCTCTCCTTGCTTTCCAGAAATCTATGCCACACAAAGATGAGATGAAGGAGAAGAATTTGAGAAAGAGAACCTGGAGCCAGGGATGGGACTGAACACTGGTCTCCAAGAGGCTGGGGAAGTGCAAGTAGAGAGTCTGGAGCAAGTCATGAAGGAAAAAGCCAGCCCCGTACCAGTGAGTGAGTCCAGGTGCAAAGCTCAAAGGCGAGTGCAGAACCCCGAACTTATGGCAGCTGGGACTGTGGTGATGGCAGCAGCAGAAATATGCAAACATGGCCATATACACTGGACACTTTATATCTGAATCATCTTAGCAAGTTTCAGTAGGAATTACTATCAAAATCTTCCCCTAGGTAAGGAAGCTGAGATTCAAAAAGGTTAGGCATTAGTTCAAAGTTATAGATATACCCAGAGGCAGATCCAGGACCCAAACCCAGGGCTGATTTCCAAGCCATTGCTCTTAACCACAACTAGAGAATCTGACTTTGATGGAAAAAAATGTGCTCAGCTATGGATAAGGGTTTGTATGAAGATGAAGCGGTGCCCAGCAGGCAGCCAGGAATGAGGACTTGTATACAAGAGAGGTGTGAGCTACCTAAGCTCTTCAAATCTCAGTTTCCTTACCTAGGGGAAGATTTTGATAGTCAACTGACTTCCAATTAGAGTTGCTCTATTTTTTCTGTGCTCCCTGAGCAGCTCTAATTGTTAAGTCAGTTATGTTTCACTCTTCGCAACTCCATCGGGCTGTAGCCCGCCAGGCTCCTCTGTCTGTGGAATTTCCCAGGCAAGAATATTGGAGGCTGGTTGGAATTTCCTACTGCAGAAGATCTTCCCTACCTGGGGATCAAAGCTGGTTTCCTGCTTGGCAGGCAGACTGTTAGCCACCAAATGCTGTTAGCAGTAGCACAGCATGTAAAACTTGCAGGTATAGGGAGAAATGGGTCGTAGGTGCCATAAGGCTTTACAGCAGCACGGGCTTTGTGCCCAGTGCCTGGGACACACTGCAACACCTGATAACACAGCTGACCAAAGACCTCATCTATCACTGGGGTTTCCAGAGTTCTACACAGCGTCCAGTGTAAACCACTGATACCAAACCACTGATACCAAACTGCTGACAATTGAAAAATTCAACACATACGGGAGCACAAGCCACTCAATTAAGCTGTCAACCAAGCAACCCAATCAAAAAATTGGCAGAAAACCGTAATAGATGTTTCTCCAAAGAAGAAGAAATACAGATGGCCAGGAGGCATATGAAAAGATGCTCAACATCACTCATTATTAGAAAAATGCAAACCAAAACTACCATGAGGTACCAACTCACCAGTTAGAATAGCCATCATTAAAAAGTCAACAAACAACAAATGCTGGAGAGGATGCTGAGAAAGGGAACCCTCCTCCCCTGTCAGCGCAAATTAAGTTAGTGCATGCATGATGGAAGGCAGGGATTCCTCAGAAAACTGAGAGTAGAATTACCATATGATCCAGCAATGCCACTCCTGGGCATAGATCTAGACGAAACTCTAATCCAAAAAGACACGCCCCCCGACGTTCAGAGCAGCACTATTCACAATGGCCGAAACATGGAGACAACCTACATGTCTATTGCCAGATGAATGGCTAAAGATGTGGTCCACATTTACAACAGAATATTTACTCAGCCATAAAAAAGAACAAAATAATGCCATTTGCAACAACATGGATGGACCTAGAAATTATCATAGTAAGTGAAGTAAGAGAAAAACAAATATCACTCATATGTGGAATCTCATTTTTAAAAGACGATACAAACTTATTTTGGAGAAGAGAATGGCAATCCAATCCAGTATTCTTGCCTGGAGAATTCCACGGACAGAGGATCCTGGCAGGCTACAGTCCGTGAGGTTGCAAAGAGTCAGACACGACTGAGCAACTAAGACACAAACTTATTTACAGAACAGAAGCAGACTTGTATCAAAAACAACTCACAGTTACCAGAGGGGAAACACTGGGGAGAAGCATAAACCAGGAGCTTGGGATGAACACGTGTACACTCCTATGTATAAAACAGATAACCAACACAAACCTACAATACAGCACAGGGAACTCTATTCAATATCCTGTGATAACCTATATGAGCAAAGAATTAAAAAAGAATGAACACATGTATAACTGAATCACTTTGCTCTACACCTGAAAGTTACACAACACTGTAAATCAACTATACTCCAATAAAATGTTAAAAAAAAATACTTGATACCATGTTTTATATGTAAAATCAAGTTTTGATTTAGATAATAGGAATACTAGCTATTAAGTTCTTCAGTTACCATGCTAAATTCTTTACATATATGTTTTCATTTAATCCTCATAACAGTCCAATATGATTTGATATTGTCATCTTCATTCCCATTGTAAGGATGGAATCACAGCAGATTAAAGGAGACTGAGTAACTGGCGCAGGGCTGTGCTCAGCTGGCTGGGCAGGGACCCCCACAGCCTAAACCTTCCCAGCTGGAGGGTACGGCAGAAGACCCAGAAGGAAGAACAAAACTCACCTGCGTAACAGGCTTAATTCATTACTTTTTATGGATCTAAGATATTTGGGGAGCCTGTTTTTAAAATATTCTTGGGAGGGAGGAGGGAGGAGGGTTCAGGATGGGGAACACGTGTATACCTGTGGTGGATTCATGTTGATATATGGCAAAACCAATACAATATTGTAAAGTTAAAAAATGAAAAAAAAATTATTGAAAACACCATGGAATCTTTTGTTAGTTAGATGCCAGTTTGAAGTCTTAGGAGAAGGCAATTGGCACCCCACTCCAGTACTCTTGCCTGGAAAATCCCATGGGTGAAGGAGCCTGGTGGGCTGCAGTCCATGGGGTCGCTAAGAGTCGAACACAACTGAGCGACTTCACTTTCACTTTTCACTTTCATGCATTGGAGTAGGAAATGGCAACCCACTCCAGTGTTCTTGCCTGGAGAATCCCAGGGATGGGGGAGCCCGGTGGGCTGCCATCTATGGGGTCACACAGAGTTGGACACAACTGAAGTGACTTAGCAGTAGCAGCAGTTGAAGTCTTAAGTGAGAACCAGGGATTCTTTTAGAACATACGTAACACAATTTAGCAATCTCTACTGAGCATTTTAAAACTACAGATGTACCATACCAGGACTCCAGAGGTATGGCTCAAATCCTGGCTCTGTGGCTTCTAGGAAATCCCTGTATCTCTCTGGGCCTCAGTTTTGGTATCTATAAAACAGGGAGATTAGATCCGGGGGTGGGGGTTCCCATTTGATTGTGACCACAGAGTTCTTTATTCAGGCAAAATCTTACTTGGAATCTAACATATAAAACACACTAAAAACTGAGTTTCTCAGGTTGGGTTTTTTTCTGTGAGGGGGGACGGTCTCCACAGGCTAGCTCCTTGCTTACCTCGTCGCCCCCACCCCGAAGCCCCTCCTGGAGCCCGAGCACAGAGCGCACAGTTCCAAAAAGCACAGGTGGGAAACCACGGCCCCACCTCACCTCTCAAGAGGCTGTGCTCCTCGCCCCCCAGACGTGCACGGCGCCTGTCACATAGTAGGCACTTCATAAATACTTGCGAGAGAAAGAATGAAATATTACCCTGCCTTTTCGGAAATGGGGATACGTAGTTTTCATTTCCTCTGCTGATTGCCCCAGGTAGTTAAAGTGCTAAGATGGATCCTGGGGGAAACCAAATGTTACATTTATGGAAAAGCTGCTTTTAGATACTGAAGTGGCTTCCAAGTTCAGTGCGGCCATAAGTTAAGGGTCTGTCAGCACTTCCATTATGAACACCGCTTTGTGGTTTCATAACTTAGCCATAAAAGTTTGCTTCAGGCTATCCCTCGGCATACAAATTGAAAACCCTGTTTTAGGCCAAAATGTGGGAATTAGAAAACAAACAATTTATTGGTTTCAGACATAGTTTTGTACCCGTCTCAACCAAATAAGATTTATTATGTGGGCAATTAGAGGGGACTAAGCCACTTGGTTCTTGAAAAATTAAAAAAAAGAGGAAATAGCCAAACTATTTATATTTTAACAGTTGTCCCTGGGTATGATCAATCATTCTTTTGGGTCCTATTTTTATCAAGTACTTTATCCCCTGCATTGATGAGACCTAGAGTCTATTTATACATTCTTTTTCCTTCTTTTTTAAACATATTCTGTTAATGGTATCAGAATGAAAAATATTGCCTTGTTTTTAACTAAAAAGCGAGCAACATAAATGAGACTTATCTCAAAAAAATAAATAAAAGAGCTTAATCCTGCTTTTGGTAAGTATTTTGAGAATGGCAAGTATCTCATTTTTATAAACAAAAAAGACAATATCAGTAATGACTAAACAGGGATATGAGACATTGTTCTACAGTGTGAGAACCGGTTAGAGCTGAGTAGTCACCTGGGCAACTCACTGACTTACCAGGTCAGGAAATGGAGGCCCCAGCTAACAAGAGTCCAGCCTGAACATGTCCCGCAGCTCCTAACCCCGAGGACGAGAGCTGGGTGTTCTACAGCCCAGCTTGGCAATCAGCTCATTCCTGTTTCCCATGGATGTAACCATTCAAAGCCAGGAGTCTACATTTTCCTGACCGACTCATGTCCACCACCACACACATGCCCCTAACCACACGAGAATACACCTTCCGGCACTGCACACAGGCTGTGGCACTCTGTGACTCTGGTGACCCAAGTCACAAGCCATGTACCGTCAGTGCCCTTGGTATGCACTTGTTTTCTGTCCTCTTGGAGCCAAGCACAGTTTTGAGCACCTAGAGACATGGGCTGGGTTGCTGGGTCACAGGCGCTAACCTGACTGGGGAGAGACCCAGGTACTGGGCTTGTGAGCAACTTAACAACACATGGCTCAGTCCTCTAGCTCAGCAATGCAGCTGAACAAACCAGGTTATAGTTCCTGTTTATGTGCTTATGTCTGAAGAGATGTATTTGTGAATCTGGTCTAGTGCATGACAACACTCTGTTACAGTACTAGGGAGCAGCAGGGTTTAGAGTCTCCCTACTCTGTTACTACCTCACAGGGCCCTCTCACACTGTTGAGAATGTCTGCCTGTACATCTGATTTCCCTTGCAGCCTGCACTCTGGGGCAGGAACCCAGTCTAATTCCTCTCGTTATCATCACTGTCTGGCACAGGGGAGGTACTCAACAGATGTGTGCCGAATGAACAGATAAATGAATAGATGAAGGACCAAATGCACACACTTGCTGATGGGGCTCATCTCTCTGCAGGGGCTTCCCCAGGTCTTTCCTGGGCCATGCATGCCCTTGGCCTCCACAGTCTCCCCACTCCACAGAAACCAGCCAGACCCCTCAGCAGCCACCACTTCTCTTTGCAGAAATACTTTTGATAGAAAGAATGCAATTCTGGGAATAACAGCACAGTGAAAGTATTTTCTCGAGTCAAAGGGGAATTTGAGTTGGAACAATAGGAAATTCTTAAATACCTGGGTAGAAGATCACAGCCCACTCCAACCTCTCTGGTTTCCACTTCAGTCTTGGACTGGGTTTCTATTAAATAGTCCAACCTGCTTTGTAGTTCATTATTCTAGAGATGAGGGGGAAAAGGGCTGTTAGTAAAGCAAATGTGTTCCCCCACAAATACATATGATACAATTTATAGGTATTATCTGGATTTTCCCCTAGACACAGACATTTATCACAGTGTATTTTTAAGTGCCTCTTATACAGTAGGAATTGAAGGAATATATTGACTGAATCCTTACTAATAGCTTTATGTGCCTGGACATACATATGTATCCAATTTTACCTGAATGGAAACAAACAAAATATCCTACTCTGTACCATTATTTGCTTTTTGCCCTACTCTGTACCATTTGCTTTTCGCCCACTCAACAATGTGTTGTGACTCTTTCCATGTTTATTAGTTTTCTTTTTATGTCAACAAACTATTTTAATGGGTTCATAGCATTCCATTGTATGGATCTACATTATTTAACTAGTCTCTTACTGATGACCTTTAGATATTTATCACTTTTTTTGTAATTATAAATAAGGTACAGCTCATGTTTTAAAACTCCCTCATTAAACTATAAATTGAGTTTAAGTCTATTAACTTAATTTAGAGGGAAATACCTCTGTAACTTAATAATTAGTATTTCGTAGGTGTGGAAAATTCAGAATCTCAAACATATAAAGTAGAACAAGCTCCTTGGGATTAAAATTAGCATTCTGAAATAGTGTTTTTTTCCCAGACCAGAGCCAAACATTACATAGGTTGATGATTAGATGCTCAGGAATTGGAAATTTGCCCCGTGGGGGAAATGAAGGACAAAGGAGCAAGGGAGTTGAGGATATTGAAATGAAAACAGATGAAATGCTGCTGCCTAAAACCCAAAGGACAGAAAGACACACCTTTTAAAAAATTCAGACAGTGGTTATCTCTGTGTATAGAGATTTTTTTATTTCTCTTTTAAAGTTCTATGTATTTTCTGTAATGCTAAATTTTCATGAGGCAATAACCATAACTATGTTCTTGACTGTATTCCTCAGAACACAGTATGTAGTATATGCAAGATAAATATGTATTGAATAAATGTATAAATGCCTTTGAAAGTGTGTTAGTCGCTCAGTCATGTCCAACCTTTTGTGACACTATGGACTGTAACTTGCGATTCCTCTGTCCATGGGATTCTTCTCCAGGCAAGAATACTGGAGTGGGTTACCATGCCTTTCTCCAGGGGATCTTCCTGACCCAGGGATCAAACCCAGATCTCCTGCATTGCAGGCAGATTCTTTACCAACTGAGCCACCAGGGAATGAGTGTTTTATTTGCATAACCAGAAAAAATTAAGCGTTTGTCTTTTCTAAGCTGATGCTGAAGCTAAGGCACTGTATTCTAAGACACTCAACAACACGTGAAAGTTGAAAAGTTATTTGGAGACAAGCTCATTTGCTCTGAAAGAGCTCCTGCTCTGGATGGGTGATAACAAGGCGCAAAGCAGTGGCTCTGGTGCAGACTCATGTTCTGCGGGGTATAAAGGTCTAGGAATCCCTTCTGATAATGCGAAACGGTGTACAGGAAGAGAATGCACTCCAGCTTCCTTAGCTGCTGACAAGCCATGACTGATCTGTGGGCTCGGCATCTGTCACCTGGTGCTCTGGGAGAATGCTGTTGGCTAACTGCCAGGGGATCACCATCATTTACACATACACACACACACACACACACACACTGCTTCACCAACAATATCTGAACTCTCCCATTCATACAGAAAGAGAGGCCTGCCCATTAACAATCAACAGTCCCACTGTTTCATTCTTTCTCAGTGTAGACTGTAATCATGAGGATTCTGTAAAATGCTGAGCTGAGTACCTATAGTTAGGGGGCAAAAAGGCAAGGTTAGCGAATGTATCCCAATTGGTATACAGTGAGTAGTGGACTTGTAGTCCTAAGTCTTTTGTTCTATTTCAAAGGAACTCTCGTACAAATCAAGCTTCCCTGGTGGCTCAGATGGTAAAGAATCTGCCTGCAGTGCAGGAGACCCGGGTTCAAACCCTGAATCAGCTATTCACTGAAGCACTGATATGAAAATCTTTAACTTTTAAAAATGTAATACTATTAGTTAAAAAAAAAAAAACCTGAGTATCTGCTGGGAATCAGGTAGTATGTAAAATCAAGTGAGGGGAGGAAGTTGGCAGCTAAAGAAATAGGGCATAATTTGTAACCTTTGAGGAGTTCAGTCTTTTGGGGGTACAGACATCTAAGCAGAAAATAACAGAACAAACTCCTAAGTCTCATGCCAGGGGGACCCAGAAAATATCATGGGGGCACTTCAGAGGGGATGTCTAACTCAAAATGGAGGACTGAATTGTCTGAAGATTTTCTGGAGTTATGCAAGGACAGAGAGTAAGGGAAATAAAAGGAATGAGTACCCCAGAATTATGGAAGAATACTGGGTTGAGAACAGGCCCCTGACTGTAGTGTACAGGTGTGCAGGAGTTGGTTATGAAGGGCTGTGTATGCCACAACCAAGCCTCTACACCCAGGCCCGTAAGACCAAACTCAAATTTTACTTCAAACACTTGGGCTCCAAGTGAAAACTGTATTGGGAGGAAATAAAACTATAAGGAAGGAAGATCAGTCAGGGAGGTCACTGCAATTTTCTAGGTAGAGTGAGAGCCGCACTTCTAGTATATAGGAGTAAGCAGTTAAATAGAGCCTCCTCAAAAATATACAGTGGAGAAAAAGACAGTCTGTTCAACAAGTGGTGCTGGGTAAACTGGCCAACCACGTGTAAAAGAATGAAACTAGAACACTTGCTAATACCATACACAAAAATAAACTCAAAATGAATTAAAGATCTAAATGTAAAACCAGAAATGCAAATCAAAACCACAATGAGGAATCATCTCACACTGGTCAGAATGGCCATCATCAAAAAGTCTACAAACAATAAATGCTGGAGGTGTGGAGAAAAGGGAACCCTCTTACACTGTTGGTGGGAGTGCAAACTGGTACAGCCACTATGGAGAACAGTGTGGAGATTCCTTAAAAAAACTGGGAATAGAACTGCCATATGACCCAGCAATCCCACTGCTGGGCATATACCCCAAGGAAACCAGAATTGAAAGAGACTCATATACCCCAATGCTCACTGCAGCACTATTTACAATAGCTAGGACGTGGAAGCAACCTAGATGCCCATCAGCAGTTGAATGGATAAGGAAGTTGTAGTACATATACATAATGGAATATTATTAAGCTATAAAAAGGAATGCATTTGAGTCAGTCCTAATGAGGTGGATGAACCTGGAGCCTATTATACAGAGTGAAGTAAGTCAGAAAGAGAAACACAAATACTGTACATTAACACATATGTATGGAATTTAGAAAGATGGTAATGACTATCCTACATGCAGGGCAGCAAAAGAGACACAGACGTAAAGAACAGATTTTTGGACTCTGTGGGAGAAGACAAGGGATGATTTGAGAGAATAGCATTGAAACATATATATTACCATATGTAAAATAGATGACCAGTGCAAGTTTGATGCATGAAGCAGAGCACCCAAAGCCAGTGCTCTGGGTCAACCCAGAGGGATGGGATGGAGAGGGAGAGGGTTCAGGATGGGGGGACACATGTATACCTCTGGCCAATTCATGTTGATGTATGACAAAAACCATCTCAATATTGTAAAGTAATTATCATCCAATTTAAATAAATAATTTAATTTTAAAAATAGAGACTCGTGCAAAGAGTAGCTATCAACCTTGGACAGAAGACAAACAACAACCGAGGTCTTCAGAGACTGAAGGACAGGTAAGTTTTAGACAGGAGGTAAAACTTGGAGCAGTTGACAAGCATTGGCTGGGTTCTCTGTGATTCTTTTGTTTCTATTTGCAGCTTTGCCCAAGAGCAGAATAGTCATAGTGGAGGCAGCACAAACACAGTAAAAATTCGGTAGAAAGATCATCTGTCTGATAAGAAAAAAAAAAAACAACAGTAGGAGTCTACAGGATAGAAGAATTACCAAGAGTGAGAGGGAAGCCAAAATGGAAGGGTCAGAAAAGACTGAAATTTTATATTCTGTGAATAAACTCAGTTCCAGTCTCCAGCAGACCCCTGAACCATGTACATGTGGAGCAAAGTGAAAGAAGTATGAAGCCAAGGCTTAAAGAACTGAACCGAGATCTAACCCATCACCCACCATAGCAAGGCAGGATGCAGTTGGGTTTAACCAGATTCTTTACCTTCTAAAGCAATTACAAGTCTATTTTCCTGCACATCACTGATGGAGGGAAAAAAAAAACCAGAAAATATAAATAGAAAACAAATGGTAACTTTTGAACAGAAAAATACAATGCCTGAAATTAGATCAATCACTAGATTGCCCTAAGAAAAAAATGGATATGCCAAAGGAAGGAGTCAGTAAACTTGAAGACACATTAAAGAAGTCATTCAATCAAGATAAGATAATGTTGAAAATAATAAATGAAACTTCATGGAATGTGAGACAATTTTTAAAAGCCTAACATAGGGACACTGGAATCACAGAAGGAAAGAAGAAACTGGAGCAGAAAAAATATTCAAAAAACTAAGGGGGCAGTTGGGTGGGGGGTAGTACATCTCCAGGTTCTTGGGGAAAACAAAGAATGGCTGAAATTTTCCCATTTTGGTAAGAGACATAAATTTATATAAATTCAAGAATTGACTATAACCAATATATTGATTATATATTATTGAATATATATATTCAATATATATCAATATATCTTGATATATATATTGATTATATATATAACCAATATATTGATTATATATTGATTCAATATATATAATCTTGAATATAACCAATTCAAGAATCTCATCAAACTCAGACAACCAATTCAAAGAGAAACCTACCTTGGCATATTACAGTCAAACTACTGAAAAACACAAAGAAAAATCTTGAAAGTCATCCTGTTACATATAGGGAAACAGTAATCTGAATTACCAAAGGTTGCTCATCAAAAACTATGAAAGCCAGACGAGACTGAATACTAACGAAGGAAACTGTCAACCTAGAACTCTATATATATTTCCATAATGAAGGTGAACTACAGGCCTTTTTTTTTTTTTTTTTTTTTTTTTTTTCTCTAATTTTATTTTATTTTTAAACTTTACATAATTGTATTTTCAAATAAGAAAAACTAAGTGAATGTGTCCCCATCTGGTCTGCACTACACAAAATGCTAAATAAAAATTCTTCACCCTGAAGAGAGGTATCAGAAACTCAGATTTTTCAGGAATGAGTGAAGAATATCAGAAATAAATACTATATGAGTAAACATAAAATAAAATTATTTTAATTTCTCCAAATATATATGACATAAAACTTCTAGCAATATACAGTGGGTTTATAGTAATATATAGATACATAAGGTAACTCAGACAGCATGGGGAAGGGTTAATGGACCTTATCATTGTAAGATTTCTACATTTTATATTAAATGGTACAATATTACCTCTAAGTAGACTGTGAACACTTGATGATGTATATTATAGTACCTAGAGCAACCACTCAAATATTAAAGACACAATGCCAATTGATGAATGGATGAATTAAAATGGAATTCTAAAAAATTTTGGAATAGTCCAAAGAAAGGCAAGAGAAGGGAACAAAACCAGCAAATAAGCCAGAGGGACTAAACAGAAAACAAACAATGGCAGAACTAAATCCAACCATGTCAATAAAAATTAAATGTCAATGGACTGTACACTTCAGTATAAGAATATCAGAATGTATAAAGAAACAAAACCTAACTATATATTGTCTACAGGAGATGTACTTTAAATAACACAGATCAGTTAAAAATAAGTGGATGGAAAAAAATATACCATTCAAACAATAAACTTAAGAGTGCAGAAATTATAATACCAGATAAAAGAGACTTTAAGACAAAGAGTATGAACAAAGGTAGTGACCAGTATTTCATAAAGAGATCAATTCATGCCAAAACACAATAGTCAAAAATGTGTTCGTACCTAATAAGAGAGCTTTAAAATATATGAAGTAAAAACCAAAATTAAACAGACAGTCTGAAATCATAGCAAGAGACTTTAATACCTGCTCTGAGCAACTAAGAGAACAGTTATACAAAAACCAGGAAAATCATAAATAATCCAGACAATATTATCAACAACCTAATCTAATTGATATTTATAGAACACACACAAAAACAGCAGAATATGAATTTTTTTATAATACTCAACCAAGAGAAACCATATGCTGAGCCATAAAACAAGTCAAACTAAATTTAAAAGAATGAAAACCATACAAAGCATGTTCTAGGACCATAACAATTAAATTAGAAATAAAAAACAATAAGATGTCTAAGAATACCACAAATATTTGGAAGCTGAACAACACACTTCTAAATAATTGATAAGTCAAAGAAGAATCTCAAAGGAAATTAGAAAATATTTTGAACTGGATGATAATGAAAATATATCTTATTAAAGCTTGTAGGTTGCAGGTGAAGCAGAGCTGGGAAGGGACATTCATAGATTTAAAAGCATATATTAGAAAAGAAGAAAGGTCTAAAATCACTGACCTATAAGGTCTACCTCAAGAAGCTAGAAAAAGAAGAGCAAAGTAACACCAAAATAATTAGAAGGAAGAGAATAATGAATATCAGAGCAAACAGCCTCAATAAAACAGAAAACAGATTATATTCTCTATCCACAAAGCCAAAAGCTATTTTAGTTTTTAAAAAAACAGCAAAATTAATAACACTCTACTTAGATTGATCAAAGAAGGGTGGAAGGGGACAAATGATCAATATCAGAATAAAGAGGCATTAAAAAGAAATAATAGGTTATCTATGGTGAAACAAAAATATCAATCCTTACTTCACACAAAATACAAAAATTAACTCCAAATGGATCTTAAAACTAAATTTAAAAGCAAAACACCTATCATTTTTAGAGGAAATCATTGGAGAAAATCTCTGTGACCTTGTAGTAGACAAAGATTTCTTAGGAACTAAAAAGCAGAAACCATAACAAATTGATAAATTGAACTTTACCAAAAATAAAAATGGATACCAAAAGGTATCATTAAGAAAATGAAAAAGGAGGTCATGAAATGGGAGAAAACGTTCACAATACATTTATCTGACCAAGAACTGGTATCCAGAATACATAAAGAACCCTTAACACAACAAAAAAGAAAAGTAAAACTCAGTAAAATAATGGGCCAAAGATCTGAACAAACACTTCAAAAAATAATATATACAAATGGCTAATAAGCACTTAAAATATGCTCAGCATCACTGGTGACCATGGAAATACCACCATAATGAGATACTACCACATACCTTCCAGAATGGCCACGTGAAAAAGACTGACAGTATTAAGGGTGAGGATGCAGAGAAACTGGAACAGTCCAACTTCTGGTGGGAAAGTAGACTCCTTTGATAGTTTCTTAAAAAGTTAGATCTTTATCTACCATACATCCCAGCCATCCCATTACTAGGAATTCACTCAACAAGAATCAACCTGGGCTTCAGGTTCAAGATGGCAGAGTAAAAGGATTTGCGCCCATCTCCCGCAAGAGCACCAGAATCACAACTAGCTGTTGAACAAGCATCAACAGAAAGACGCTGAAACCTACCAAAAAAAGATACCCCACACCCAAAGACAAAGAAGAAGCCGCAACTAGATGGTAGGAGGGGCACAATTATGATAAAAACAAATCCCATACCCTCTGGGTGGGCGACCCACAAACTGGAGAACAATAATACCAAAGAAGTTCTCCCACTGTTGTGAAGGTTTGGAACCCCATGTCAGGCTTCCCAGCCTGGGGACCTGACAAAGGGACTGGGAATCCCCAGGGAATCTGACTTTGTAGGCCAGTGGGATTTGATTACAAAATTTCCACAGGACTGGGGTACCAGAGACTCCAGTCTTGGAGGCTGAAAACAAAACCTTGCATGCACCAAGACTCAGAGGAAAGGAGAAGTGACTCCATAGGAAACTGAACCAAAACCACCTGTGTTGGAGGGTCTCCTGTGGAGGTGTGGGTCAGCAGGGGCTCCCCAGAGGGACGGGGGTTGGGGGAGGGGCATGGGACTGGCAGCAGCTGTCTGGGGAGGTCAGCTTTGGTGTAAACCTTCTTGGAGGCCACCACCAACCTGACCACAGAGCCCTTAGACCCGAGGGCTGAGTTGCCTTAGGCCAAAAAATTACCAGGGAGGGAGCACAACCCCATCCATCAGCAGATAATTGGATTAAAGCTTTACTGAGAAAGACCTAGTTTTTCCCACCACCAGTCCTTCCCTTCAGGAATCCTACAAAAGCCTCTTAGCCTCCTCCATCAGAGAGGGTAGACAGAAGAAACAAGAAGAACCACAATCTCAAAGCAACTAAAATAAAACCACGTTACAGAAAGTTAATCAGCATGAAAAAGCAGAAAGTTATATCCCAGATGAAGGGACAAGGTAAAACTCCAGAAAAGCAACTAAATGAAGTGGAGATAGGCAACCTTTCAGAAAAAGAATTCAGAATAATGATAGTGAAGTTGATTCAGGATCTCAGAAAAAGAATGGAGGCAAAGATTGAGGTGATGCAAGAAATGCTTACCAAAGACCTAGAAGAACTAAAGAACAAACAGAGATCAGTAATATATTGGAAGGAATCCACAGCAGGATAACTGAGGCAGAAGCATGGATAAATGACCTGGAGGACAGAATGGTGGAAATCACTGCCACAGAACAGGATACAGAAAAAAGAAGAAAAGAAATGAAGACAGCCTAAGAGACCTCTGGGAAAACATTAAATGTACGGACATTAGCATTATAGGGGACCCAGAAGGAAAAGAGAGAGAAAAATGACCTGAGAAAATATTTGAAGAGATAATATCTGAAAACTTCCCAAACATGGGAAAGGAAATAATCAACCAAGTCCAGGAAGCACAGAGTCCCAGGCAGGATAAACGCAAAGAGGAACACACTGAGACACACAGTAATCAAACTGACAAAATTAAAGACAGAGATAAAATACTAAAAGCAACAAGGGAAAAATGACAAGTAACATGGAAAGGAACTCCCATCAGGCTATCAGCTGATTTCTCAACAGAAACTCTACAAGCCAGATGGGAATGGCATGACATATTTAAAGTGATGAAAGGGAAGAACCTACAACCAAGAATATTCCACCCAACAAGACTGTCCTTCAGATTTGATGGAGAAATCAAAAGCTTTCCAGACAAGAGAAAATTAAAGAGAATTCAGCACCACCAACCACCAAACCAGCTTAACAACATAAGCTAAAGGAACTTCTCTAGGCCTAAAACAAGAGAACAGAAAAGCCCTACCTACAGAAAATAAACCCAAAGCAAGTTAAGAAAACGGTAATAGGATTATACATATGGATAATTACCTTAAATGTAAATGGATTAAATACACCAACCAAAAGACACAGACTGGCTGAGTGGATGAAAACATGTGCATGTATGTACTTTCACTTACCACATCACTCTGCTTGACCCCCCAAATTGTATGTAATTATTTTATATTGTTAGGTTAATCATGTTCCCACTATGGCTTGCAATTGTAATTATCTTTTATTTTTTGTCTTGTTATTGATTGTGAAAACTGATAAACATCTTTCACTATTGTGATTATGTAACTATTACTCAGTACCATTGTATTACGATTGGTCAGCAGAAAAATTACAGAATTCTGTATCACCAAAACAACCATGTAATAGAAAAACCTGTCATCACTTAAAAAATCCATATGCATATGAGAATTATTTTGGAATTTTCTAAAAAATACAAATGCCCAGGTATTGCTTTGTGTTTTTGCCAGCGCTCCAGATATGTTTCTAGTGAGTAGCCATGTTTAAAAATAACTGGACTATATAAGGATCTTTTACTTTTATCTAGTTTGTTTCTCTTTTTCTATTTCATAGTCAGTGCTCCCATTTCATTTAGTTTATGTTTCCCAATTTCTCCATCTCTCTTTTTTTTATGTTCTTTCTCAAGCCTTTATCAAGTGTAGTAGAAAAGCTTTTGTATACATATATATAATCTATATAGTCTATATTTTAGAAAACTTATGAAATTTTTCCTAACTAAAAAATTTATGACATTTAGATTCCATTTGATTGACTTAATGTGAATAGAATGCTACATTTCTAATTTTAAAAAATGGATATGCAACAAGCAACAAAGGTTTACTGTATAGCACAGGGAACTATAATCAATATCTTATAATAACCTATAATGGAAAATAATTTCAAAAATAACATATGTGTATATGTATAACTGAATCACACACACAAAAGAAATTTTGTAAACTTTTTGAAATTTAGTAATGTTTATCTTTTTGCCAGTTTTTCTAAATGTCCTATGGATATCTGATAACATATGAGATATAAAATTTTAAATATATTTATGTAGGATATGATTAATATAAATTAAATAGAAATCTGTTATATTTAAATCATTAACGACATCATTCAAGATACCCCTATTCTTATTTTTTGTGTACTTGATAAAATATTCTCAGGGAAATGTTAGTATGTCTATGATTATATATTTTTTCTTTTCCCTTATATTTCTTCTGATTTTTTCTTTATGGGTCTGTTTCTTTGTTGTTAAGGTGTCTAATAGTTTATGATGTCTATCTTTTTTGTGAATTGTACCTTTTATCATTAAAAATATTCATCTTTGCTTCATTTAAAATAAATTAATTACTTTAAAAAAAGAATAAACCCTAAGTTCACATAATGACTTGTACAGTAATGTTCCCAGCAGTTTTATTCACAATAGCCCCAAGCTGGAAACAACCCAAATGTGTCTCAATAAGGAATGGAGAAATAAACTGTGGTATCTTAATAAAAAATATCCTGCCACAAAAAAAGAATATATGTAAGATGGATATATCTCAAATCATTACACTGAGTGAAAGAAGCTAACTAGACATGAAAGAGCACACAACTATATAATTCTATTTATATAAAATGCAAACAAGTCCAAAAAAAGATCCCTGGTTGCCTGGTGGTGAATAGAAAGGGAGATGGACCGCAAGGGGAAATAGATCTTGAGAGTGATGGCAACGTTCTGCATCTTGTCTGCAGTTGTGGTTTCATGGGTATATACAACCGTCAACACTCATTAAATTACATACTTTCTTAAAAATGGAGGCTTAATTGCCATATAATATTCTGTTGGTTTCAGGTATCCAACATATGATTTGGTGTTTGCACACCCTATAAAATGATCACAGCAGGATGTCTAGTTAACATCTGTCACCATACACTTTAGAAAGCTTCAGCTTTATTTGTATGAATTAATACAAGGTTGACAGGACCTAAAAAAGGATGATGAGAGCCTGAATATGGGCAACAGGAGGAAAATTAGAGCAGGATGACAGAAATACTTAAAAAACAATAATTTTAAAAGGTAGATCTTGATACAGGAAAGCAAACACACTCTGCTCTGAGCCTCACAGGCTATGACTAAAGAGCAGCCTCGGCTGACTGCCTGGCTTGGGCTGCAGAAGAGATTGCTCCAGGACTGAGAATCAGGTTCCAGGGTTTTCCTACTCTCAAACACCACCACCTTGTGTTGAGCTGTGAAATGCAGACCACCCAGGAACTTGGGAGGCTGTGCGCCTTCCAGAAAGGAAGGACCTGGTGTGGCACCTCTTGGCATTTTTGGGAGATTATGTCACAGATGAACGGCAGCCACCTCCTTCCCCGGCTCCCGAGGCCCCAGGGAGGGAGCAGCCGGAGCTGCAGCCCGAGCTCTAAACAAGAATGCACGTCCAATAAAACCTGCACGTGGTGCCTGGTGCTGCTGCCCCGGCGTCACACAGGGAAGTTCACAATTGACCCAGGAATGCACAGCAGACACGTTGAGAGGTTTATGTACCACACAACACACGTTAAGTGCAGGACGGACAAAACCAAGACATCTGACTCCTTTCCTCTGACTTTGGAGTTGGAATATAAGTTTAGGATTTTCAGCAGAGAAAAATGAAATGGGATCTGCTCAGTTTCAGAAAGCTGATGAACCTTATGAAGCCAGATGCTTATAACTTTAATAAAAGTTTCTCAGCAGGTAAAGAATCGCCTGCAACGCAGAAGACACAAGTTCAACCCCTGAGTCTGGAAGATCCCCTGGAGAAGGAAATGGCAACCCACCTCAGTATTCTTGCCTGAAAAATCCCATGGACAGAGGAGCCTGGCAGGCTACAGTCAATGGGTTACAAAGAGTCAGACATAAGTGAGCAACTAAGCACATAAACTACAACATATTGGAAATAAGGGATGGGGTATTTCTTCAAGAGATAAGTGAATAAAAATATATTGGGAAAAAAAAGAGAATGGGCATATTTTTGCATCAGGGAGATTTCTGAATTAGCTGATGAAAACCTAGTCTGATGGGGCCTTAGCACAAACTTCTAGGGATCTGGTGGGGGAAGGGGTTGCAAAATCTAATGAGTTTCTGCACCAGTAAGTACATATGATGAATTCAGGGACCAAAATAATCTACATTCTCAATTTAAAAGAAGGAGGAAGAGAAGGACGAAGAGGAAATATAAATCAGTTGTCAATAGAAGGAGTCCCTGGGACCTAGCTATTGAGGAAACAGTAAACACATGGCATTTACTGGGAGCCACATACTTTTCTAATCACTTAGTATTAACTAATTTAGTCTTCCTAACAACTCTGTGCAGAGGACTCCCATTTACAAATGAGCAACCTAAGGCACAAAGCAGTTAAGTAACTTGCTCAAGACCACATACTAGTAAGTCACAGAGCTGACACTGGAACTCAGGCAGTCTAGCTCGAGTCTGAAGTCAGGCCCTTAACAAAGGGTAGCTAGTTTATTTGGAGAAGGCAGTGGCACCCCACTCCAGTACTCTTGCCTGGAAAATCCCACAGATGGAGGAGCCTGGTAGGCTGCGGTCCATGGGGTCGCTAAGAGTTGGACACGACTGAGCGACTTCACTTTCACTTTTCACTTTCATGCATTGGAGAAGGAAATGGCAACCCACTCCAGTGTTCTTGCCTGGAGAATCCCAGGGGTGGGGGAGCCTGGTGGGGGAGACGTGGCTGACGTCTATGGGGTCGCACAGAGTGGGACACGACTGAAGTGACTTAGCAGCAGCAGCACCTAGTTTATTAATCAGACAGGACTAGGTTACTCGCTCTGTCCACCAAAACTTTTTGAAGATAACTAAAACACCATCATTGGCATCATTACAGTAAAGCAGAGAATGGAAAGTCAAGGAATAAAACTTCCTGGTGTTAGAATAGGTAAGAATAAGAGAAATTCTTAGTGGCCAACAGGACCCTGTATTATAAAGCAAAACAACTAGATATATTTGGAAAATGTCAGTGCAACCTCAGAATCTTAAAAAAACACATATTTTCCCCAATTTTGTCACTACTAAAATGGTCTTTAAACAACAGGGTTCTACTGTACAGCACAAGAAATTATATTCAATATCCTGTGATTAACCATCATGAAAAAGAATATAACTGAGTCACTTTGCTATACCGATACACTGGAGAAGGGAATAGCAAACCGCTTCAGCATTCTTGCCTTGAGAACCCCATGAATAGCATAAAAAGGAAAAAAGATTGAAACTGAAAGATGAACCTCACCCCCACCCCCAGATCAGTATGCTACTGGAGAAGAGCAGAGAAAGAGCCACAAAAGGAATAAAGAGGCTGAGCCAAAGCGGAAATAATGCTCAGTTGTGGATGTGCCGGTGGTCAAAGTAAAGTCCGATGCTGTAAAGAACAATGTTGCATAGGAATCTGGGATGTTAGGTCCATGAATCAAGGTAAATTGGAAGTGGTCAAACAGGATATGGCAAGAGTGAACATCAACATTTTAGTAATCAGTGAAATAAAATGGACAGGAATGGGTGAATTTAATTCAGATGACCATATTATCTATTAGTATCTACTATTATCTACTACTACTGTGGGCAAGAATCTCTTAGAAGAAATGGAGTAGTCCTCATAGTCAACAAAAGAGTCCAAAATTCAGTACTTGGGTGCAGTCTCAAAAATGATAGAATGATTTTGGTTTGTTTCCAAGGCAAACCATTCAACATCACAGTAATCCAAGTCTATGCCCCATAGAAGAAAAAGATGAAGAAGTTGAATGGTTCTGTGAAGACCTACAACACCTTCTACACCAAAGAGAAGATATCCTTTTCATCATAGGAGACTGGAATGCAAAAGCAGGAAGTCAAGAGATACCTGGAGTAACAGGCAAGTTTGACCTCAGAGTATAAAATGAAGCAGGGCAAAGTCTAACAGAATTTTGCCAAGAGAACACACTGGTCATGGCAAACACCCTCTTCCAACAGCACAAGAGACGACTTTACACATGGACATCACCAGATGGTAAAGAATCCGCCCACAATGCAAGAGACACAGGAGACACAGGTTCCCTCCCTGGGTCAGGAAGATCCCCCAGAGAAGGAAATGGCAACCCACTCCAGTATTCTTGCCTGAAAAGGAGATGACAGTCAGCAGTGTGTTTGTAACATCATCAACTGCTCACACAACCTGAAGAGGAAAACCAAGAGCTCAAACTCATCTCCTAAGAGGTGAAATCTTTACCTAGTCTGACAAAGAATGGTAAAGTATTAATAAGGAATATACATATTTTTAATAGTACTAAAGATAGGTCAGTACAGCCCAATGATAAGGGGTCCTGAGTTTGAATCACCTTGAAGCCACCTAGTCCTATACCATAAAGCAAGAAGGTGTCCCTCCAAGAGTCAGCATCCTGTAGGCTTTGCTGCTCAGAAAAGGTATTCCTTGTCCTCTGGATATGAAAGATCAGTGCAACTGTCTGGAAAATGTCACAATGACATTTAGGTTAACTCTAAGACCTTTCGAAGATCTTAAAAACCAAGAACACAAACAATGAAGATATAAATTAAACCCAAGATACTTAATATTTTAGAATAAGTTAAAGTGTAAATGTATTATTAAATCTTGACATGTTGTATAACGGTTTATCTGTTGTTTAAGATGCATGATCAAAAGGAATTCGGCATTCTAAATTTGTAGTGGAATTTAAATAGTTTAGGGAAATTTAATCAACCAAATCTAAAATTAGTGTTTAAATGCTCAAAGAGAAATAGTTTTCAAGCCATTCTGAATGACTTTTTGGATGCACACGGCAGACACGGCCACCCCACCCCCATGCTCTGGATACTCACCAATTCCTGACATGCCTTCATGACTTTTTACCTGGGGTGCTTCCTCTGCCCAGGGCAGGCCAGAATTGCCACAACCTCCTGGAGCAGGCCTCAACCAACTACTGATGGGAGTTAGTGGACAAATGCCCCAGCTTTCAGACCTTCTGGTAGGAATATCTCAGAGCCTAGTGTGCGCCATCTCCCCCGGAAACCCAGGGCAAGTGAGCAGCAGCCGTCCCCAGTGGCAATCTCAGTAAGGTCGTCGGTAGAGGCCTTCATGCTTTCCCTGACTCATTTCTCCTCTCCTCACTGGGGCTTTCAGGGATCACCTCCTAACTAAACTAGCAGACTCACATCCACATCTCAGAGTCTGGGCAACCCAAATGAAGAGAAGAGAGGAGTTCACCAAATCAAAAGCACACATATATGTAAGGCTCTTCTCAAAGCACAGTCCCCCCTTGGGCATTTTCTAATTTCCCAGCAGGGGAGCCGGCTTGGTGACACAGCCAGCCGGGGAGACGGGAGGGGGTGGGCATGGTCTTGGGTAACCCTCTGCCTCTCCTGTCAGCATCTCCTTCCTGGAACCAGCCTCTCTCGGAACCCATGACTTTCACCAGGTCACTCTCTCTCTGACTCTCACTGTGGAGCTGTGATTCCTCCACAGGGAGCTGTGATCTCAGAGGACAGTCTTCGATACAGAAGTCTCCATTCATAAAGCTAGAGCTGGACTCAGGGGACAGGACAAATGTCCACTTACTCAGCTGTCAGGACAATGAGCCCATGGGCTTTGAGTCTGCTCTCAGGTCCCTCTGGGCCATGAGGGGTTTCTGCTTATGACTTTTATAGGCAGCCCCCCCAAAACAGAGGAAACAAAGACCCTGCTTGCCACCCCTACAAACATGGTGGTTAAGTGCTCAGGCTTACTTATAATTGTCACTTTGGATGGGTTCCTTAACATCCCTGAACCTCAGTTTCTTTAGCTATAAAATGGAGGAAATATAATCTAACTCATCCCTCTTAATAAAGAAAAAATGATTGATTGCTTAGGCATGCCAGCTACTTTCTATGCACTCCCATCACATGGACACACACGTAGGTGCCGTTATCATCCTCAGGTTCTAATTCTAAGAAACCTTTCCAGGGTCACCCAGCTAATAAGAATGTAGGGTTCAATCCTAGGCAAGTCTGATTCCACTCTTAGCCTCTATGGTATACAAAAGATACAGAAAGTAAAAGCGCCCAACACACACTAGGAGCTTAATTACTGTCATTACTTTCCTGTGTCCTTACTTCACCATTCTCTCCTGGGCTGTCTCTCACTGGGGAAGGACTATAAACGGGACACAGACAAGGAGAGATTCACGGAGCCTTAAATGAAGAGGCTCAATGCCAAGTTCTTAATAAAAAGCCTTCAGAGAAAACAGAAGGCTTCCACTTCTATTAACACCTAAGCTCTTAAAGTTCTTTCAACTCCATAATTTCCTTCCCTGGAACCTCCACAAAATTCCCAAAATGCCTTTCAAAAGGCCATAAAGTCATGAATACTAAATATCATAGAAGTTTTCAGTGAAATTAAGTCGCCTCTGGGGCTTCCCTGGTGGCTCAGTGGTAAAGAGCCTACCTGCCAAGCAGAAGATGTGGGTTTGATCCCTGGGTCAAGAAGATCCCCTGGAGAAGGAAATGGCAACCCACTCCAAAATCCTTGCCTGGGCAATCCCCTGGACAGAGGAGCTACAGTCCATTGAGTCACAAAGAGTAGCACACGACAGTGATTAAACAACAAGTCACCTCTAAAGTGTGTTGACTCTAGGTCACAGAAGAGAACTGGGTGAGGGGTCTGTCTCTCAGCCTAGCTCTGGCACTGAACTGTGTAACCTTGAGAAAAGCTACCTGCCTTCCCTGTGCCTTTTTGTTGTTATTATTGAGAGAATAAACCTCATCTTGCCTTTCTTAAAGTTGTTGAGAAAATCATGTGAGAGATGTATGTGAAAATACTTGGCAAATTATAAAGCACAACACAGATGTGGGGAATTATCAGTATTCATCAGCAGCCTATCCAACTTGCTAAGAAAATTCCTGAATAAGAAAAATGGGAGCCAAAAAGCAGAGGTGGGTAGCAAGGGGGGATGAGGAGAGTCAGATTGGTAAAGAAAAACTAGCTGTCAGAACCTCATTTTCAATGTTGGCAGTTAACCTTCAATCAATTTTATAAGGCCAGGAAATAGCCATATTTTTAATTAAGTGTCAGCAGTAGGCTCAGCAACATAAAATTTAATGGTAGAGAAGACACCAGCATGAAGAAACATGGCTTCTTACCTCTCCTTCTAAGAAAGATATCTTTTCTAAAAGCTGCAATATTAAGAGTTGTTTCTGCTGCACCTTCTTTTTTAGTGATTCAATCTGGAAAGAAACAAATTGGACATTGTTAATCAAAAATGCAGAACTGTACAAGTTAATCAACTAGAAGACAAGCCTTTGGCTTTCATTCAAACAGAAACTACATTTTGGTTCTTCTGTGTTCTGTGCAACAGTATTAACATGAGGTGCTCCATGGAGAGAGGGGTTCTGTGCCCAGGTAAGCTTGGGACATCAAACATGGTTGTGGAGCTGTTTCATTAGGTTTACTTAGCCTAACATTTCTGCACTGATTTTGCTGTGGAACCCTTAGGAAAACTTCACTGATGCTTTGAGAAGTGCAGACGTAACTCTACATAAAAAATTTATTCAGCTTGAATTTATGCCACAGCCTGTATTTCCAACATTCGGCTCTGTTGGTCCTGTTTGTATATTTATATTTGTTCAACTAAGTGTCAAAAGTTTTTCTCTGGGAAAAAGGTCACTGTCACTGAAAGTAATAATGAAATTCAGAGGATTGAGGACTCATGAGGCCTGGGGCAAGCAGGGAAGTCCTCTGAAAGACAGGGACTTGAGCTGGGTTTTTTCCCTTTGTTTTTATACTATATCTATCTTGGAGTACCATTTGTTTTTCATTCACAAATCATGTCTCCATGGACAAATTGCAGGTTTCCTAAAAGCAGAGTGCTCTGTACCAGGCCATGTCTTGGACAATAGTGGGAACAGAGTGTGGGTTCAATAAATAACATGTGATTTGGAAGAATGCACTAATTTTCCAATAATTTTTATATGAAATTTGAGCATTTGCAGAACCTTTTTAAAAAATCCCTCTCTGTGCAAAATGATACAATTCCTACAGAAGGGACTCTAGCAATAAGTAAAAGAAGTACAAGTGTACAATTACACTTAACCTTTGAGCCAGCAATTCTATTTCGAGGAATAGATCCTATAGATACAATAGCCAAAATATGAAATGACTTGGACATAGGATTTTAGGCAACACACACACACAAAGACAGAACTCCATCAATAAGTGGCTGATAAAACTATGGCACATCGTAACAATGGATTTCCTTGTAACCTTCAAGAAAAAGTGAAGATCTCTAAAACCCTGATACAGTATATCGTAAAGAATGTATGGTATGCTGGCTTTGGTGTAAAACTGCTGAAGACATATGAATGAATATTTTGGTGTAAAACTGCTGAAGACGTATGAATGAATATGTGCAAAAAGAAACACTACAAAGATCAAACAAGTCTTAATATTTACCAACAGGGAGAGGGAGGAAATTAGAAGGAAGAGACAGAAGAAAGACTTTTCTGATAATAACCTTGTTACACAGGTTCAATCTTGGAAGCACATTTTATAGATTCAAAAAATAAAAACCAAAAAGGGGGGAAAAAGTGAATCCTAAAATCTGAAAACAAACTGAAATAAAGGAACTTAACTGTATATCAAATTGGTTAAAAGAAGTAATTCAGGCACTGTTAGAACAAGGTAATTTGACTGGATATTTTTAGTGGATGCGTTCTAAAGATAAAAAGAATTGCAACAAAACTTCTCACTCACTGGGAAAATCTGGATAGTAATGTTAGTATTATATTTGAAACTATTTGATAGGTTGTATAATAACATTTGGAACCAAGGTCTTTAGTGTAAGAGAAAGAAATATGAGTATGAAATCAAAGAGGTAAAAAAAAGTTTTGTTAGATTTGAAATGAAAGTATCAGTATGAACTCATAATTTTTGTTTTCTTTTTTAAAAATATACTAGATAAGCCTGAGACACCTTATTCTACCTGAAAACAAAGACATGAAGGGTCTCCCTTGGGTCAAAGACAGGACAATTTGTACATCAAAAAGAGTGTAATTAAGTAAAACACAGGGAATATATATATATTTTTTAAAACCCTGAGCATTTTATGATTCTTAAAAAAGAAAAAACAAAGCAGCAACAATTGGAAATGACAGCGGAACCAACTCCTTACTTAGAAACATGAAGATTTAGAGAAAAGGATAAAGCATTTATCCTGCCTTACTTGCACAAACTGCATGTTGAGATTACTAAGAAAAAGTCCCAGTTTATGAGGAAAGAAGTTTTACTTTACAGAAGAATTCCAGGTAATAAATGGAGAAGGAAGGAGAGAATTTGGAAATCACCATTGTGTGATACCTAGGAAATATTACTAACAGACTCAAGCAACTTTCATGGACAGATGAAATGCTGAGCAGCAAAGCTGATGAGGAACCTGATAACTGTGCTGAGGGCTGTCACCACCTGAATCCACAGCCAGCCTCACCATCACCCAAAGTGGGATCACCAGATAATATGTGCCCCCGGAGCAGTACAAAATGAATCACCCAGGAAGCAGTCTTGCCTACCCTGACTAAAAAAAGTTGAAACAGAATCCAATCAAGCTAATAAGGAGACAAAAAGTCAAATTCAGAATGTGGGAACATTTATAGGACAGCTGACTTAGTTCCTGCAGTAAGTCACTAGGTCGGGGTAAACTTGAGTTGGGGGCGAGAGGGGAGTAAACGGAGCATGCTCTAGATCAAAGGACTTTAGAAACCTACCAACCAAGTATAGTGGACTTCTCTGTATGCTGATTGGAGCAAAGTACTATTAAAAGACTTTTTAAAGACATTTTGGAAAATGGTATTACAGACCGATATCAAATGGGATGAAGAATTATCATTGATTTTGTTAGCTGTGAAAACTAACATGTAATAATAACTAATTATGATTACAGAAGGAAAAAGTACACATGCTTTAGAGATGCCTAGTGAAACACGTAGAATGTCTGGGACTTGCCTTTTAAAATAATTCTACAAAGGAAAAAATAAAAGGAAAAGAAGGTGGAGATGAGGCAAATGTGGCCAAATCTTGCTGTTTGTTGAATCTAGGCAATGATTCATTATTACCCTCTTTGTCCTGAGTGAATTAGACATTTTTGTGATAAAATATTTTAAGTTCCACCTGGTGTCAAAAAATATAATACTCCATCATGAAAAACAAACCATTTATACAAAATAGAACACAAGAAACATACTTAAGGAAAAATGTTCAATTTTGATTAAAAAAAAAAACTTTAATTAACAATTAAAAACAGTCACTAGTTATCCTTTCATATCTATTAAATTTGCCTGAAACTACCGACTGAGAAAATTGGTGCTAGAAGGGCTGGGAGAGACAGCTATTCTTGTGTGCTGCAGGTGGTGCTGTAAATTAGAATGACCCTTTGGGCAATTTAGCAATAAATATTAAGAGCCATAAAGCTGTTCATACCCTTTGACCTACTAATCCCACTCCTGGGAATTTATCCTAAGGATATAATTCAGATGTAGGAACAGAGCTATATATACAAAGATGTTCTTACTCCTATTATTTATAATAGAGAGAAAATGGAAATAACCTTAATGTCCAGCACTAAAGGAAGTGGTAATAAATTATGGAATATCAATTTGATGGAATATATTACACAAACACTAAAAACAAATCTATTACAAAATGGAAAAGTGTTTACAAAAAGCCTCAAGGGATAGAAAAACAAGAGTTTACAACGATGAAAGTAGAAGCTGGAAGAGAAGTTAGATAAATGAAATCATTCTGCAGTTAGGGTAGGATTACGGGCAAAACAAAAGTTTGTTTTATTTACATTTCCTTCACTTTTTGTAGGAAAATTTGCAGAAATTACCCTTATCGTGTCCCTTTTTCATTCCTTCTTATATTGTTAAAATTCTTAAAAGCTGACTTTTAAAGTCTTTAAATGATAGGCAAAATGTGTACTGAAGTGAACTAAAATACTCCAAAGTCAGGGGTAATATGTCATCAAATAACACAAGTGACTTCACACACACACCAGGTGCACCAGCTCTGAAGTAATCAGTGAATCAAGAGAAGTGAGGGTTACGGATGCCCTCAGGAACAGCTCATAGGAAGAGACCAAGATTATTCTACTCACCTTTTCCCTAGATTTTAGTTTGAAAAAGAAATCAATGCAAAACAGAGATATCATCTAGGGAAAGAGAGCTGAGGAGAGACTTCTGGGCTAATGTTAGTGTGAGGAGGCACCTTGCTCTGGAGGAAAAAATGGGTGTGGGAAGAATGTAAGGGATCTGAAGCTTCTGATGGCAGGGCTCAAGTTTTTCAGCAACTGATGCTTCAAGAAGCGATTGTGCTCTTGCACTAAAAATGAAAGCCGTGCACACTCATTTGCTTTCATCCTTGAGCATTTCTCAGAGAAGCATCCTGTACAGTATATTCTGTGGTCAGAGCTGACGTGTTCAGACTAGGGACAAAGGACGCTTAGGCTGGCAGGCAGTGCATGGCAGGCCCCTCATGCCCTACAAGGGGTGCCAACTTCTAATTTCAAGTTATTTCCCTACAGATGTCTGTTCCTGAAGCACACCTCATGCCTTCTCCCAAGTAAGTCATCCAGTTTCTAAACTAAGCAGACTCTCATGTGTCTGGATGGGACTTCCCTGATGGCTCAGCGGGTAAAGAATCCGCCCACAATGCAAGAGACACAGGAGACACAGGTTCCCTCCCTGGGTCAGGAAGATCCCCCAGAGAAGGAAATGGCAACCCACTCCAGTATTCTTGCCTGAAAAGTCCCATGGATAGAGGAGCCTGCCGAGCTATAGTCCAATAGTTGCAGAGTTGGACATGACTGAGCAACTAAGCACGCATGCCCACATGTATCTGTGTTTGCTATTATTCTAGCCAACATATGACTCCCAAGCCTTTGGTTCTTTTCCATAATATCTAAATCACACATTTGTGTGAAAAATGCTGTTATTTCTAACTGCCAACTTCAAAGAGCCTTGACATATTGTCTCCTATATCTTACTCCTATAGTAACAGAAACTGTCAAAAATCAGCTACCACTATGTTATTACTGGTGTTTCTTCCTCCCTAGACTGTCAGCTTCTTGAGAGTAAAGGCCTTGATCAGCTTCATATTCTCAGACATTGAATGAATGAATCAAAGAATCTGTCCATCCATTACTTCTAAACAATCCACCCTGTAGACTTCAGAAACAAAGTTGTTTGGAAGAGACTCTGGGAGGACCAGAGGAACCAAGACAGATTTGCTAAATATATAAGATCCAAAGCACACCCCAAAATTGGGGGCATCCCCAAATCCAGGGAACCACACAGGCAGTATGCAAGTGAAATCCATTTGGCACATTTGCTCTCACTTCTGGACTCATATCAGTTTGTAAATTTGACCATTAAGAGGTTTATGTACACTTCACAAAACTGCATTTAAATCTAGCTGTCACCAGGTGGTGGTAAATGACCCAAGTTACCAGGCTCAAGTCAAAACATTAAGAAACAAGAAATTAGGTGAAGTCTGGAAAATAAGTGCTTCTATCTTACTTGCCCAAGAATGTCATCTTGTTGCAACAGTTAAATTTAAATATCAAACAGCAGGGGGACTTCCCTGATGATCCAGGTGAAGAATCCACCTTCCAATGCAAGGAAGATGGGTTCAATCCCTAGTTGGGGAACTAAGATCCCACATGCCACAAAGCAACTAAGCCCACGGGTCACAGCTACTCAGCCCAGGCGCCCCAACTAGAGATCCCACAAGCCACAACTAGAGAGAAGCTCCCACACCACAGTGAAGATCCTGAGTACCTCGACTAAGACCTGACACAGCCAGAGATCAATTAATTAATCTAAAAAATCAAACAATAAACCCTCTTATAGAACAAAGGGAAGAAACCCATCTGGGTAAAATCTAGAACCTTTTACTTGATGCTAACTCACTGAACTGATGTCTAATTTTGTCTTCATTAGCAAGTTGTTTTTTTTTTTAATTTTTGTAATTCAAACTGAATATATGTCTTGTAGCCTAACTGATCATGCAGGAACAGGCCAGTTTGATATAAGGCGGGTTTAGGGGGTCATCTAGTTTTTAAAACGGTAACAGCTTTTCTTCTTTAGCCACAATTGAGTTACCTGGATAGATGGTTGGAGCCAAGCAATCCCTTTCAACTGTAGCCACACACTGGAGTCACCTGGACCAAGTCCATTTCTAGGCTCTACTTAGAGATGCTCTCTTACTCAAAAACCCTCCCAAGCTTCTAAGCAGGAGGGACAAATTAGGAGTTTGGGATTTACACACACACACTACTATATATAAAACAGATAACCAACAAGGACCTACTGTATAGTACAGGGAACTATCCTCAACGTCTTGTAATAACCTATAATAGAAAAGAATTGGTTATATATAACCAAATCACTTTGCCGTATACCTGACTCTAACCCAGCATTGTAAATAAACTACACTTCAATAAAAGAAAACAGTAACAAAACAAAACAACCCTCCCAAGCGGTCTAATGTTCCAGCTCCCTAGTGTGGACATGAGATGCTTCTGCTGTGGTCCCACTTTATCTCCCCAGTTTCCTTTCTTGCCAGCTCTGGCCCACAATGAACCCTACAAAGAAGCCACTCCATCCTCTGAGTGTGCTGTGAACACAGTGGGACCTCTGCCCCAGCTGGTGCCTTCACCAGGCAGGGCCTCCCACCCTCCATCTGCTTCTCCACCAGGAAATCTGCCCGCAGGAGTACTCCACAGTCACTTCCCGGGCTAGCTCTTGCCAAGTCCTCCAGGCTGCCGTTACATCTGTCTCTGTTCATTTCAGCCCTTCAGGCAAACCCCTGGCAGGAACCATCACTGCCACCACCACGGTGTGTTTAGATCTTCCCCTTGCACAGACAGCAAGCCCACACGGTACAGAGGCTTAGTGTATCGATTATCTTACATGAAAGAGCAGTCCTCTTAGGAGGTGAAGTCACTGCTATCCATCCACACATTTTTATAAACTGCTTTGGAAATAGATTCCTATAGTGAAAGGATCCCTCCCGATTTCTTTCAAAAAGGACCTTGTATGTCAACCATACTAAAATGAAATTATACAAAAACTCAGTAAGGTCCTCTTATGGATTCACAACAACCCCCGGAGGTTGCAAGGCTTGTCAGCTTCCTGGAATTTTTCACATTGGTGACAGACACGAAAGACACGGGTCATTTCGTGTTAGATGTCAGAATGTGATATAGCCTATAATTAAAAGAATGTGAATAGTACCCGACTGTGCAAGACTCATGAAACATAACTCAGTACGGAGGTTGGCGATGTGGAGAGAAATGAATGAATATAAGAAATACAGCAGCAAATAAGTATTAAATACTAGATAGCACTTGATACTTTTTCTTTAAGAGATTATGCTTTAGGGTGTTTTCTCTTACCAGCTGGAAAATGATAATATACATACATCTGCAAATGCCTTTCATAAAACAGGAGATACACTGTAACGGAGCATGATATAGAAGGTACATTAAAACTGACTGTCACAGCGAATTAAATTGTTTAAAATTTTCTAAGAGTAAGGAAATTAGATTCTTTTAATCCAAACTAAGTTTATGACATTATTGTTTATTTCCTCTGAAATTTGTTTTGTTTTCATTCTAATTTTAAGAATAGCCAAGGAAAGTAAACCAAGCACTTTTATTCAAAATCAGTGTGATGGTTTGTATTTGTGTGTGTGCTTATCATGAAACTCAACACATTAATAAAAAGTTTCCAAACCTCTATCACCAGTACCTCTTTCTGTTACTCTTTCTAATGGACTCATAAAGCCATTAAGATGAATGGTATAGAACCCTAATTTGACATGAAAGATGTTAAAAATAAAGCAAGTTATAAAACAAACAAATAAATAAAAAAACTTTCTACTTTAAACCACCTTGGTAAACAAAGAAGTCATTTTCCCATTGAAAATATACCAAAAATGGATACCTGCCAATCAAAGTCTCTAATCAAAATGAGAGAACCAGAGTTCTGAATTCTAGGTCAAAGAGAAGCAATACGATACTTGAATATGAGTCTTTTTTGACTTTTCATGGGAAATGCATGCTGTTCAATTATTTGAAAATTTGACAGAAAAATAGACTGAAGATCCCTATTATTGTTACCCACAATGAACCTCCAGTTACCCAGAGACCCAGTGGACTGACTGGGTTACAGCTGGCACAGGACAGGCAAGAATCTTCTAGAACTCACCTGGGGTTTTTATCATCTCCCCTTGCTCCCTCTTGTCCTAACCCAGCCTAGTTTTCAGCTCAACATGCTGTGATCTGGCAAATAGTTTTCTCCAGTTCTCTCAACAAAATAGGAATCGTGCCTGATGCCCAAACACCTCACCATGAAAACTGAGAACAATTGATATCTAATACTCTTCCTCTGAAAAGGTTTTTTTTTTTTTTTTTTGCTACAGTTTCTCTTAATTCTATTTTATAAGTGCTATAACAGTTTAATTTCAGAGTTATGTATTTTTTAAGTGCATTCCCTTTGGTAAAAACCACCACAGAAAGAATTTAAAAATAAGGTTACCTTCTTTTCTTAAAAAATGATACAACGCAGGGACCTATGACAAGATGCGGATCTGCCCTGCACTAATGCAGCATCAAAGGACAGTTTAAAAAGGACACGGAAAAGGGTACATTATCTCATTTTGGGGGGAGTGCAGGGATGAGTTAAGGCCACAACAAAATGAAACTGAAAAATTGCTAAATGAAGCTCTGAGTGGGGAAAATGAAAAATCAATGAAGGAACGGAGGGAAAAAGGTACATTTTTCATCTTCATGATGTTTGATTGGGTTTGGAGAAATTCATTTTCAATTAATGTGTCTTGTGGCATTCAGCCAGGCCAGATATGAACAGGGCACACATTTTAATCAATTTTTTTCTATTAAGTTTGAAGTAATATATAATCATGGAACTATACTATTCTAAAGGATCAGTTGAAACTGGCTTCTGCGGTAAAGTAATCTAATTTGGTTTGATTTCTATCTTATATTAAAGATCACCCCACTTCTACTGAAGAAGAACCAGCCCCCTGAATCTCCTGGGTACCCACTCATAACTGGACTATACAAACATCAGTGAAGGATGGATAAACTGGAATCCCAATCTGCGGGCATTCTCTGGCAAGGAAGAAAAAGAGCATACTGGGCATCAGGGCTTTTGCTGGCTTAGCTTGTTATTCTCAGAAACAACCCTCAGAGTCATTACCCCCATAGACGAAGGAACTGGGGTTCCTAGAGTTTCGCTGTTCATGCACTCCTCGACGTCAGCGGTGACCCAGTGCTAGGTTCCAGGAGCGCAGCCGTGAGCCAGGGAGACCTGTCTCCACTGGCAGGGAACCAGCACGTGGAACAGGAAGTGCACGAGTTCGCACAACAGGGGAGCAGGCAAGTGATGTTTGGTTCCCCTCCCACCCAGAGACGGGATGCACCGGCCATCTGCGGATGGGGTGAGGGAAAAGTTCAGACCACAGGACTAAGAGGGGACCAGCCCGTCCCAGCTGGCCTGGAACTTCCTAGGTTTTAGTCTCATGTGTCAGGAACCTTCTCATTTGCAGGCAAACCAGGACAGTTGGTCACCCAAGAGCTTGATGCTGGCAGGGGTGAGACCTAAACCCATGTCTCTTTGATGACAAGGCCTGGGTTCTTCTGTTCACACCAGCCTGAGGTCCAGAGGGTGGCCTCTGTCCTCCCTGTGATGACAGCCTATCTCGGCAGTGCTGCCTGCAAATTAGGCCAGGCAGGGAAGAACACTGGCAGGCAATACCTTCTTTTACAAACGGTTTGCTGGGGCCCCAGGTCTTAAGCCTGGTCTTTTCTCTTCCATGACTTTAGAGGAAGGTGAGGTGGGAAAGCAGGAAGGAGGGTCCTCTAAGCTTCCCTGGATGGACACAGTATCTGGGACAAAAGACCATACACTGAACAGGAATATCCAGGGAGAGAAATGTTTCCAGCTAAACAATCAGAGTATGTACAGGCAGAACTCGTTTTACTGCACTTCTCTTTATGGTGCTTTACACATACCGCATTGCTCACAAATTGAAGGTTTATGGCAACCCTGTATTGAGCAAGTCTGTCGGCACCATTTTGCCAACAGTATTTGCTCACCTTGTATCTCTGTGTCACATTCTGATAATTCTCACAATATTTTAAATCCTCCACAGCAGCAAAAAGATTACAACTCACTGAAGGTTCACAGGATGCTTCTGTTGTTGTTGTTTAGTCGCTTAGTCATGTCTGCCTCTTTGAGACTCCGTGGACTGTAGCCTGATAGGCTCCTCTGTCCATCGAGATTCTCCAGGCAAGAATACTGGAGTGGGTTGCTATTTCCTTCTCCAGGGGATCTTCCCAACTCAGGGATGGAACCCACATCTTCTGCACTGGCAGAAGGTTCTTTACCACTGAGCCACCAGGGAAGCCCCAGATGATGGTTGCTGCTGCTGCTGCTAAGTCGCTTCAGTCGTGTCCGACTCTGTGCGACCCCATAGACGGCAGCTCACCAGGCTTCCCCATCCCTGGGATTCTCCAGGCAAGAACACTGGAGTGGGTTGCCATTGCCTTCTCCGAGATGATGGTTAGTGACCAGTTTTTAGCAATAAAGTATTTTTAATTAAGGTCTATACAGTTTTTGGCAATGGCACCCCACTTCAGTACTCTTGCCTGGAAAATCCCATGGACGGAAGAGCCTGGTGGGCTGCAGTCCGTGGGGTCGCACAGAGTCGGACACGACTGAAGCGACTTAGCAGCATACAGTTTTTTATACATAATGCTATTGTACACTTAATAGACTCCAGTATAAACATAACTTTTATATGCACTGGGAAACCAAAAAGTTCATGTGGTTCACTTTACTGTAATATTTGCTTATTACAGTGGTCTGGGGCCCAACCTTCAGTATCTGTGAGGTAAGCCGGTATACAGAAGCACCCAGCTCCACATCTGACACAGAGCTGATGCTAAAAAAAGAAAGTGGTTTAAAAAAAAGTTCCTATTGATAGATGTGCACTACTATATACTAAATAGATAACTAATAAGGACCTACTGTGTAGCACAGAGAACTCTACTCAGTACCCTGTAATGACTTACATGGGAAAAGAACCTTAAAAAGAGGGAATTATGTAGATGTATAACTGATTCACTTTTCTGTACACCTGAAACTAACACATCATTGTCAATCAACTATATTCCAATAAAATTAAAAAAAAAGATTTGTTTACCAATTGTGTCAATTCTAAGACAAAACAAAACAAAAAATAAAGGAGGCTTCAATTAAACACACACACACACACACACGCAGGTGCACATTACACAAACACGTGTTCCTAAAGTTCAGATGCCCTGGAACATGGACCCTCACCTGCACTGAC
>NW_011494638.1:5707507-5750634 GCF_000754665.1 Bison bison bison | reverse complement strand
CAGGACTCTCCAGGGAGCCTCTGAGCTGCCCTTCTTGCCCCTCTCCTCTCTGAGTCTTCAAGAAACCCCTGCCAGAGGCATTGGCAATGGGGAGCCATCGAGGAATCAGGAGCTGAGAAATAAAGGATGTTTTCTCGGGTTGTTGCTGCTAATCCACCGCAGTTAGGCTCAACCTACATTTCCAGTCTCTTCATCATTCCTCCCTGTCATCATTACAGTGCACTCAAACTGGAATATTGCTCGCTGAACTCACCCTATACTTTCTGGCCTTCATGTTTGTGCTTTAATTGATTCTATGTCTAGTCTGGCACGTCCTTTTCCACCTACTCAATCCCTGCTACAAAAATCTAACCCATGCTGCAAGACCCAGGCAAATATCATCTCCTCCCTAAAGTTTCTCCATGCACACTAGAATTAGTGAGTATTTGCAGGCACTGACCTACGCCCTTAGGGTACATTCTTTCCATCAACAACGTCTGAAGCAGGCATTATTATCATCACTCACATTTTTTGATAAGGAAATTAAATGTTGGAGAAGATAAGTAAATTGCTCAAGATATAAAGCCCAGTGAGAAGCAGAGGCAGGATGCAAAGACAGATTTAATTCACTTGACGCCTACAAACTTAACCACTGTGTTCTCCAGTTTCTATGTCCTCAGCAAACAGCTCATTGCCTGCTCAACACTTACATTCTGCCTTGAGTTATAACAGCTTTAATGTCAACCAGAAAATCCTCTGAGGGCTTTGAGGACTCAGGTCTGTCTTTGCATTTGGTTCATAAAAGGTGCTTCTTAAATGTTTACTGACTGACCCATCAGAAACGCGCTCTCCATAAACAGGGCCTAGCTCTTCGTCACCCCCACTCCCACTGCTGTATGTGAAGGGCTGACCTTCCTGCAAACTTTAGCACAGAGGCAGGGGAATGGGAATATATAAAGACAGTGGTGCAAAGGAAATTACTTCAGCTTGATAAAGGCTGAATGAAAAAAGTCAGTGGTGGAAGGATGGACTATTCAATGAATGGTGTTAGAGAAACAAGCCTTCCATGAGGGAATAAAAGGTGAAATTTCTATTCATACTATATACACAAAAAATAAATTCCATACAGATTACTCTTTATTTGTTCAATAAAATTTATTGAGCACTTGCTATATGCCAGTGACTATTTCAAGTACTGGGGATACAGACATGAATGAAACAGACAAAAACCACTGCCCTCAGAGAGCTTACATTCCAGTGAGGAGAAAGAGACAACACATAAGCAAGCAAAACAGGTAAGTGTAGGATATATCACAAGATGATAAAGTGTTATGGAGAAAAAGAGACGAAGGAAGAACGATGGGCAAGAATGTGGCGGGGGAGGGGGGGGTGGTGGTGATTACAGACCTAAAAATGAAAAACAAAACTCTAAAACTTATGACAAACAGACACACAACACAGCACAAAAAGACTGATAATTTTATAACAATTTTTTTAAATGTATATATTGTACAAAACCCCATAAACAACCAAAAACCATGAACTGGGAAAAGATAATAGCATGCAACTATTTTGATAAACAACTAATATTGGCAGTATACAGAATTCCTACAAATCAGCAGGAAAAAAGAAAAACCACCAAACAGAAAAATGAACAAAAGATGTGAACAACCAATTTATAACAATGGGAGCTTGACTGCTGAGAAGTTTAGGGTCAATTTCTCTAGTTGTAATGAGTAGTTAACAGGCTGATGCAAATTAAAACTAAGCCAAAGAAATATTTCACAACTGGCTAAAATTATAGTCTAAGAGGTGGTGAGGATGTGGGGAAATCTGTCCTTACACATGACAGGTAGAAGTCTATGCACACTTTGGAGAGTGACAGAGGTGAGACTGTGCCAACCCCAGTCCCTGGCAATTCCTCCTCTAAGTTTATTCCCTCGATAGACACATGTACAGTATTGTTTGTAAAAGAATAAAAAATTGGAAACAAGCTAAATGTCTATCAAGAGGATACATTATAAGATATTCAGACAGTGGAATATTAGAGAGCCACCAAAATGAATAATTAAGATCTAGTATATGGAACAACACCAAAAACAAAATTGGGGAAAAGAGTAAGTTTCAAAATAAATACAATAAAATTTATTTATACACTATATATAAAATTTTACACAGTTTTATTATTTATTTGTATTTTGTCCACACAACACAGCATGTGGGATGGTTTCCCGACTAAGGGTTAGACCCAGGCTCCTGTGATGAAAGCACCAAATCCTAACCACTAGGGCACCAGGAAACTCCCAGCATACCTTTTCAAACACAGAAACTAAGCTATATATTGACAATAAACATATGTGCGTGTAGTAAAAGCAGAGAAACATGGTCTGGATAGAGGCCAGTTGCCTCTGAAGGAAGCGCTAGGGCAGGATAGGGTGGAGGGTAAGGACAAAGAATCGAAATGGGAGGAGTAAAATGAGAATGTCTTTAAAGTTCTTTATTTAGAAAAAATACAAAATATGCCAAAATGTTAATATCTTTCAATTCCAGAAGACAGTACATGGGTTTTATTTTTATTATTCTCCATATTTAAAATTTTTTCCAGGGACTTCCCTGGTGCTCCAGTGGTTAAGGCTCTGCGTTTGCAAGGCAGGTGGCACAGGTTCAATCCCTGCTTAGGGAACTAAGATCCCACACGCTGTGCAGTGAGGCCACACAAAAAAAAAATAATAATTTTTTCCAACTGCTAAAAAAATAAGCAAAGAACAAGGCTAGCTTTGGAGTCAAAAATCTGGGTGTAGACCTAGCACCATCATCACTCGTGGAGAGGCTGCTGGCAACTTATTTTTTTAAGACTAAGCTTCAGTTTCCTGTACTAAAATATGGTGCCAGTAATACCGCCCACAGAGAATTAGCGTGGCATGGGAGGTCTAGATGCACAGCCATGCAACACGATGAACACCCACTCTCTGAGAGTTACTCGGATGAGAAGCACAGTCACAGAGACCGCCACAGACAGAATGTGAGCTTCCAAGCCTCTGAGAAATATATCTGAGCCAATCAGAACTGATTTCAACAAACAGAAAGTGGGTTCAATGACATTTACAAAGAAAAGACCTTCTCCCTTGAAAGGACAGTTCGAATCATGAATACATTAACCAGTACCAGCAATACAATGAACCTGCAATATTTCAATAATGCATAGAAAAAAGGTTTACCTCTGTGTGAGCTTTCTGACGCCTTCTAAAGCCTTCACATTTTAGATCAAGCATCTAAGATTTTTAAATCAAGAAGTGGCTAATACAGTGTTAAACACCAGAATTGAAAACTGTAACATTTTCATTTACTGTAAATTCGGCCTCATTCAATTACTGTAAATCCGGCCTCAGCTTGTGTGTAGTATCTCCTTTGGGTAGGAGTGTGAGCGGCCCTAGGACAAAAGTATAGCCTTAAAAAGAGTCCAAGGCTTAGGATCCAATTAGGGGTTGGGAATGGAGTGGTAGTGTGAGTGGGGGGTGGGCAGGGTTTGAGCACCTAACTCATGTTTGATGTAGTAAGTCAAGTTCACACCATATCGCTGTCCTGGCAGGAGCAGTAAACTGAGGGACATGGGCAAAGGCAAGAAGGAGCAGATGGAGGGAGGTCCTGAAAGGCAGGGGACCCAGATCTAAGGAGGTCCCCAACCAGCCCAGGAACCAGCATCAGGCCAAGGCGGAGGTGCGTGGGTCATCTAGTTAAGGCAAAATTTCGGAGGCACTCTCAGGGTCTCACAGACAGTCTCAGCCCCTCACTCACTCTCTGCCCCACAACAGAAGGCTCATCTGGCCCCAGGACACTGCCCATGGCCCAAAAGAGAGAAGGAACTCCCAGGGCAGGGCAAGAGCAGACAGTCCTAGGACGGAGGCCCACATGGGTGCCCCACTTTCTCTAGAAGTCATTACATTCCCTGGTTTGATATTATTTCACTTTTTGAAGCTGAGTTGTGAGTCTACTCCACTAGAACAAATGCTAATAACTTTTCCACCACAGGTTTGAAAAACACAAGGGCAGTAATGGAATCTCTAGAAACAATGTAGGTCCCTATGCTAGAGTGATATCTATATGAGCAATTCTCAGATCCGACTCCAAGCTCCCTGGTGGAAGCTGGGAAACCCAGCAGAGTATCTGGGGATCTGCATTCAAACAGAACACTGGCGGGGAGTAAAACCACATAACCAGTTCACTACTTAAGTGCAAAGTTATCCATGTGCTCCCTTCCTGCTGCACAGAAACATCTAAACGGAAGACCAAAGCCAACTACTGACCAGAAGGCATTTACCTGCCCACTTGGCCACAGAGAAGTGGATGGAGTGGAAAAAACAACCCAACGTCTAAATGACACCCACCCCCTTGATGAATTCACTCCATCACTAGGCTAATACCACCCACTGACTATTATTACCACTGCTGCTACTACAATTCTCAGCAACACTGTTTAGTTGAGATACCAGGGCCTGTGGCTGTCTCAAGGCCTGTATAAAAATACAGCATGCATGAAGTATATTTCACGTGAATATATTGGGTGGGTCAAAAAGTTTGTTCAGGTTTTCCCATAAGATGTTAAGGACATTTCAGCCAAATACATTTCTCTTTTCATCAGATAGACTTCTTTTCATGAAGTGAGTTGAGCTGTGTATTCATGGATGGAAGCAAACCAAATGTACTTAAACAAGGAGAATGCTAAGTTGACTAATGTATCTTGATTCAGCACTATGACATCCTCAGGGCCACTTCCCACATACAAATATAATCAAGCGACAGTGACACTTGGCTGCTTCTGTATTTCCTGGGGTGTGATCAGGTGGGGAGCACTTCCTCCTGAAGCACTGGAGTTCTTCACGCCTGCTTCTCATCTCCTTGGCAGGTGTCCTTGATAGCTTTCCATAAATAAGGCTTCAATCTCCAAGATCTTAGGACCAGCCTCCACCTGGCACTTTAAAATTATATTTTAGTACTGTCTTTCACCACAGTTACTTCTTCGATGTCTAGGAACCCATGTTGCTAGAAATACTCGGTGGGTCTTGGAGTTCTCTTGACTCTGTAGTGTCAGGCCATGGAAGCTGAGGTTACAGAATGTGGGTGTTTCCACAAATAAGAGCCCTACATCATCACATTTTCCTTTCAATAGCATGTCTTTCGTGTTTTGTTCATCAGCTCATCACACACACATACCACCTCTTCCCAGCAGAGAGAGTACAAGTGTTCTTCTAACCACGAACAATGAAAGCAACTGCTTTCAACCCGGAGCAGGCTACCATTTTGTTATCTTCCAAAGAGCCGGAGACTAAATCTGGAGAAGAGCTCGTGGGACATGATCTGGAAACAGGGCAATTGAGCGGGTTAGGGTTGTGGGCTCATCGTCGCGGCTCTTTTCCCTTTCCCCCAGGTGGCTAATTTTCAATGAGGGAGAGCACTCTGAATCCTCTAAACAGAGGGTACTTGGTGAAAACGTGTTTTGCATTGTACATTTCAGCACACCACACCACACAAGAATTTTAAAATAAATTGTGTGCTAACAAATGGCAGATCCATTTAAAAGGGAAGATTCTCGGAACAGAGAGAATTTGAATTTTTTAAATTGCTTTCCTCCAGATAATTTTCCCCTGGGCAGAAAGCTGCTTTGATTGGCAGGGGACTGGGCCTTGATGAGAGCAGGGAAAGAGGTGTCAACGCCCTGTTGACTGAAGATATTTAAAGATATGTCAGGTGTTCACTGCTCGGGCTGTAGGTTTCTTGCAGCCGTGTGCTCATCCCTGATCTCCTGTGTCCTTTAGCAGCAAGCTAAAGAACTCTACCTGATTTGAGACAAAAGACCCACACCCAAGACAGCTTGGCAACAGAAGACTGAAGCCCAAGAGCAAGGATGACTGGAACTCAGCTAACGCCAGATAGTAAGATTCATGAGGGCAGAGCCACTATCTGCCCTGCCCACCCCCAACTGGTGCCCGGCCCCAGCAAAGACAAAGTACAGGCAGGGATCTGGTAAATGGATGGATGAGTGAGTTTCTTCATGACTGTTATTTTTTTCAGTGCCTCTGTATTTTCTGGAAAACTCTTAAAAGTCTAAAAGGGGCATATTTGGGCATGTGTGTGTGTGTGTGTATCTATTTGTCAGATCCAGAACTAGTCAGAAGAACTAGTGGTGGGAAGGAGATGACCAACCCCTGATAAACAGCACAAAAGGAGACTTAACTGAGTACAAAGATCTAGCTAAGTGGGGGTATCTGCTCTCACACTTCACAGAAGATACTCTGTATCTTTTCTCAATGAACTTGACCCGATAAGATATATATTAATCCTTCATTTCAAAAGGGTGACTGGAACTTTTACAGCACAGATCCCTGTGGAAGTATACTGTCCCATACAATGAAAAATTATTATTGGGCTAAGGATGGCAATACCAAGATTGGTTAATTTTTATTTAGTATATTATTAAGAAATTACACGCCAGACACGACTGAGCGACTTCACTTTCACTTTTCACTTTCATGCATTGGAGAAGGAAATGGCAACCCACTCCAGCATTCTTGCCTGGAGAATCCCAGGGACGGGGGAGCCTGGTGGGCTGCCATCTATAGGGTCGCACAGAGTCGGTCATGACTGAAGTGACTTAGCAGCAGCAGCAGTAGGAGTGGAAGTAAATATACTGCTTAACATGTCAGGATTCAAAGAACCTCAGTAATAATACCTAAATGTTTTGAGAAGAAGGAAGCCTATCATTTTAATAAACTAAATTTCTTCACAGACATTATGACTCAGATGACAGCAATAATGGACAGGGACTGGATTCCTACCCCTGTTGAGTATGAACCCATCACAAGACTTTATGGAAGAGAGGGAAAACTGTCCCTAACACTGGTGACACATAAAGGTTGCCTCTATCTTCCAGTCAAATTTGCCTCCATGTCTGGGTGGCTGGAGTTCACAGACAGAAAGCACTTCTCTTCTCAAGCCAGAGTGAGGACACCACATGACTAATTCAGCCATCTAGATTTTTCAAAATTTGGTCCAAATGACTAATTCAGCCATCTAGATTTTTAAAAATTTGGTCCAAATTTAGTATATATTTGCTGATTTCATGCATTATGCAAAGCAGTGAAAAGGCTGAGATCCTACCAACAGCACAGCCTAGTAAACTATAGAGAATCCTTTATACAAAGAGCTTCAATCTCGTCTTCTCTCCTTATAAAGGCGTACCTGATTAAGGGCTAAATACCTTTCAGGGCAGCCAGTGCTACAAATGTTTCCTTTATGTTGAAAGTTGAAATGTGCATCTTTTCAAGTGCCACCCAGTGGCTCCAATCTGGCTTTGCATTGCAATACAAAGGGAAATATATTACCTCTTCTCCATGACAGTTTTCCTAAGATGTGAACTCCCTTCTCACGTCTCCCCGTGGCCATCACCTGTCCAAGTCCTTCAACCATTCCCTGGATTACTAGAGTTCTAATACTTTCCAACCTCATCCTGGACTTCTCAGTGTGCTCACTTGTCCCTTTTCCATGTTTCTAACTTTTAAAAAAAGTTAGAATTGGCTACAGTGATTGAGATTTTAAACCATCCTCCTGTTGTATGAGTTAACACGGTGTACGGGACAAATACCTTAATTCTTATTACCTGATAGAAGTAATTTTTAGCTTAAATTTAGAATTAAAGCTCTCTTTCTCTTCCACCTAACTGAAACCCAGCTGGCCCCAGCTGGCCTCTGATGATGCCATCCTAAATTTCAGCCTGCGATTTCACTTCAATGGCTGGGTCTTTCAGACCACATCATCGGCACTTAGAACAGCTATGTTTGGGAGATATTACATCAGAGACACTAAAGCAAGATATGGACAGTGATCTTTAGATGCTTCCTCATTTGCATATATAAATACTCCCCCGTGCTGTGCTAAGTCATTTCAGTTGTGTCTCTTTGCAACCCTATGAACTGCACCCTGCTAGGCTCCTCTGTCCATGGGATTTTCCAGGCAAGAGTACTGGAGTGGGGTGCCATTGCCTTCTCCAGCACAACCTGGGAAGCCCTAATTATTCCCCTACTGCTTTCAAATCAGTATGTTTATTAGATTCCAGAAGTAACTTAGAATTCTAAACTTGAAAATGTCTTTTTAAAAAGACCAATCAGGGCTTCCAGCGGTCAGTGGTAAAGAATACACCTGCCAATGCAGAAGACACAGGTTCAATCCCTGGTTGGGGAAGATCTCAGGACAACTAAGTCTGTGTGCCACAACTATTGAGCCTGTGCTCGACAGCCCAGGAACCGCACTGCTAAGCCCTCATGCCACAATTACTGAAGCCCACACACCCCAGAGCCCATGCTCCACAATAAGAGAAGCCACCACAATGAGGAGCCCACGCACTGCAACTAGAGAGCAGCCCCTGCTCGCCGCAACTACAGAAGCCCCACAGAAGCCCAGAGCAACGAAGACCCAGTGCAGCCAAAAAATAAATAAATAAAATAATTTTTTTAAAAGACCAATCATTAAACCCTTATAGACAAAAACCGAATCAGAAGCCAATGCACGTGAGGTTTTGTTCACCATTCTCTAATGTTAGACAGGGAAACAACGCAGACAGTACCCTGTGGTGAGGCGGGAGAAATGGAGTATACCACAGCCAAGGAGCCCCTTGGGGAAATGAGGGGAGCCGGCCGCAGACACCGTGAGTGTGAAGTCAGAGGCAGAAAAGCCACAGTTAAGACTGCCATAGTTCCTGAGATGCTAACTGTGACAAAGTGATGCTTTTCCTTCGGAAACACCCCTGACATCTACCCAGTGCCGATATGGGGCAAGATCTGCCCATCACTGCTGCTGGCAGTGCTCCTGCCCAGCCGGGCCAAGGGACCGTGAAACTGCATCAGGATCTCCTCATTTGAGCCCCTGCTCCCCCTTCTCCTATTCTACTCCACCCAGGCCAATCACACTGTATAAGTGGGTTTCTCATTTGGGTGAAGATTTTATCTAATGTGTGTTTATCCTACACACAATTTAAAAAGGTGTCCCTCCCCACCCTCACAATTTCCTGACTGTAGCCCCACTCGTAGCTCCAACATTTTAGAGATTAATTTAAAAAAAGATATATGTTTAATCTTCTACTTGTCTATCATATGTGTAAATTATTAGAAGTAGATACTTTTCATTTTAATAATCCATTAACAAATAACTTTTCAGAGTTGTGCTTAATATAAGCACATATAATGCTTTTTTCAGTTTTTCTGCTGCAGACCAAATGTTTAATTAAAACGAAACCTTTTCTTTGCAAGTTAGAGAATGAGTCCCTAGGGAATCCTTATAACCTTGTTAGTACTAATTGTTCTTGTTTCTGATTTTTTTAATTGAGTAAGAAAAAGATAATACGTTGTACACAACATGGATTTTCTCCTATGGAGAAAATACCATAAGAGACAGGTTACTATAACACAACTTAAAAGAAATTTTTTTTTCCTCCTAGAGAATTATAAATGTTCAACTTACCTGTTTTTTCATTTAGAAAAACAGGATAGTAAACTATGTCCAACAATCAGTAAGTATGTACCTTGATTTCATACTATACAGTTAAAGAGAAAAAGGACCCTTTGGTCCCTGAGCTGAAGGCACCCACCTGCATAGAGGGGTGAATTTATGAACTGTGCCTCCCAGCTTTCTTAACTGTAACCTTTTGATCTGGAGAGAGCCCTCTTTTAGAGGGATCATCACTTGTCCAAAGGGGACAGATGAGGAGCTTCTCCTTTGGGCCAAGACAGCAGTGGCCTGAGCTAGTTAACTGCGAACCACAGAAGACGGAGCTGAGAGTCATATCTGGCTCTGGGGCTGCAGAGTCCCTACCACAGGAAGCAATCTCACGCCCATGACCCTTCACAGTGACTTACCTCCTCAACCATCTGCTTGACTTTCTTCTGCTGGCAATGCACCATGTCATCTAGGTGTCGGATCCGCTCCCGGAGGCTGGCTGACGCCTCCTCCAGCTGCTGATACCTAACACAGATAGAAGACAGAGCCAGTGAACCCCTGACCGACACAGCATCAGCACACGAAGTCACCGCTTGAGAGAAACACCGCCCAGAACAAGATGCACTCTTCCTACTTTGTATGTATCCTAGTTTATTAACCACCAACCAACCACCCCACTGGAGAAGGAACACAGGACCCTTTTTCAAGTCCCCACTTGCAAATTTCACCCTGTGTAAGGACAGTTACTTTACCTCCCAAGAGCTGAGAGAGAATTTTAACCACTTACAGATATGAGAGACTGTTTCTTTGGGGGTTAATACAACATTGGAACATCCAGTAATTGCCACAATTGGGAAAACAGAGAAGAGTCTAGCAACACAACAACATATCTGAAACCAAGTGGCAGAGTCCTGGGAAGGCAGGAATTACAGTTGTTCCACACATCATTTATTTTGAGAAAATGGGAAATATGCTGAAACACCCTTCCTCCATCAAAACAGAACAGACCACCTCAGAAAATATTTCATGTTTAAAAAAAAAAAACCCAGCACAGATTATCCTCAGACTCTACTTGTTTCAAATAAACCCAAGGAACCAGCAGATGGACTCTTTCTTTGGGGCCACTAAACTAGAATACGGAAAAGGGTCTGGTGGTCTGCTTACCACTTCCCATCTCTGCTGGGTCCCTCCTCAGCACAACCTTAAAGACTAGGGAGGATTCCTAGAACTCTGCAAACTCTGATGTCATGTAAAAGGAAGGAGAACAGGTATTTTTCAGCATACATTGTGGCAGGCAGTACAGCCAACAGTTCTCTCACAATAATAACCCAATGAGATGGGCATTATTAGTATCACTTTAATTCCTCTCACTTTAAAAAATAATTCTTATTTTACAGAGAAGCAAAGGATCTCAGGCAGATTAAGTAACTTGCTCAAATGCTCAGCGCATGCCAACCCCATTTCCCTTCACTAGAGGGCCACGTGTGGACTCTCTGCCTTCTGGTTTCCAGAATAGGCAGTTCATTGCTCCTGCATTTCCCATGCAGGGCTTTATACACTCACAGCCAAGGGACAAGGCAAGGTTTCACTGAAAAATGTTTGGAAACAAAGACATTGTAAAATTCGTTTCCAAGGCAATGGGATTAGTCACTGTTGAGTTTTCTCATCAACAAGGTGCATCCTGTGGAGCTCAAGGTTATGGGGAACATTTATAGACAGAACTTTGGCATTAGTGACAGGCACTGACGTGTTCCACTGTTCTAACAACCACCCCTTGGCTGCAATATGTGGCTGGAAGCTCCCAGTCCAGCGTTTTACATGTTATCAGTCTGCAATGAGTGATGACCAAATGAATGAAAATGCAAGGACCGAGTGAGCCCACACAAGCACAGTGTGTCCACCACCTAAATCCATTATAAGACACGGGACAGTGTATCTTACCTTTCTTTGTTAGAATCGGTTATTTCCGCTGACATTTCTGTTTCATGCTCCAGGAGTTGAAGTTGAAGTTGATGGCGCTCCTAAAACAGACAGACATTAATATTTAACCGATGGATCCCAAGTTGGCTAGAGAATGTACAGCAAGCAGCTCCAATACTAGTCAGTTCAAATCTATATGACACCTATGGGCTTCGATACACTCACTCACCAGAGTCCAAACAAATCTCAAAATTTCAAATTTGCTAGTGTGCATTTATAGATGTATTTATGAGTTAGAGACAAATACCATGGGAAAGCCATGCAAGATTTATTTTTTAAAAACTATTTCATCAGCCCAAGCTCAGATGTCTTATGAAAGTATACAGTTCTAAATAATGATAATCAATACTCTAAATCAGTGGCCTGTGATACTACAAATTTCTTGATTATTTTCTGAATCCTCAGGAGGGTCTGGAATTCTGTAATATTCTATAAATTAACTGCGGTAGTGTTTACACAGCTGTGTTTACTTGTAAAAACATACCATGAAAATCAGAATAAATGTGCTGCAATGACATCCACATTCTAATCCCTGAAACTTGGGAACATGTTGCCTTATGTGGAAAAAGGAACTTAGCAGACATGATTAAGTTAATAATCTTGAAATGGGGAGATTATCCTGAATTATCTGGTTGGGCCCTTATAGGAAGAAGGGTTAGAGTCAAGAGATGGACACAGGCTGGGAGGTGCTATAATGCTGACTTAGCAGCTGGAGGATGGGGCCATGCGCCAAGGAATATAGTCAGTCTCTTGAAGGGAGCAAAGGCGAGGAAATGGATTCTCCTCTGGAGCTCCCAACAGCCCTGCCCACACCTTGATTTTAGGACTTCTGACCTCCTAAACTAAAGATGGTAACTCTATGATGTTTTAAAGCCACTAACTGTGGTAAATGATTACAGTATCAATAGGAAAGCAATAAGTTGTGCACGTTAGATTTGTACAGGGATTTCCCTGGTGGTCTGGTGTGGCTAACACTCTACACTCCCAATCCAGGGGCCCGGGTTTGACTCCTGTTCAGGGGACTACATCCCACGTGCCACAACTAAGAAGCAATGCAGTCAAATAAATTAATATTTTTTAAGAAGATTTGCACATTTTTATATAAATTTAGTTTACCTTAAAAAAGTAAAAAGAATCTGGACATTTATTTCTTTGAACAAAGTGAAAAATATTAATAAAGGTATAGCACCCATTACCTCCAAAACTGCACCAGAAATAATTACAACTGTTAGTATGACAAATTTCCTTAAAATGATATTTATCAAATCCTGCTCACTAATTGAAAGGAGACTCTTCTGCTTGAGGGCTTTCTCTAAGTATGGCTGTGACTGATCTTTACCCTCAGAAATTCTGCCCAACAAGCTTTGACTAGTTTTACAGATCCCAAACTTCTTTCCCACCAAATATTAAAAGCAAATCCTTGAAACTTGAACTCCCACAACTTCTGAAGCTGTCAGCAGTAGCAGACAAGGGATAGTCAGAGTGGGAAGCAGTACACTCTGGAAGGGAGGGTATGTTATCATCGACATATTCAGAATAAAGGGAGACCAACTTTTTCGTGGGGTTTCGTTACTTCTTTTAAATCTCTACAAGTGAATGTACAGACTAACTGTCCCCATGGTTTCTGCCACTGGCTGGAAGTTTCCATGAGCCCTGAAATAATAGTGATGAATTCTTAACAAGTGAGCCTTCCCTCCAACTCCCCAAAAAGCTGTCATAAAGTAGGGAAAGGCCTAGCTTACGGTATGCTTTAAATTTTGATATTTTCCTAAGTTGAGGTACAACAAATCTTAAGTGGACACTGTACAATCCCTTGACATATCTGTATTCACATTACCTGGTGGAACCACCACCAAGATCAAGGCATAGGGTACTATCTATTCTGCAGAAAGGTCTCTGATAGAACACACTCCTTAAAATACTTTAACTGATGAAGGAAAAAAGAAAGCTGTTTTGGACACAATGTTCAGAAACAGTAAACTAAGGGGTACAGTAGAGAAGCCATTCAAAAGCACGTGGTTTGTCCTCGAGAAAAATCCAAAAATATGTGAGAACAGGATACAAACTCTGTAGGCATGTTGTTCACAGTGTGTGACAGAGGTTTGGCACAGTTCCTGCTCTCACAGATTTAGCTGTGAAGGGCGAAAACCAGTAAATGGGCATATCTAATCTTAGCTACCTAAGGCAAGCATTTTGCTAGCCTAAATGAGAAAAGTCATGAGAAAGGACAACAGATTCTCAATCACTAAAGAAAATGCCAAGAGGACATGGGGAGCGTTTTATGCCACACAACTGCGGGGAGGGAGGGCCAGCCTTACTAGCGCCCTAGCCCCCCAGCCACACACCCCCATGCAGGCTCCACATGGACATCAGTGGGAAAATGTTGGGAACTTTCCAGAAGCCCAAGGAGACAAAGAAACTAAGCTATAGAACAGGTCCAGCTGAAACAAAAAAAAGATGACACCAGGGGCAGACATTTATGTGAGTCAAAACCTAAAAATCAGAGCCACACATATTTTGAGCCCCTACTCTATATATGCCAGGCACTGCCCTTAACATTTGGCCTGGATTTTTCTTGTTGACTCCTCACAAAAGGCCTAAGAATAAGAATTACTATTATCAACATTTTACAGAAGAGGAAGCTAAATTTGGAAGAGTCAAGTAACTTCCTGCAACTAGAAAGAGAGCCAAGACTCAAACCCTAGGTTCATGATTCTAAAACATGGATAGTCTCTCTGTGAGATGGTTTCCCTGCACACACCCCTCCCCAGACCACCCGCTCACCTGGCTCCTGTTTGCTGCAGGACAGCCTGTCACTCGGGGGGAGTGTGCTTTAACCAGCACCTTCTGCTGTTGCAGGAGAGCGGCGATGTAGGGGAAAGCTTGCCTGCATTCTACAAAATGCCTTCAGTGCCCAATCATTACAACCACCATCTACAACCAGTACCGACATCAGCCCTAACCATGCCACTGACCTTTTCTTCAAGACAAGATAGGATTCTGCTTTCCCAGAGGGTAGAGATGAAATTATAACTGACTCTTTATTTGTTCAAGTCCCTCCCCTCAAAAGATATTACTTAAAAGAAGAGCCCCCTGGCCAGCTGAGAAGCTCTGTTTAATGCTATTCCCACCTTATTGGTCAGAGGAGTGTAGAGGGGACCAGGCCACAGACATCACAGGTCAGCCCTCTTCTTGGAACCAGCCGGAAGCCCAGCTGTTGACCCTGCTTCCCCAGTCATTCCCCTCCCTCCATCCTTGGCGTGGGGATTCTCAGTGTCCAGTGTGGGTCACAGGATGCTGAAGGGTGCTCTTGGCTGGTCCCCTCTCTTTTGTAAACTCACACAGCTAGAGAGCCACTTCCTAGAACCCACAGCTCTAGTCCTCAACCACCACTCTCCCTTGGAAGTCAGCTGTCACCTGGTAAAGGTCACCCTCCCTTCATCTTTCTTGCTTTTTCTCTTTCCTCTCTCCCACCTCTTCTCTTTTCTCCACTTCCCACTTCATTTCTTCCCTCTCTCTAGACTGGCTCATTATCCCAGCTGAGCTCCTGTCTTCTGCAGGCTCTCCCTGCTCCACCCCCACCCACGGAGAGCAATTTCCCCTACTCTGATGCATAAACAACCCTTCAGACCCCGGTCCCAGAAACAACTGGCTTGGGGTGTCAATGTAACATGGAAACAGGGCTTGACTACCTGCCAAGGAAACCAAGCTCATGCTGAGGGCCCCAGCAAAGCAGGGCTGCTAAAAGATTAATTTCTATAAATAATTTTGTATGTAATGATGTTAGAAGCATCAAAATTTTCAACATAGGAACACTTAGGACTTGGTGGAACTTCCATATACTTTACTTTTTACTGTTTCTTTTTTTTCTAGATTTATTTTTAATTGGAGGATAATGGCTTTACATCCATATACTTTATTTTATAGTTCTGTCTTTGTTATTTCAAGTCACAAGTTGTAGGAATGAGAGGGATCTGTGGTGAGGGCTTCTCACACCTTTGGGCAGGCCTGAGGGGAGGTGTTACACTACAGGGAGGCTGGGTAAGGGGCCTGCGGGCTCCAAGCTGTGTTACCTTCTCCATGCGCTCAATCAGCCTGTCCAGCTCCCCGATCCTCTGGTCCTTCTCCTCTAGGCTGATCTCTGCCGCTTGCATCTTTTTATTGGCTTCTTCAATGGCTTTCAGAAAACTATTGGTTTCTTCCTGCAAAAGAAACACACTCTTCTCAGGAGAACACTCAGTCACTACCAATCAGGGTTCAAACAGCTCAGGCCTCACTAAATCATCTTGTCTCTTTAGAAGCATGACCCGGGAGCCTAGAAGAGTCTCAGAGAATCACGAACCCAAATTCCATGATTCTGGTTCTAACCAATGAATAAAAGACACACTGCAAGGGCCTAGTTATCTTTCTGCCTTTTTTCCCCCTCCTTGAGGAAAAAAAAAAGAGCCTACAAATGTTATTTATCCCCTGACAAGATGCTCAAAGTATCACTGTATTTGCCAACAACATAAAGGGAATTAGGGCTAGAAGTGGAATTGAATGCAGAGTGCCCAGATCTTTCTCCCAAACACCAGCTCAGTCAATTATTCAGCACATGTACTAAGCCTGTGAGGACACAAGATGAGGCAGATTGGAGTCCCTGTCCTCAAGGAATTGATGCTCTGCTAGAGAAGCCAAGGTGGGAGATGCACAGACCAGCTCTAATAACAGGGACAAGAGAATTCCACAGCAGAGAACAGAGAACGGGCTTCCCCAGGACCGGGGACACTTGCAGCTGTGTGAGGAGGAAAGACTTCATTCGTGGAGATGCTGGCATCTTCAAGACTCTCAGGAAGCATAAGCAGGATGGGGATAGGGAAGGAGGAGAAGACGCGGTGAGGAAATGCACAGCTTCAGGTAAGCCAGGGTCAACCTGGATGTGGCAAATGGTCAGACTGGCTGGAGAAAGGGGTGTACTGAGAGACAGAGATTGAGGGCTCTTTTAAGCAGGGAGGAAGGTGAGTAAAGGCAGGGAGGGAGAAGGGAGAGGAGTGAGTGGGCACATACTAAACCCATGTTAGAGTCCACTAACTCACCTCCAAGTACACACCTTCCCATTTAAAGCTCACCCCTGGTGGCTCAGAAGGTAAAGCGTCTGTCTACAATGCAGGAGACCCGGGTTCGAGCCCTGGGTTGGGAAGATCCCCTGGAGAAGGAAATGGCAATCCACTCCAGTACTATTGCCTGGAAGATCCCATGGACAGAGGAACCTGGTAGGCTACAGTCTATGAGGTCGCAAAGAGTCGGACACGACTGAGCGACTTCATTTTCAACAATAATGCACCCAACACTCCCCGGTTTTTCCGTCAGCAGGTGGGACATACACACCAGGAGAGCCTCCTTCTCCGCATTGTGCCGCTGCTGCTCCTCCTGCAGCTTCTCTTCGTACTGGCTGTACAGCTTCCGGGTCATCTCTCTCATCACCTCCGCATTGGCTTGTTGGGAGCATTCCACCTGCACAGAGACTCACTTCAGAGCTACAGCTTCAGCAGGTTCTGGCGAATCTGCACCTTACACTCTGTATGTGTCAAGCATGAACTCACAGAGGAGTGGGCCCAGGGGCCAGGGCTCTGCAGGGGACAGAGGCAGCAGGAACTGATGGGGAAAGAGATAGAAGGAAGAAGGAAAAGGGACGAGCAGGTGCATGGAACATTAAAAGTAGCCCTGTAAACTTATTTACTTGATACTAATATTATCAGGAAAAGGTGTCCCACGAGCGACTTTTTCACAAGGTAGAAACATACTTCTCTATCAACACTGCACTTCAAATCTAACTGTTTTAAAATTGAATTCTCTCTAAAATGTGCTCCACTGTCTTATTTTTTTCTTTATGTTTATTTGGCTGCATTGGGTCTTGGGCACACAGGATCTTTGTTGCTTCGTGTGGGATCTTTTACTATGGCACACAGACTCTAGTTGTGGCACACAGGCTCAGTAATTGTGGCGGTCAGGCTTAGTTGCCACACAGCACGTGAGATCTTAGTTCCCCGACCAGGGATCAAACCCATGTCCCCTACATTGCAAGGTGGATTCTTAACCACCAGGGAAGTCCCTGCACTGTCTTATTAACCCCTTTCTTCAGTGCCTTTTCCTGTGTAATGTTATTTTCCTCCTGAAATTTTATAATATTTTATTCTATCAGTTTTAACAACCCTTTCCCTCTAGGTAATATTGTTGTTTTTCAGTCGCTAAGTTGTGTCTGACTCTTGCAACCCATGGACTGCAGCACGCCAGGCTTCCCTGTCCTTCACTATACTAGGTAATATATCCACATTCTAACTGGCCTCAGAAAGACATGCTTTTTGAAAGTCTTGAGTACTCAAGAATCTAAGCAATTTGAGCAATAAATCATGAGGATATTCTCCCCACAAGGCATTCTCCTCTAGAACAGCCAAAAGGCTGTGCTGAACACAATCTGAAAAGCATAGATGCAAATGAAAACAAATTCACTCTGTTGTGGGATGAAAATAAGACCACTACATTATCAGAATTGGGTCAGAGCATGCATTGGAGAAGGAAATGGCAACCCACTCCAGTGTTCTTGCTTGGACAATCCCAGGGACGGGGGAGCCTGGTGGGCTGCTGTCTATGGGGTCACACAGAGTCGGACACGACTGAAGTGACTTAGCAGCAGCAGCAGCAGGATAAACTATAAAATTTAAAAATAAAAAGGTTTGCTATATGAAGAAAGAGGGAATAAGAGAGGAAAGGGCAGATACAGATGTGCTGTTTCTTACACTTGTTTCATAGAGCTGACTTTGAAACCAATAATTTACCTGATATAAAAATTAAATTTTAAACAATTATCTTGTTTAATTGTTTAAACAATTAAATCGTTAAACAATTAACAATTTTAAACAATTACCAAGATCATTCACTGTGAAAAGTAGAGTCTTTTCAACAAATAGTGCTGGGACAGTCGGATTTGTCACATACAAAGGAATGAGGTTGGGTCCCTAAAACACCATATATAAAAATGAACTCAAAATGGATGAAAAACTTAAAATGTTAAAGCCAAAACTATGAAACTCTTAGAAAGAAAATTTGTGACCTTTGATTAAGCAATGGCTTCTCAGATATGACTCCAAAAGCACAATTGACAAGAAAAGAGATACATAAATTTGACTTCATCGATATTCAATATTAAAAACTGCTGTGCTTCAAAGGATAGCATCAAGAAATTGAAAAGGCAACACAGAGAGTGGGGGGAAATTCTTTCAAATTATACATCTAATAATTTGTATCCAGAATATATAAAGAATTTTTACAACTCAACAATAAAATATCAATAACCTAACTTTTAAATGGGTAAAGGATCTAACAGACACTCCAGAAAAAATATACAGATGACCAACAAATGCATGAAACAACGCTCAACATCACTGGTTATCAAGGATGCAATTAACTACCACTTCACACCCACAAGGATGGCTATAATCAGTAAGAGAGTAACCAGTATTGGCAACGATGGGGAGAAACTGGAATTCTCCTACATGGTGGTAGGAATGTAAAATGATGTATGCCTACCTCCACGTTACCTTTCATATTTGTTTGACATTTTCCCCCCACATGCATACACTAAAAAATAAGTCAGAAGAACAGGAAAGCCTTTGAAGAGAAGGTGCCACATGGAATTGAAACCATCTTATCAGCTTTCAGTCCCTAGAGGAGACTTCAGCTCATGTAAGAAATTTGGACTCATCCTTTCCATACTTTTGTGCTTTCCCAACTGGTGCAGTTGGAAATGTTCCCATGTGGTTTGCAGAACCCAATCTGGGGGCTCCTGGGGGCTTGCACAGACCCAGCCTAGCAGATGAGAAAAAGTAAAGTGGGCAGGCAGGCATATGTTGGGGGTGGCTGCTGCTTCCTTTCTGCCTAGGCCCTGCCCTTGCTGTAAAGCTCAGGCCATTAATTTTATGCCTCTGAAAGTGTGTTGGTGTCTCTTCCCTCCAGCTGATTGCTAATTCAAGAGAGCTGAGTTAGCTGGGTAGATAATCTCTATATAAGCAGAGTATACTACAACCTTAAGAGGTTACATGATGTTTATTCCAAAGACTGGACCAAAGTCTCCTCTGATGTCCTCTACATCTCCTTTCTCATCACTAGGCAAGTTTTGCTACCAAGAAGCCACAACATGGGAAATCCTGAATGGAGATTATCACGAACTGAGAGAGACCCAGTGTGTCCTGTGCTTCATCTCCAATTTGAAAACAAGCTCTGTCCCTCATGTCCTGCTGACACTGCATCCAGGTTACGTGAAATACTGTCACTTCTTAAATTGTTATTTTGGGGTAAAGCATTAGCCTCCAAAACACAATTGCAGGCTGGGTTAGAGGCTTGGTCTCCCTGACACCACAGCACTGGAACAGACGGCTGCGGAGCATGGATGTAGAGAGCAGACACTCAATACATATTTGTGGGATGAATGACCACATAAAGATCCTGCCCTGAGGGAGAAACTCCTAACAGTCACTTCAGAATGTTTCAGCAACAAACCCCTTTCTTTCGAAGTAACTCTTGTGCAGAAATACAATACATGAAAGCAGAAATAGAAGAACAGCCCTGTTTGAAAGGAAAGCAGGGAGGAGCTGACTGACTATGTAGTTCCCTGGCTCCTTCCCCTCCCCCAGGTGGCTGTGTTTGGCCAAGTGGGTGGTGATGGCAGGGCCCACGGGCAGTCATCATGGAGACCACGCAGTGTGGGATAGCAGCCTGTCCTCCCCATCAGCTGCCCTGTGGGTAGACCTTATGGAGAGGACCATGTAGCTCAGGCTATTCCCCTAATTCTTAACAGCACTTCCTTTCATTCCCAAACATACTCTGATTCGTGCAATAAATCATGTGGGTATACAACCTGTACATTGTTGTGTACTGTATACTGTGTGGTATACTGTATACTGTATATATACTGTACATCAAGGCTGTATATTGTCACCCTGCTTATTTAACTTCTATGCAGAGCACATCATGAGAAACCCTGGGCTGGATGAAGCACAAGCTGGAATCAAGATTGCCGGGAGAAATATCAATAACCTCAGATATGCAGATGACACCACCCTTATGGCAGAAAGTGAAGAGGAACTCAAAAGCCTCTTGATGAAAGTGAAAGTGGAGAGTGAAAAAGTTGGCTTAAAGCTCAACATTCAGAAAACGAAGATCATGGCATCCGGTCCCATCACTTCATGGCAAATAGATGGGGAAACAGTGGCTGACTTTATTCTGGGGGGCTCCAAAATCACTGCAAATGGTGACTGCAGCCGTGAAATTAAAAGACGCTTACTCCTTGGAAGGAAAGTTATGACCAACCTAGACAGCATATTAAAAAGCAGAGACATTACTTTGTCAACAAAGGTCCGTCTAGTCAAGGCTATGGTTTTTCCAGTAGTCATGTATGGATGTGAGAGTTGGACTGTGAAGAGGGCTGAGCGCTGAAGAACTGATGCTTTTGAACTGTGGTGTTGGAGAAGACTCTTGAGAGTCCCTTGGACTGCAAGGAGATCCAACCAGTCCATCCTAAAGGAAATCAGTCCTGGGTGTTCATTAGAAGGACTGATGTTGAAGCTGAAACTCCAATATTTTGGCCACCTGATGCGAAGAGCTGACTCATGTGAAAAGACTCTGATGCTGGGAAAGACTGAGGGCAGGAGAAGGGGACGACAGAGGATGAGATGGTTAGATGGCATCACCGACTCAATGGACATGAGTTTGGGTAAACTCTGGGATTTGGTGATGGACAGGGAGGCCTGACATGCTGCGGTTCATGGGGTTGCAAAGAGTCAGACACAACTGAGCGACTGAACTGAACTGAATGCAACCCACAAGGCACTCTCCTCTAGAACAGGCTAGGCTGTGTTGAACACAATCTGAGAAGCACAGGTTCAAATGAAAACAAATTCATTCAGGAAATAATTTGTTGAGTGACTTCTGGGAGCTGTTTGTGGCTCTGCTCCTGGCACTGGGTAGGAACTCTTTTCAGAGCCAGGAGCAGACCCATGGATGAGCAAGGGCTCCACGCTTCACATATGGAAGGAGCACTGAGACCTCCAGGGCCTTAGAGGTTGAGCTGCAGAATAAGCCAGGCCTGGGGTCAGGAGGGACACTGCCTAGAGTCCTTGGTCACCCATTCATTTTCTTCCAGGGGGCCCCTCAGCTCTTCATTTTCAAACCAGACAAAAAGACCTTGGGATCTAAAAGAGAAGCTAAACAGTGAATCTTCTTTTTTAAATAATTAATTTTGGGATTGTGCTAGGTCTTCATTGCTGCATGCGGGTTTTCTCTAATTACAGTGAGCGGGAGCTACTCTTTGTTTTGGCGCTCAGGCTTCTCGCTGCAGTAGATTCTCTTGCTCTGGAGCACGGGCTCTAGAGCGAGGACTCAGTAGTTGTGGTGCACAGGCTTAGTTGCCTCGTGGCATGTGGGATCTTTCCAGACCAGGGATCAAACCCGTGTCCCATGCATTTGGCAGGCAGATTTTTAACCACTGGACCACTGGAGAAGTCCCCAACACTGAAGCTTCTCAAGCCCCAAACCTGCAGGCATCCCAAGGGTCCTCTCAGTACATAAGGGCAGTGCCATGATGAGGTCTCGGCAGCTGAGGCCACTGGGATCGAGGCAGGAGAGCCCAATGGGGTGTGTATGGGGTGCCCCCAATCTGCACTGACAGCTCTGAACACAGAAACCCTCTCAGTGCCCTTAGGTCAGATCCTGCGCGGTTGGCCACAGAAGGGCACCAAAACCCAACAGAGAAGAGAATGGAGAAATCGGAATGGGAGAGCTGATGATGGAAGGAGAGAGAGGAGGAGGAGGCAAGAGGAGGAAACGGTGAGCAGGAGATCCATGCTCCTGTACTTACCTTCATTTTCAGCAGCTTGTTTTCAACCTGCGCCGCATCTAACTGCCTCTGCTTCTCCCGCAGCTTGTCCATGGAGGCTGTGTACGTCTGCTGCAGATTTCTGATCTGATCCTTGATGTTGCTGTTCTCCAAAGTAACATCCACAAGGGTTTTCTGATGGGATGAAAATAAAAACCAGATCTAGCGGTGTGAGAAAACGGGCCAGACCACACCGGGACATCCCTTTGTCATTAACTGTTGAGACATCAGCAACAGGAGCTACAAGCCTGGGCCCCTGGTATTAGAGCGCCTGAGGGCCCCCTGGTGGTCAGGAGGTCTGCTGCCCTGTACTGAAGCCAGCCAGCTTCCCCATAATTCCCCATCACTGCTGCCAACACCACGCACCACTGCCTAGGATGGATGGAAATGGATCAAACCCTTTTCCAAGGAAAAATGTTAATGACACATAATTTCACATGTAAAGAAATTGGGTTTGAAAACAATAAGTACAGAAGAACCCCACTTTGAAAAAAAAGCATAAGCATCTGTTCAAAGGCCCAGCAAAAAAAAAAAAAAAGACTAGGAGGTTGTAGTTCTTGCTGTTGTTTAGTCACTAAATTATGTCCAACTCTTGGAACCCCATGGACTGCAGCCCACCAGGCTCCTCTGTCCATAGGATTCTTCAGGAAAGAATACTGGAGTGGACGGCCATTTCCTTCTCCAGGGGATCTTCTTAAACCAGGGATCGAACCCATGTCTCCTGCATTGGCAGGCAGATTCTCTACTGCTGAGCCACCGGGGAGAGAGGGGAAGACTAGGAGAGTTACCAAATTCAAATAACCACCTTCACTAGGGACAGGAGTATGGATGGTATTACCTTTCTTCTCTGTTAAAATCTTCTACATTTTCCAAATTCCTAAGTCAGAAAACCAAATACGTATTTTATAAAAAGGAGGTATTCCCCCTTTTTTCTTGAACAGGCTGTTTACTTCAGCACCTGTAGACGAGCTGCCAGAATAGCAACAATATGGCTGAGGCTACTATGATGCTGCATGCACTTCCCTCAGGCACAGAAGGGTAGTGATGAAGGGAGGACTGGTGAACAGAGTCTGCAACAAGTGCCTGACAAGTGTCAGATGCCTGATGCTCATTAATCCAGACCGCCACTGAAGCAGGAATGCTTAAATTAATACTGTTGCTATTTCACGCTTAACTCTCATTACAGAGGAATGGCTTCCACAACCCCAGAATTCCTAGCACTAGACACAAGGCAACTTCTACCCCCTCCTACCGCCTCCTGCAGTTACCTACAACTCATATAGAAGAGCTGGAAATTCTTCTAATATAAGATGCTGGCTACCTTCCTACCACCTGTGTCCTCTTTGTAGCTGGCCAGTCTCTGAAGCTCCTCCACTCCTGAGCCTCCACCTTGGATAATAAGCCTCATTCCTAAACCTATTCAAGTCAGTAAAAAAGGATTTTTAATGGTGGTATATAGGTATGAAAGAAAATACAGAAGCCATTTGGAGGCTGGAATCACAGAACATTGGAGACGCAAGGAGCTTGAAAAACCACCTGGCCAAGCATCCTCTCTCCAAGTCCAACTGGCTTTACAGAGACCAGTCCTGTGCTCAGAACCTGTATCAGATGCCAAGAGACCAGGACTGGAGCTACACACATTGTTCAAGTCATTTCTGTTGGTCTCAGTTTGTTTATCCATCAAGCAAGGGGGTTGGAGATCATCTCAATCGTTCTTTCCAGCTTTGACATTCTATAAAGTCGAACTGCAGACCTGGTCTTACTGTCATTAATAATGAAAATGGGGTAGACTAGACAATGGAAGAAATTAGAAGTTAATATCTTCAGACCCATCTGAGTTTCCTGGCCATGAGACAGTATCTTTCTTTCCTCCACTCCTCCCCTTTCCCTGCCTCCACCCACTTCTTCTTATTTTTCTCAAACAACAATTTTTAATCTTTTCATTATAAGGCTCTTCTGACTGCCCTGGAATAAGAGACTAGACCATGATGAGGAATCAGTGAGGGTCCCTGGGTAAGGGTGGACCCTGTTCTAACAGCTGACCTTGGAAGTGAATGCCTGGAGTGTCAGTGATGGGGACAAAAACGCTGCCTGCCTGCCTGCCATTCCAGTAAACAATGAATGCTGCTGGCCATCAAGCCATCAGCCAGGGCAGCCCACCTGAAAGTGTGCCCTGAGGGGAATTCAGGATGGGAAAAAGCAGGATACCAGGCCTAGAGAGTTAAGATGCATACCAAAGAAATAATGTCCATGAGCCCAGACTCTTATATCTTATCATACATAGAAAAGCATTAAAAACATTAACTTAAGATGTCTCTCTTTTGTGATTAACAGCAATCTTCTGATGTTTGACTACATTTTTTTTTTTTTTCCAGCCAAAACTCCTGTATATCCTGGTCCTCCCTTACTTCTTTGGAACATTTTCTCAGAACTCTCTGAGAGACTGAATCCTGGGCTATAGTCCTCAGGGAGGTCTCCGAATAAAACAGAACTCTCAACTTTTAGGTTGTATGTTGTTGTTGTTGTTGTTTTTACAGTCAACAGGGGGTGGCAAATCAGAAGTATGATGAGGAAGAAAAAAAAACACAGATACCAACCAGGTGTGAAGTCAGGTAAGATACAGCCTTTCCTGGTTGGCCAGGGTGAGAACATGTCCAGGAGAGAAGGAAAGGGAGCCTGGATAAACCCCCTTGATGGCAGGAGGAAGAGAAAACAAAGGCTACTGAATAAACCAGACCCAAAGCAGGGCCTGGCGTGAGGCCAGGGGAAAGCTGGCATGCTCTATGGGGAGCCAGGAAAAGGGTGGGACTCAGAGCCCCACCAGAAATGGGCTTCCAAACAAATCCAAACACAAGGTCTGCCCCACTGTGGGACTATATCCTAGCTTCGACGCTGGCACTACCGCCCAGTCAGCTGTCAGCAAAAAGTACTGGATCCTAGGGGAAGTGGATCATCCCAACATAAAATTTGTTTGCTTATCTAGCAAATTATTTATAGAGAACCAGAAAGGATATGAAATAGCTTATGTGAACTTTGAAGAGGAAGGTAAAGAGATAAGAGCCAAATAAAATTGGAAGGGGACAGAATCTATTATTTGCATGTTTGGAAATTAAAGCCCGAGGAGGCTGTTGAATATAATGTTGAATCTAATGCTTGGCTCTGAACATTTTCAAATTAATTTGCATATTACATGGGGGGCTCGGTTGAAAGAGTAACAATAGGCAGCATGTGAGGGATTAACTCCCAACAAATCATAGTAATAACGAGAAGAATCCCCTTGATGCGGGTTGACCACACACACCTGCACACGTGCAGGACCCTGACTCTTTCTGGCATCCCTGTCTGGCACTCCTAGGTGTTCTCTGGAAGGCACACGATTTTTTCTTTTAACGAAAAATAATTTCTACATTAGGAAAACATGCCTAATAGCCTTTGGGAGTTACTCGTCATGAATAAATGAGGATTGCCTTGGGTTAAGGCCATCTTTCCTGTGACTGGTGAGACTTCTCCTAACACTGCAGCATGAGGGAGATATGGGTGATATGTTGGGTGATACGCTGTTTCAGGCCCTGATGCTCAGGACCACTCAGGTGTCTAGCGGGACAAGTGATATCACTAGCGCTGAATTCAGGATCTAAACCCCCATGTTAATAAGGACAAAACCAACTGCAGCTGCAAGGTTGGGAGTCTCAGCTTGGAAGCATTTCCATCAGCTTCCTTCCTTAACCGTCTCCTTGGCTCAGCCTTTACTGTGGCCGAGTGTATTCTGAATAATGAGCCGAGAACATTCTGTGACTTACTCTAATACAAAGACACAGGGCCCACCCTTGGCTAAGCTCACGTGCGCTGGAACAGAGGACAACCCGGCCAACGGGGAGCAGGTGAGTACCTGCAAGCTGATGGAGTCTGACGCCAGCGCCGCGTTCATGGCATTAAAACTGTCCAGGGCTGACGACTGGGTTTGGATGTGATTCTCCAGATAGTCCTGCTTTGCCTGTGAAACCTGGACAGATTGAAGAGACAGTTACACACAACCAAACCATACACGCTCACAAAAATCTTCAGCTCGGTCACAACTTTCTCCTGAGGGCAGACACATCAGGGTCAATGATACTTCAAGTACAGCTTGACATTAAAAAGTCAACATCTGCATGACCTAGAGAGCAGAAAGGCAAGACAACTTTTCCCCTGGATGATTCACTCCTTCCCCATCAGGGCCTCACTTACTTCTCACAACACTATGCAGCCCCCAGAACATGCCTTTTTATAGGGAGGAAAGGGAAGGAGAGAAGTTAAGGGATTTGAATGCAAATGTATAGCTACCTTTACAACTAGAATCTAGTTGGATATGACTTTGTACAGTCTTGCTTTTGCCTACTCACCATAGAAGGAATATGCTTTGGACTCACCCAGTTCCCAGGAGTTGTTTTGTGGCTGCTGCTGTTGTTGTGTTGTCTTTGTTGGATGTATATTTAATGTGTTTCAGAGTTTCATCAGAGCCCAGTCTTAAGCTAGACGTTAAAGAAGGACTGGGTATATAGAAAGGCCAGGAGGCAATAGAACCAGAGGTAAGGTTCTGGGAGGCTCAAAGGTTGATCCTGTGAGGCCTGTGGGAGCCACCGGAAGCAGTCAGGCATGAGACAGCGAGAGGTGTACCCTTGGGAGAGGGAAGAAATAGCAGGCCAGGGACAGGAGGTATGTTCCTGCTCAGGGCACATTCATACAGCCAATAAGTTAGCATCTTTTTTTTTTTAAGATTATTTTTGATGTGGATCATTTTTAAGTCTTTATTGAATTTGTTACAATATTGCTTTGTTTTATGTTTTGACCTTTGGCCTATGAGGCATGTGGGATCTTAGCTCCCCAACCAGGTATCAAACCCACATCACCTGCATTGGAAGGTGAAGTCTTAACTACTGGACCACCAGGAAAGTCCCATGTTAGCATCTTAACCTGGCTACAGTCTGTGGTGTGACCCAGAGGAGGAGGAGACTGAGGGTAGAGATGAAGCTCCTGTGACAGTCTAGATGAGAAAACGAGGGTGTGCAGGAGGTGCCAATGGAAAGCAAGGGGCAGAGACCTGCTTATGCATGCAAATCCAGTCCTCTGGCTTTAATTACAGTCAGCGTCAGTGGATGGCAGAGTGAATTTCCACTGGCAGGTGACAATTTCACAAATCTCTTCCTACATGTCAATAAGAATGACAAGCTGGATATGCCAGTATACTCCCAGCCCATGTAATCAAGGCAGTAGGTCTTACTTAAGCAGATAATTTCACAGCCCAGACATAAACTAGACTCTAATACATGACTGTTGCAACTGTGCTCCTTTACTGCAGATGTTAACTTTTATGGGAAGTATGTCATACAGAATAGACTTTTCCTTCAAGGTTATTAACCACAAATATTCTTTTAAATGTTTTCCCCATAAAACATTAGCTAGGTTAAACCAGAGGAAGCTTATTTTTTCTCTAATTTTGAGTAGGCAATATATTCCTAGAGTTCAAACATTTTAAAAGTAGAAAAGGCACTAAATATTTCTAAATATTAGATACTAAACAAAATATTTTTTCACTCCTGTCCCATCTGCTCAGTTACCACCATACCCACGCTGCACCTCAAGTAGGAACCACTGCTAATTACTTTCTTGATGATCCTCCCAGTAATTTTTTGTACACACACAAAACAATCTAGATATATTTATTTTCTTCTCTTAGTTTACATAAATGGTAGTATACTATACATGACATTTTCCTGTGTCTTGCTTTTTTACCACTTACTCTGTATCTTTGAAATTTTTCTGTATCTTTTTGAAGAACTTATTCATTTTTATTTTTTTACAACTCTGTGATTGTAGAGATATAATATATTTTTAAAATTTTCTCTTTCTTAATGGACTTGTAAGGTTTCCAATCTTTTTACTATTATAAACAATGTTTAACAACTGAGTTTATACATACATCATTTCACATATGTGAGAGTTTTTCTATAGAATAAATTCTTAGGAAGAGAAGTGCTGTCAAAGGATATAGGCATTTGTAATTTGGGTAGATATTCCAAACTGCTTTTGCTAAAAGTAATGCAAACTACATTCCAAGCAGCAATCTGCCTGTTCCTCTATAGCACAGCTAATACAGCATCTTGTTCCACTTTTGCAGTTTTGCCAGTCTGCTAGATAAAAATGACATCACAGGACCATTTTAATCTGAGTTTCTCTTATTGAGAATGAGGAATTTAAGATCTCTTCATCTGTCCTTTACTATAAATTATCTGTCACAAATATTTTGCCTATTTTTATGAGGTGGGGCATTTTTCTTTTTGATTCATGGGCGCTTTTTAAGTATCCAGGATATTTGCCTACTAGTCGCTCAGTCGTGTCTGACTCCTTGCGACCCCATGGACTGCAGCTCGCAAGGCTCCTCAGTCCATGAGATTCCTCAGGCAAGAACACTGGAGTGGGCTGCCATTTCATTCTCCATGCCTACTACCTATAGTACGAAGGCAAATAATTTTTCCCAGGTTGTCATTTGACTTTGGTATTTTTGCCAGCGCTAGTCTTCATTTTAATGTAGTAAAAATTATCAGTGTCATTAACTCTTCCTTTAGTGATTTTGGAATTGCATCTCTTCATAAAACAATACCTTCCCCTCTCCAAGACTGTAAAACAATTCATATATATTTTCTTCTGGCACTAAGTTTAACAAAATCTACCCAGAATTTGTCCAGATATAAGTATGTCCCAACAGCATATATTGACTGGTCTATTTTCCTCCCTTCATTTCACATGCCGCATTTATCATAGATTGGGTTACATTTCTGGGCTCTTTTTCATTAATGTCTATTTATTTATGTGCCAATACTATACTGTTTTCATCTCTGAGGCTTTCTCAATTTCTTGTAATAATAAGAGGGCTAGTCTCCTTCATTGCCTTTTTCTCCCCCTAGAATTTTAACTCTTCATATTTATTTTCTGTACACCATGGAACCACCTAGTTCAGTTGTAAAAGAACAACATAAAATAAAAATCCTTTAATACTTTTACTGGGTAATATTAAACTTACATATCAACACGAATGGTATTAATGTCTTATGATGTTGAATCTTCCTTTCCAAGTACCTGATATATATGTCTTTCTACTTATTAAAATTTATTTCCAGATATCTGGCAGTATTTTGTTGCTTTTATTTCCTCTAACTGGTTTTTTGCATATTGCAATCTATTTGTCTATGTCCATTAATATTTTACCCTGCTACTTTACAGAATTCTTCTGTTTACAGCAGTTTTTTCATTGGTTCGCTTGAGTTTTCTGGGTATGTAGTCATACGATTTGTAAACTGTGATAGTTTTTCATCTACCTATCCAGTTTTTATACCTCTAAATCTACTTCTCTTGCTAAATTCCATGGCTAGTCTCTCCAGTACAATGTCATTTAATAATAATAGAGCTGCCTTCCTCGTCTTGTTCTTGACTTTGGAGGGAATGCTTTGAAAGTGAAAATTATTCTTGCCACAAAAATTTTCCTTCAAATAATAAACTTCATTCTATGATAATATTCCCTCAATTCATGTAAAATATGATTCCAGGGACTTCCCCGGTTGTCCAGGGATTAGGAATCTGCCTTCCAGTGCAGGGGAGGTGGGTTCAATCCCTGGTCAGGAAACTAAGATTCCACGCGTTATGGAGAGACTAAGCACGCGCCACAGCTGGAGAGCCCACGAGCTGCACCACAGACCCAGTGCAATCACGTTCCTATGATTCCACTCACAAGGAACACGATAAACTCAAGTATCTTCAGGCACTAGCAACTGAGAGGGAGTTCTAAGCCCTAGCATCCCTTCACATGATGCTACTTACTGACAGTTCCTGGGTGAGCTGTCGAATCTTCTGTCTCATTTCATCATAGTCTCCATACATTCTCTTTCTTACTTTTTCCAAAGTGGCTCTCACCTGCAGCCCACAAAAATGCTGGTTAGAGATCAAGCTACAATATTTTCATGTGAGATTTCCAAAACATTTAAGAAACCCTAATGAGAGAAAGGCCTCACAAAAAAATATTCTTAGGAACAGGACAATTTGGGATATTAAGAAAGAGTATCACAAGGGAATTATGCAAATAATAGTGATAATAATAAATACATATTGTGGATTATATATAATTATTAATAAATATTAATTATCAAATAACATGCTCTGAAGAAAAAATGGTTTATTGAAATTTACCTACCACCCTAAAAATCATATTCAGGCGGGATTTTCCCCTTTTCCTATCACATATTTTTATAAGTAGGAACCGTTTAACTGGTCAACTTCGTAAATACATGATTATTGTTGTTGTTGTTGTTGTTTTGTCACTATGTCATGTCCAACCCTTTTGCAACCCCATGGACTGTAGCCTGCCAGGCTCCTCTGTCCATGGGATTCTCCATGCAAGAATACTAGAGTGGGTGGCCATTCCCTTCTCCAGAGAATCTTCCAACCCAGGGATCAAATCCATGTCTCCTGCATCAGCAGGTGGATTCTTTACTACTGAGCCACCAGGGAAGCCAAAACACACGACTAGGCAGACCAAAACAAAAAAACAAAAAAAGGCACCTCTAATTTTCCCTGTCGCTGTCTTGACTGCCAAAGAACAAAAAAATGTTTGGAATGTAAGGAAGGAAAGTATGAGCTTAGAGAGCCCATAAATGTGAAAGTCAGTTCCTCAATAATCACCAACACTACACAAGGCACTAAATGTAAGAAAAGTCATGGTGATTCCCCCAAACACCTGTTTATACAAACTCTGTTTAAATTTCTCTATAATACCACTTCCAGAGGAGTAATGGGGCCTTAAATATATTCTCAATAAAAGCAAAAAACCTAACAAATAGTCTCTATCTTCACTCTTCTTCTGGTGCTCCCTTGGTTGAATGAAGAACTCAGGGATTCTCATACAAAAAAAGCAGCCTCAAAGGAGCCCTCTCCAGAGGCTCTGGAACTTCTATCACAGGAAAGGCTCAAAAGCAGCAGTTTGGTTAGAATGAGGGGTTAAGTAGGCCACAGCACATGGGGACTTAATTTTGAAACTGTATTTATACAACTAGCACATTGCTTTAAACTGCATGTTTATTAGGAATGACTGGATATTGGTGGAGATTTCAGGGCAGGAGAAGGCAAGTCACAACACCTTGCCTTCCCAAATGAATTGTAATGATAGAGTCTACTTTCTCACCATTGAATACAAACATTTTGGGGGAAATGAGACCAAAAGCAACAACCTTTTCATTCTGGGCAGACAGAACGGCTTTCATCTGTGACCCTGAGTTGGTTCTCAGCCTACTCACTGTTGGGGAGTGGGTGGAGTTGGATGTGACTCCCATTGGCAAATACTGCCAGAGTCCACCCACAAGTGAGGGAAGGTGCACAAACCCATAAACACACTCAGGAATGAGTAGCATGGGATGGATCTGAAGCCAGCCCCAGAAGGTGGAATCAAAAAATTGATTTTAAATTGTAGATCACAGTGGAGGTTGGCAATTCAGGTCAGAAATTCTCATGTGATTTGGACACCTGACAGCCTGAACCTACGATTTTGTCTTGGACAATCTGCAACTCACCAATCTGCTTAGCAGGTTTACCTCTGAAGTGGTGCCATGTTATTTGGGGCATCTCAGTGAGAAAGGCATAAGCATTTGCATGAGAAAAATAGGGGCAACCAAAAAGGTACAAGCTGTCCCTACATAGAAACATAGGAATGGGCTACTCTGAATGGTTAGAAAGGATCTTCAGGGTTTGGACGACGGGGGCTCTGAGGGTGACAGGTGTCAGACAGGCTCTGCCCACTTGTGTATGAGTATGGCTCGTCTGGCTTTTCTTCATTTTCTCGGTTAAGAATTTATTATCTTTTTTATTCCTTAAAATTGTACAACTATCCAAATCTTTCAAGACACATTAAGAAAGGCACATTTATTATTTTTTGATATTTGATAAGAGATGTTCTTCTCAAAAACTCAAAACAAAAGCTGACCACACGTGATTGAGTCCTGCTGGCAAACAAAGCCAGATAAAACAGAGCTAGTTTTGACCTTAACGATCCCTTCTCAGCCCCCATGATCTGTAAAGGAGAAAAGTGAAGCTCAGATAGGGCAAAAGTTTGGCTGGGTCAAAGAGCTGGACCTTGAACCAAGATCCATGGGGACTCCACTGCCCATGCTGTCCTGCTTCTCACAGGTACTTTTTAGTCCACAGGCCAGTGTCTGGGACAGCTCATATCCTTTCTATCTAATCACTCTGGTTTGACAACAAAGGCACTATTCAATCTAGGGAGACACTGGGTAGACCAAGAAGGAATGGAGATGATGGATGGATAGAAGGAAGGAAGGAGGGAAGGAGGAGAGAAGGAAGAAAAGATAGATGATAGATAAAAAGAAAAGAAAAGATTACAAGGAAATACTCCAAAATGTTAACAACTGTTCTGGTTGAATTGTAGAATCATGGGTAATTTTGTTTTCTTCTTCATACATCTTTATATTTTTCAAAAGTTCTCCAAAGAACATACATTTTAAAAGAAATGTAATATTAATTACAAAGAAATGGTATTAATTGGCCTGGGTTGGACAATGTCTATTGTGGTTGACTTCCCAGCATCTGTTTCAACCCAACTGATTGGCCTGAACCATCAAACCAATTCCCAAGGCCCATTCCCCTTGCCAGTGATGGATTTGGGAATGGGCATGTAACCTGGGTCCTTGCCAATGAGACACCAGGGAAAGTCTGATGACGGGTCTCTAAAGGGTAACCAGAGATGATTGTCTCCTTTTCCTTCTCCAGACACCATCATATTTTCAGATGATGCTGTAAGCCTAAGGCTGAAGGAGGAAAGAACCAAGGGAATCTCAGAAGTAGAACTGGTGCTTGGAGAGCCCTGCCTGGACTGCACCTATCCTTAGACTTATCCCCACATGAGAAAAATTTCCTTGAAGAGTTGGCTTTTCTGCTACCTGTAGCCAAAAGTATCCAAATTTATACAGCTATCCAAACTCTTATACTCAGTTCAGTTCAGTCGCTCAGTCGTATCCAACTCTTTGCAACCCCATGAATTGCAGCATGCCAGGCCTCCCTGTCCATCACCAACTCCCGGAATTCACTCAGACTCACGTCCATCAAGTCGGTGACGCCATCCAGCCATCTCATCCTCTGCCGTCCCCTTCTCCTCTTGCCCCCAATCCCTCCCAGCATCAGAGTCTTTTCCAGTGAGTCAACTCTTCGCATGAGGTGGCCAAAGTACTGGAGTTCCAGCTTCAGCATCATTCCTCCCAAAGAACACCCAGGGCTGATCTCCTTTAGAATGGACTGGTTGGATCTCCTTGCAGTCCAAGGGACTCTCAAGAGTCTTCTCCAACACCACAGTTCAAAAGCATCAATTCTTCGGCACTCAGCTTTCTTCACAGTCCAACTCTCACATCCATACAAGACTACTGGAAAAACCATAGCCTTGACTAGATGGACCTTTGTTGGCAAAGTAATGTCTCTGCTTTTGAATATGGTATCTAGGTTGGTCATAACTTTCCTTCCAAGGAGTAAGCGTCTTTTAATTTCAGGAGTGTCCAATATAATTAGCAAAACTACCTAAGAGCCTCCTTATCATACATGGAAGAAAAAAGCTATTTGGCCTACTGAGTTTCCTTACTTAATAACATATTGAACTTCATTCTGTACCTCACTGCAAAATTACATGTGTGCTTCCCTGGTGGCTCAGACGGTAAAGAATCTGTCTGAAATGCAGGAGACCTAGGTTCGATTCCTGCTCGGGAAGTTCCCCTGGAGAAGGAAATGGCAACCCACTCTAGTATTCTTGCCTGGGAAATCCCATGAACAGAAGAGCCTGGAAGGCTACAATCCATGGGGTCTCAAAGAGTTGGACACAACTGAGCAACTAACACTTTTCACATCACCATGAAGATCTGTAGTGGTTTTCCATCCAAAATGACAACGTTTAGAATTATTTCAAAATGACTTATTACATTCATATCAGAGCTTCCAACTCCACCCTCTTAGATGCTACAAGAAGACTATAAAACAGATAAAAAAAAATCCTTAAACTACTCACGTCTTTGATGTAGTTCATCTCTTCTTTCAGCTGATTGGTGGTCCACCCATACACCACCATTTCTTTCTGCTGGTTTTGATCTGATCTTCGCACCACACCATAGACAACACCCTGAGGGAGTTTCCTGGTCGATTCTCCATTGCTCAGGTCACGATGCTGAAAGAGGGGAGGAAAAGAGAAGAGAATGATGACTCTTTAGGCTTTGTAGAGGCAGCTGTCATCACGGGCCCACTGAACACGGTTATGCAGGTTGTGCCCAGCACTGAGATGTCTGGCAATGAGGGAGGGGTGGCACTGCCAGCAGAAATCCAACCTGGTCTCTACTCACCAAGTCATAGTTGGCCTGGGCCTATCTTTCCCCTGGAAGACCAGCACCTTGCCCTAATTTCCACCAAAGCTCTGTCCCTTTATCAAGCAGCACTCTGCAGGAACCCATCTTCCCAGAGAAGGCATCTTTTTGACAAAGGCGCCTTCCGACAAAGTACTTGTGCCAACCCTGATAGCAAGAGTGAGTGTCTGAAATCTCACATTCTTGGTAAAGCTGTTTGTATGCTGGTTCCTCTGTATGACTTCATCATCATCACTAACTGTGTGGCCTGAAATCCAGGAGGTTGAGATATGTGGGGGGAAGAATGCTGACAGCCATCTGGCAGCCAGATTGTCCTCTGACGTTAAAGCTGACCCTGGAGCCAGTTCTGAGGAAGGGAGGTGGGGGTCCCCTGTTGTGACTATTCTGAAATGAAATGAAATGAAATACTTCTGAAAAGTCAGGCAGAGGCAGCATGACATCACTCCAAAAGAATCCTCTGCTCCTTGGCTCTCTCAGTTAAAACTCCCATCATTGCTGAAGTGCAAACACACTTGGGAAGGGGGGACGTGGCCAAGAGAAACTAAGATTTATTGAGCACCTTCTATAAGCTAGACATGTTCCTCACACATTTAATCTTCACAGCCACACCACAACACAATGACTGTCCTTTCCACTTTATAGCAGAGAGAACTTAAGTTCAGAGAGGTCAAGTCTCATCTCTTGTTCATGGTCACATACCTAGGTTCAAGCCCAGTTCTGTCCGATACTAAGGACACCTCCCCATAGGCTTTGTTGGATGTAGAGGGACAGAGTAGGCCATCACAACATGGCAGAAAGGGGACAGGAACAACGTAAGATGAGGGACTGAGATGGTAGAGAAAAACCAGCCTACGTCTAATCTTCCTTGGGGCTGACAATGTCACAGGGCAGAAGGCTGAGTTTCATAATGGTAACTTTGCTCTTACACTAATTTTTAAACCACCTTTGCATAAATTCTTTCTATGCATTTGCAAAACATCTTTGACTTATAAAACTATAATGTGTATGTTAAAATCATTCATTTGTGGCAGAACAGTAAGTCCTTTATGATCCCATTCAATCAAAGCTTGTAAAAGTTACCAAATTATTAATCATTAATGACCTCTAAGCTGGGGCTTCCCTGGTGGCTCAGACGTTAAAGCATCTGCCTGCAACGCGGGAGACCTGGGTTCGATCCCTGGGTCGGGAAGATGTCCTGGAGAAGGAAATGGCAACCCACTCCAAGAAGAAGGGCTTCCCTGGTGATCCAGTGATTAAGAATTCATCTGCCAATGCAAGAGACACAGGTTTGATCCCTGGTCCCGGAAGATCCTACATGCCATGGAGTAACTAAGCCTGTGCCTCACAACTACTGAGCCCGTGTGCTGCAACTACCGAAGCCCACACAGCTAGAACCTGTGTTCCACAAGAGAAGCCATCTCGGTGAGAAGCCCACACATCGCAATGAAGAGTAGCCCTCGCTTGCTGCAACTAGAAAAAGCCCACATGCAACAGTGAAGACTCAGCACAGCCAAAAATTTTAAAATAAATCTTTAAAAATAACAAAATATCCACTGCTTCCCACTCTTCTGTACAAACTTGTTAAGAGATAAAATATGAGGGGTGGGACACTTGCATTGCTTATGGAAAATGCTTTCACTAGAGCCCCTCATACCTGGGTCCCACAGGCACTGAGGCAACTCTTAATGTTGATACCTGAGTTTAGGTGAGTAGGGGGTTAAATGGCACTCAGTGGAGTGAGAAGCTCGGATTAGATATCCCAGCTTTACTACACATATAATCAGGAAGAGGAAAAGCTCTAATGAAACTCCCACATACCAGGAAACAAAAGCAAGCTCTTTCAGTCACCAGCTCCACCCAGTTCCTGAAAAACAAGCTGATGGTGGCCTAAGGCTTTGGGAAAACTTGTTTCTGAAAAGCAAAGGTTTTCACAGGTGGACTATCCTACAGGAAAACGCTCAGGTGACCAGATTAAGAGGACTTGTCTTCATGCCCATGAGGGGAGATGGGGAACACCATAGACGGAGGTATATACAGACAAGCCAGGGACAACATGGTCTGTGAAACACATCCCAAGAGGTCGTGGATCTGAAAGTTATGCACATGGAAAGATATCAAAGATCTGTTAAGTAAAAAATAGTACCTTTCATATTTCTATTTTTTGTTTTGCAAGTACGTGTTTGAGTGAGTAAAACACCTAGAAAGTTGGACTCCACATCTTCAATAATATTTTTTCAAAAAATGACAACTAAAAAATTATTACAAAGTCAGGATCTAAATGAGAGACCCACAGGAAAGCGCCCAACACAGGAGCAGGGCCATCAGCATGGGCCACCCCACAGGGAGAGGACTCCTGAGGATCTACTGGGCTGTGATGGGGACGGGGAAGGGGGGTTTACGAAGAAAGAAAATATTTTTTGGCTAGCTATTTTACTATACAATGTTCTCTTTAATCTCCACATTAACCCTACTGTGTATGTATTACTAGTTTTTCCAAGGTGGCAGTATTCAAGTGCCTGTTTGTGTTTCCAAATCTAGGCTCTTTCTTTAACCATAAAACCTTCAGGATAGCTTGTGTGTTAATCACTCAGTCATGTCCGACTCTTTGCAACCTCATGGTCTGTAGCCCATTGGGCTCCTCTGCCAATGGGATTCTCCAGGCAAGAATACTGGAGTGGGTAGCCATTTCCTCCTCCAGGGATCTTCCTGATCCAGGGATCAAAGCTGGCTCTCCTGCATTGCAGGCAAATTCCTACCATCTGAGCCACCAAAACCTTCAGGATAGCATAGAGGAGAGGAAGTGGAGCTCACAGCTTCGTGTGGTCCCAGACCTCAAGGTTATGGGAGCTAAGAGGGAGGCCCTCAGATTCAGGGCCACTGGGAGGAGATGAGCCCAGGATGGGAGGCTCTTCTCTAGCCTCCCAGGATCCATCTCCCTCCAGTCCCTCACTTCATTCCAGCCTCAGGGCCTCTTTTCTGTTCCTTTATCAGCCAACCTCCTTCATGCCTCAGGCATTTACACAGCCTATTCCCTCTCACTGCAGAGCCACTGCTGGGCTGAAATGTTCTCTCAAGGTCATCTTCACCAACTCTTCAGACAGTCAGGTCTCTACAACACTTACCACCACCATGATGGAGTGACTGTTAGCATCACGATATATGTAAGGCCTGTTTCCCTACCAAATCAAAGTTCTAAGAAGTCTAGGGTCTTATCTGTCTTCTTTTTCACCATAATCCCCAGCAACTAACAGTGATGGACACTTAATGAGTTCTCAATAAATACTTGCTGAATGAATAAGAAGCTTTAAAAGTTGGAAGAGGTTCTGGGGAATTACTCAGAATATGTAAAGTTGGTCCCCTGAAGAGAACATCCTTTGTTCCTCTAAGATGAAGCCACAGGGTGGGAGTAGGGGGTGATATTTGCCCCAAGCATAAAATCTATATCCAGAAAAAGTTGCAAAGTATCTGAGACTTCTATTACTTTTACAAAACGTGAGCATGCTTTTGGTCAAAAACTGGAAAACCCAGAAAAAAAAAGTAAAAAGAGTTGACGCGTTTGACACTGTGTTTATAGCTGAATTTTTCTCCTCCCGTGTCCTTTAAAATAATCTCCCCATAAGATAAATATTAATTTTTAGGCATGATAACAGCATTGTGATTATATTAAGAGATAATCTTTATCTTTTAGAGACATATACTTAGACTGTTTATGACATCTGGGACACAGGGTGGAGGAAGTGGACGGGGGTGGAGACAGGGTGAGACTGACCGTGGATTGAGGGCTGTCAGCTGGGTGAAGGTTCCAATATTCATTACACAATTCAGTCTCCTTTTGTTTATGTTTGAAATTCTCCATAATTAAAAGCTTTTTCAACTTCTTTATAATGCTGCTCGGTATTAAAAAAATCAAATTTTAAAAAATGTACACTAGGCCTACTAAAAGCTTCCTGGACATAAAACAACAGCAGATAAAATTGCCTTGAAAACAAAAGCCCTAATAAAGGCACAGAACAAAAAAGTTTTTGCCAAAGAAGGGAAAAGGACATAATCAACTGAAAGAACATCCCAAGTCCCTCTGTGCAAAGCAGCAGAATTCATGACAGGCACCATCAGTAAACTATACAGAGACTCTCTCAATGAAACTATTCCCTGGGATGTCTGCGTGACTCACAACTTACTTACAGGCTCATGCTATGGCTGTTTTCCCTAAAGATACTTGGCAGCAAGCGCCTTAGAAAAGAAAAACGATAGAAAAGTAACTCAGCCTAAACTCCTGCTCTAGAGGTTTTATTGCTATCAGAAAGCAGGGGTATAAATTCAGTGATAGATGACCATATTTTCTAAACCCTAACTCAGAATACAAGATCTTGCAATGAGATCACCTCTACAGAGGTTATCTACAGAGACAGTGGCTCTATCTGTTGTAGTCACTGCTAGATCCTCAGTGCTCACCATAAATAGATGCTCAGTAAGTACAGTTCAAAGGCAAGAAGAAAGAGAAAATAGTTGGAACTGTGCCTGTGTCAGAATATTTGGAGTATGTGGCCATCCAAGACACTGATTTTAGAAAAGAAAAACATCCCATGGTCAAGAAGGGATCTCAGACATAAAGAACAGACTTGTGGACTTGGGGAGAGGGGAGGAGTGGGTGAAATGTATGGAAAGAGTAACGTGGAAACTTACATGACCATATGTAAAATAGACAGCCAACGGGAATTTGCTGTACGGCTAAGGAAATTCAAACAGGGGCTCTGTATCAACCTAGAGGGGTGGGACCGGGAGGGAGATGGGAGGGAAATTCAAAAGGGAGGGGATATATGTATACCTATGGTTGATTTCTGTTGAGGTTTGACAGAAAACAACAAAATTCTGTAAAGCAATTATCCTTCAATTTAAAAATTAATTAATTAAAAAATAGAAGGGGTCTCAGAGAATAAATAGTATCAGGAACAGCCTACCATAAATCCAAACTAGTGCTAGTAGACTGCCACAGCCAGCCCCTGACCCCAGAGGCCAGGATAGGCAGCTGGTCACATGTCTGGCTGCCAGTATGACTTCAATGGCCTGAAACATGAATTGAGTGACTTGAAAACTAGAAGCCATTTTCAAAACTTTTGGTTTTGGACTTTTCCTTCCAACCAGAGGGCTTCCCTGGTGGCTCAAACGGTCAAGAATCTGCCTGCAATGCAGGAAACCTGGGTTCATTCCCTGAGTTGGGGAAATCCCTTGGAGAAGGGAATGGTAACCCACTCCAATATTCTTGCCTGGAGAACCCCAGGGACAGAGGAGCCTGGCAAGCTATAGTCCATGGGGTTGCAGAGTTAGACACAACTGCAAGACTAACACTTTTTCCAGCCAGAAGGCAGAAGGTGACCTGGGGACTCTTTAAATGCTGAGTGTCTGGGCGCTGGATCCATCCCGAAGGCAGAAGCAATCACTTTCAGGAATGCGGTCTGACCTGTGTGTCCATCATAGCAAATTATGGTTCCTGGTCATTATTCATGCTTGACATTGTTTTGTCTGATTATAACAAAAATGGACGCTATAACTGAGCCTCTGGGGCTCTTCCACAGTCTGGGAGAGGACTAGGACTATTCCCTCTGGAATACAGAGGGGATGGGCAGGCTTGTCCCCTCAGATAAATGAAGACCTTTGAGTAACTAAGATATTTGTTGTTTTTAACTATCTCACAAGAATGAATAGAGACCACTTCCTACATAAACTTATGGTTGGAAAAAGACAGATCACTTTGAATGCTTAAAGATGAGAAGAAAAAGAAAACTTCTAGTCAAGCAGAAATCACACAAGAGGGACTTCCCTGGGGATGCAAGTGGCTAAGGTTTCCAATGCAGGGGCTACGTTCCATCCCTGGGTTAGGAAGATCCCCTGAAGGGCATGGCAACCCACTCCAGTATTCTTGCCTGGAGAATCCCATGGACAGAGGACCTTGGTGTGCTACAGTCCATAGAGTCATACAGAGTCAGACACAACTGAAGTGACTTAGCACGCACGCACGCAGAGAACTAGAGCCCTCACGCCACAAGGAAGAGTTCACATGCCACAACTAAGACCTGGCGCAGCCAAAAAAAAAAACAAATCTCACAAGAAAATGTAGTTCTGATAGTATCCTTATAAGAGTAACTTCTTAAAGATAATACTCCATTCTAAGCAGACAATAGCTGCTTAGGCCTAAAAACCGCAGGAAAAAGAGAAGAGTATCTGGGGGGAGGCGAGGGGTCAGTTCTCTTCTGGAACCCAGTGGTACAGTACACACCTTAGGTAAGTTACCTTGACTGATACCAGACCTTCCTGATAGGAGGAAGCATGCAAGTTGACGTCACCATGATGACTCGCCAGGGCACAGACCTGAGTAAGAACTGCAAAGCATTACTAGCTGTGTAGCCCTGTGCAAGTGACTTACTTCAAGGTCCTGAATGGTAAAATGGGGATAATACCATCAATTTCAGAAGCTTGTTTCAAGGAAGACACGGAATAACATAATAAGTCATCTGGTGCACTGCCGGGCATACTAACAGATACTGACAAATTCTATAGTTTGCGGCGGTGGCTTTAGATTTCTGAGTATCTGATTTCCTACTAGATTCTCCATGTCCGTCTGGATGCCTCTGCCTGTCTGTCCACCTCCCTTCTCTGGCGTCTTTTTGCTGTTCCATCGCAGTCATCAGATTCACTCTGACAGTGACATGCTCACGCTTGAACTGGCCTTGGTTTCTCCGCATGAGGAAAGAAACACAAAGTCTTGGGAAGTTAGGAAAATGGAAGAGTTGGGTCAGCAGTTCTGTACACAGTCCCCCATCTCTCCTCGGCGTGTGATGACGTGGGGGCAGGGCACACTGCTGGGGCAGCCATTGACCCCGACCTTATATTAAACCAGTCACTGCACCTTCACTGTTCTACAGATGCACTGTCATACATATTTATTTGAATAGAGAGTCCCAGAACTAAAGAAATTTAGAAAAATGCTGGCTCCAGGCTAACATTTCCACTTGTCAGAAGAGGAAATTGAGGCCCCTGGAGATGACTTGAGTGGCCTGCCATGACCTTGAGTGGTCAGGCAGCCAGGACTCTCTGCCCTTCCAGGGGCTGCTATCTCTGAGAGGCACAGAGAGTCCTACACAGTATCACCAGGGAGGCCCCAGCCGCATCTGAATCACGGCAGTGCACGCCCTCACCTGGCAACAGCCCGGGATATTGTATAAACAGTCACACCAAGGACAAGAACTCAGCAGGCTTATTCATCCGGGGCTTTTAAGGCTTTAAAGACTTAGAAGACTATAAAACCAAACAGCAAAGGTTTCCTTTTAACCATTTTACTGGACTATGAAAGCCCTCAACTTTGTATACATACACATATATCTGCTCTCTCTCAGTCAGGATTCTCCAAGATCTACAGAAAAACAGCTTCTTTAGAAACATATGTCACTCCAAGGACATCTATGACAGTGGGATGTTAGCTGTTTAAAATATTATCCACTTCAAGCTACTTAGTCAATTGGGAAAAACTTCACCACTGCACAGACTCAGAATCGGCAGAGCTCAGACAGTATTCTCCAAAATTCAATTATATAGTGAGACCCTGATACAACATGATAAAGGGGGTGTTGATTTGGTTTCTTATTTGTGTGGGTGTATGTCTATGTCTCTATAAAAGTATACTGCATACAGATTTGGATAGGAATATAAATGTATACATTCACAAAGTTCTTTGAAAATGACAGGGGTTTAATTTCAAAATTATTTTCTACCAACTTTAATGTTCAACAATTTAGTAAACATGTCATCAATTCCTCAACATGAAATGTGTGTCTACAAATGAATCAGCATTTCCTCTTCCCTATAGTTAACAACTTTTAATATGTAAATAAAAGTTCATTGCTCATTCACCCGAGTTGTTAATGCAATTTAAGGTGATAATAGTTCACAAAGAAACTTATCGTCGGTTGAACTGTGTTCTGCAAATAGAGAGCATGTTGGAGTCTTTCTCCCCAGAACCTCAGAATTGGACCCTATTTGGGGACAGAGACAAGTTAATAAGAGGTCAGTAGAGTAAGAGCTAACCCAATATGACTAGTGTCCTTGTAAAAAGAGGACAATTTCGATCCAGAGACACATACACACAGGAGAACACCAGGTAAAACTGGAGTGATGCTGCCATAGCCAAGGATTGCCAAGAGCCTCCGAAAGCTGTAAAAGCCAAGGATGGCTGCCTCCCTGGAGCTCTCAGAGACAGCACAGCCCTGCTGACACCTTGATCCTGGACTTCCAGTCTCCAAAATGGTGACACTAGATTTCTGTTGTTTAAGCGCCCCCCCCCC
>NW_011494638.1:5701493-5707407 GCF_000754665.1 Bison bison bison | reverse complement strand
CCCCCCCCCCCCCCCCCCCAGTTTGTGGTACATTTTACAGCAGGCCAAGGAAACTAATACAAAATTGAATCACCACAGTCCAGTCACTCACTAAGCACCAACTACATGCAAGGCAGAGATCTAGGGTCTGGGAGACAAAATTAAAAGACTACACATTTTATGCGTGTGTATATATGTACATAGGGCTTTCCTGGTGACTCAGATGGGAAGGGATCTGCCTGCAATGCAGGAGACCTGGGTTCAATCCCTGGGTTGGGAAGATCCCCTGGAGAAGGGAATGGCTACCCACTCCAGTATCCTTGCCTGGGAAATCCCATGTATAGAGGAGCCTGGAGGGCTATAGTCCATGGGAATCACAAAGAGTTGGACATGACTGAGAAAACAACATACACACACACACACACATATGTACATGTTGTATCCAGACGTGGCAAGAATATGTATGTGTACATATGTGAAGTACTTAGCACCAGATGGCTAGGTGCTAAGGGAGAGGGCTGCCTGGGTGTCCTGATGCTCAAGAGAGGGAATAATCACCCAAGCACAGGCAGGCAGGAGGATCTCAGGGAGGCAGGCCTTTGGTGGGGCCTTTGAGGATGAGGAGACTTGGATAAACTGAGAGACGGCTGCGGAGAGCCTCCAGGCACAGGCTAGAGACTTAGCAAGGATTCTGAGAAGGAAGCAGATGTCATGGGTTTGCGAGATGATAAGTAAACCTGTCTGGTGAGGGCAGACCAACCAGAAAAAAGGAAGAGTTAGTACTAAGTGGATTTTAGATGGGCTGGGTGGTCACGCAGGAGGAACTGGCTGCGGGCTCTGAGTCCTGCAGTCCAACCAGCAGTGCAACAATGGAACCAACAAGCAAACCAATGCACACTACTGATATTTTGACATTTATTTTCTTATAATAACCAAATATAGCTATTTTACTTCAAAGGAGAAGGGACTTCCCTGGTGGTCCAGTGGCTAAGACTCTGTGCTCCCAATGCAGGGGGCCTGGGTTTGATCCCACATGCTGTAACTAAGAGCCCACATGTTGCAACTAAAGAGTGAAGACTGAAGATCCTGCAACTATTGACCTGGTGCAGCCAGGTAAACACATAAATATTGAAATAAAAGGAAAGGCATCAACTCATCATCTTCTACCCTTTGTCATCATTTGCCATTTTATGTCAGAGAGCCAAAAGCAGGACTTAATCAGGTAGGTTATTTGAGGAAGAAGGTTCTAGTAAAAGTGAATTATCCTGGAAAAGATAATTTTCTTTTGGACTCGAAAGAGAAGGAGGAGAGAAGGGAAGAGGGTGTCAGACTCCCAGACGTACAGGGAGCTGGGTGCAGAGAACTGCTTCTCCCTTCCCTCCCCTCGAACCCACACACCCTCCTTGTGGTGCCCTTAACATCTCTGCCTCATTTCCAAGATGACGCCATCAGTCCCCTCAAAGTACATGGCTCTGAAGGGGACACACATGAGGAACAAATAATAGAGAAGACGCTTGTTCTCACTGGCCATCAGGAAACAGGCATTAAGATGCGTGGGGCGCTTTGTTCTCACAGGGTCAGAACATTGTCTAAGTGCGTTACCTGTGTTCCAACCAAGCTGAGTACTTCCTGCTTATCTGTGTGCGCATTTAGTTGTGCCTGACTCCTTGAGACCCCACAGATTAGGGCTGCATCACTTCAGGCAAGTTACTTAATCTCTTTGTGCTTCAGTTTCCTCAACTATAAAACGGGATGTGTATGGGTGCTCAGTCTTATCCGATTCTTTGGACCCTATAGACTGCAGCCCACCAGCCTCTTCTGTCAGTGGGATTTCCCAGGCAAGAATACTGGAGTTGCCATTTCCTACTACAGGGGATCTTCCTGACTCAGGGATCGAATCCACATCTCCTACACTCAGGCAGATTCTTTATCACTGAGCCACCCATATCTGTGCACACAAATGATCCAAATTTCATACTTTTAGACAAGATCAGGCACGTTTGGGTGGTATGGCCATAGACTGGATTTCATATTTTTAAATACAAAAATAATGGTAAAACAGCAATAAAATATCTGTACATAAAATAAACACCATGTAAAGAACACTGAACGCCAGCATGGCCACCAGTAGGACAGGGCTTGGGAGAGCAAGGTTGACGTAGGAGGTGGTATCATCACCAAAGAGGAGTTCTCTGAGGTAAGGTCTGTGCAGAGAGAGGAGGCCAGGCCCAGGAGTATTGGCAGAGGGATGCTCAGAGGAGGACATACTATCCGAAAAGATGCAGCAGGCACAGCCCAAGAAGGAGGAGAAGCAGGATGGGCAATTTCAGAAAGGAGAATGACTTCTCCCGGGGACAGGGGAGAAAAGTGAAGAACCAGGGCCACTGGGTTTGACAGTCAAGGGGAAGCATTTGACATTTAACCATCGCCTCTCTAGTCAGTGGGCTTCCCTTGTGGCTCAGACAGTAAAGAATCCACCTGCTATGAGGGAGACATGGGTTTGATCCCTGGGTAGGGAAGATTCCCTGGAGAAAGGAATTGCAACCCACTTCAGTACTCTTGCCTGGAGAATCCCATGGACAGAGGAGCCTACTGGGCTATAGTCCATGGGGTCACAAAGAGTTGGACATGACTGAGTGACTTTGACTTTTCACTTTTCTCTAATCAGTATTACAGGCCAGACGCGGTTGGGGGACCTTTGCATACTCCAACTCAGTTACTCTTTGCAACCAGGCTTTCATGTGCCTACTTGAAAGATGAGGAAACTAGTAGCAGAGGAACAAAGTGTCTGGGAGTCATCTGGTGGACTGGGGAAAGCAGGTTTGGGGCAGGTGGGATGTCCCATTAGAGAAAGATTAAGAGGAACAGGCGCCCCAGCATCTGCCTTGGGAGCAGGAAGCCTTCCACACCCGCCTGAGGAACCCATGACTCCAGAGAAAGACGCCGCCTCTGTTGTCATTGCCTCCAGAAGCCTCTAAACAGCCCATCATGAAGCTGGGCAACCTCAACCACCTGCCACACCCTTCCACCACTGCCCCGTGAGTAATTCCTCTCCCTAATGATTTGGGGCCAGTAGACAGAATGGCCCAGCTAGCAGTGGTGCTTATGTGCCGCCAGCTGCCCCATAGCTTCCTCAGGTCCCCAGAAGACATTATGCAGGGCTTACCTGGTGGTTCAGCGGTAAAGAATCCACCTGTCAATGCAGAAGATGTGGATTCGATACCTGATCCAGGAAGATTCCACAAGCCGCAAGACAACTAAGCCCATGTGCCACAACTACTGAGCCTGTGCTCTAGAGCCCACGTGCTGCAGCTACTGAAGCCCAAAGGCTCTAGAACCCATGCTCCCCAACAAGAGAAGCCACTGTGATGAGAAGCCTGCACACTGCAACTAGAGAGTAGCCCCCACTTGCCACAGAGAAAAGCCTGCACAGCAACGAAGACCCAGCAGAGCCAAAAAAAAAAAAACAAAAACGCTATGCATCTTCCCTGACTGTGAAAAAGAACAAGATCCAGCTCTGCCTTCAGTGGGCTGCCGGTCTAACAGGGCCCTGGAAATCCTCTGAGGAGTTTCGCTTTATCAGCATCGCATCAGGCCATTTACAGCTTCTTTATCTGAGCAAGCTTCAGTCCCCCAACTGTCACACCACAGACAGAGGAACCAAAGGAAGAAGTCACCTCACCAGTGTTCTTAGTTTCCTGCAATTCTATGGGCTACGTACGATATCACAGAGAGGAGCAGCCACACGGAAGGACATCAGGGGGGCTAGCAGCCCCAGGGCCTCCTCGCTGGTGCTCACCTCTGGCTCCCAGTGACTCAAGACCAGGCACCTGGCCAGGACACAGTGACAGAATCACCCAGAGCAGCCTCAGAGTTACCACCAGGACCTTCACGTGCTGCCACCACACAAGGACTTCGGTTCTGGGGTAAGAGCCGGCCCCACCCTCCTCCTCTCTACCCCAGTTTTTCTGCAGTGAGTCACCAATGCATCAGAGATTGGCACGCAGGCTGCACACCTGGTCTGCCGAGTCTAGCATCCTGGCACAGTCTCGCCCTGGAGCTTCTGCCCTGTGCTCCAGGAGTTCTTGGGCAGGAGGGTCCTGGAGTGCAGGGAAACTGGGAGGACTCTGGCCCCCATCAGCACCACTTTCACCTGGATTACATGAGGCTTCAGGATGACATTTTGACTTTTTTTTTTTAATAAGAGGGTCTAACTGTTTTTAAAAGCTTGAAAAGCACTGTTCAAGGTCAACAGACAAATCGGGATACAACGTGAAGACCAACATGCCTGTGACATAGAACAGATTGGCATTTTCTTAGGTAATACTTGACTCTTCTTGAGCAGTGGCATGCCCTCCGGTGCCTCACAGAACCCACCGCCCCAGTGTTAGCATGCAGAAGCCCCTCAGAAACATCTCCCCAGGTATGCAGCTCAGAGCTAACTCCAACAGACCCAATTCCCCACTGCCTCTACCATGCATTCGGGGCCCTTGTCCTGTCACTTGCCCCAGCCTGGGCCTCTTCTCCAGCAAGTAGTCATTCTGACTCCCCATGTGCTAAGCTGCCCATGAGCCTCTGGACACAGCCTAGGGCCACTCCTCTGATCAATCTATCAGCTCTGAAAGGATGGGCAGAGAGGGGATCAGTGAGGGCAGAGGGGACCCACACCTCCAGCAACACAGGCCCCTGGTCATCAGCCAGGGTTCAGCAGCCAAAGCCTGACCACTTCCACTCTCTCTGCCTATAAGCTTTTACCTCTAAACTTTTTCTTTGGAAAATCTTCAAAGATACAGAGAAGCCAAAAGAACAGTTAAGATATATCACCAACGTACCATTATCATGAGTAAGAAAAGTACCATTTTTTAATGATATGTAATATATGAGTTTATATTCAAAATTGTACAACTTGATATTGTATTAAAAGATACATATATGTATATGTATCTTACATATATATATATATATATATATATTGGACCCAGGATTTAATCAACATTTAATGCTTTATAATAATGTTAAGTCTCTCTCATCTCTTTTATCTCCAATAGATTCTTTTTTTTTTAATAACATTAAATTTATTAAGGGAGTCTAATTTTTTTATAGACAATCCCACATTTTGGATTTTTCTGTCTCCTTATTACTAGATTCAGTTACACAAGTTTGGCATGAATATTACAGGTAACATTATTTACTTCTTAACTGCATCATACCAGAAGTCACAGAATACCAGGCTGCCCAGTCCTGGTAAAGCCGAATGGCATCGCCTGGTAGAACCACTGGCTGCCATACTGTGGCACTGTGCCTCTAGAGCCCGTAAGTGATCAGTGAGGTCATACTCTGAGCCCACATCAATATACTGCTCCAGGTAATCTTTCACCGACTAGTTTTTACATTCATTGATGACCTGGCATGGGGGTTACAAAACAAGAAATTAGCTAAATTTATCAGCTAATGTTATATTAAAAAAAAAAAAGAGCTTTCCCTTTTATAATCTATTACTATATACCCATGAGGGTTTTTTTAAATTATTCAATGTATCCTAATTCATCATTGTCATTAATTCTTTTGATTTTGAAATGTTTCCATTTTTAGCGGCGAGAGCCCTTTCAAACAGGCTTCTGGGTCCTTTGATACAGCCCGATTCTCCATGTTCCCAGAGCCCTGCTTACACTTCAGGATCCTAACACTTGAACTATCACATCAGCTTGGTTTATTTATATGTCTGTCTCACCTGAAAATCTGTCAGCTCCTCAAGGCAAGGCCAAGGTCAGACTTATCTCTGCAGCCCAGCACTTAGCACAGCAGCTGGCACAAAAAGGCCTGCTCGGCTCCTCCTCCCTGCAGCCGGGTGCCCTTGCCAGAGCTGCTTTGGGGCCATTCTTCTCCAGGCAGCACCCCCACCCCAAGAGCTGGGCCTCTGGCTCCAGCCACAGAG
>NW_011494638.1:5695650-5701393 GCF_000754665.1 Bison bison bison | reverse complement strand
AAAAACCCGTCCCCTGCCACCACACCTGTCACCAAAGCCAGCGCCCCTAGAATTGCAAGGCAACACACAGCCGGTGTTCACCCAGAAGCGACAGCAGGGTCCTGAGGCCACCCAGCCGGCCAGGCAGAGCAGCCTGACTTCTGGGAAGATGGCGGGTGGGGGGCCTTTCATCATACAGCTGCTGACACGCAAGCTCTGTGAACAGCCTGGATGGAGGACGTCAGGGGAAGGGGGTTCAAATAAAAGGGCACAAAGAGGCGAGGGACTTCCCTGGCAGCCCAGTGGATAAGACTCTGTGCTTCACTGCAGGGGGCAAGGGTTCAAACTCTGGTCGAGCAACTGAGATCCCACATGCCGCACAGCATAAAACAGCAACAAAAAGGTGGACACTGGTCAAGACTTCGCCTCAGAGATGGCTTACCTGCTCTCTTCTTTCAACCTTCTTTTCACTCGGCTCAGGCACTGGGTTCTCTGGAGGTACAGTCAGCCGTAGTCTGCAGACATTTGCCTGGGAGAGAAGACAGGAGAGGGCAGTTATAAACCTGCATTTGGGGCAGAAGGAGCCAGATCACCCGGGGTTTCTCAGAGCCTCCGTCGCCTCCTTAGCAACGGGAATGATGGCACAAACCACAAAGGGGACACTGGGGAAAGACCAGCTTCCGCCGGGCCCATCACAGGCACTCCCCACCTTCCTGTTTATGTTTTATGCTTTCCTTCTTTAGCAAACTACTGAATAGTTTCATAGAATTCAAACATTTTTTAAAATGGCTCATGTTCCATTACAGTACAGGATGATCTGATTTCAAAATACAGCCAGAGGGGTAGAGGCCAAGCTATACACAGTGGTGGAGGGGTGGGAAGGTGCTTTCTACTTGACTCTATGTTGGATTTTCTTATAACAGACATGTACATGTTTAATCACAAAAAAAATTTTAAAGTCTATATATCCATGTCCACAATAGCATTATTCACAATAGGAGAAAGGTGGAAACATCCCAAATGTCCATTGATGGATGAGTAGTAGATAAAATGTGTATATACATAGAACAGAATATTTACACAGCCGTATAAAGGAACAAAACTTCAGACACATGCTATGACATGGAGCAACCTTGAGGACATGATGCTAAGTGAAATAAGACAGTCATGAAAAGACAAACCTGTATGGTTCCACTTACACAGGGTCCCCAGGGTGGTCAAATTCATAGAGACAGAGAGAAGAATGCTGGTTGCCAAGGACTGAGTTATTCTTTAATAATACGGAACTTCAGTTTGAAAATGTGAAAGACAGATGGTGGTGATGGTCACACAACAATGACAACGTATTTAATGCCACATGATGTTTATTTCACCCTATTATCACAGCCTGATCCTACTGTAATATATTCTGGAGAGAAGTGGAAAATGTGTTGTTTTTTATCCTGTCATTAAAAAAATAACATCAAAGGAAAAAAACAGAGAGTCAAAGCAGCACCCAGAGTGCCCAGCCCACAGCCGCACACACTCATGAGAGCACAGCCTGTCCCTGTTATGGGTGGAATTCTGTCCCCCTAAAATGTATACACAGGAGTCCTAACTCCTAGTACCTCAGAATGTGACTTTATTTGAAAATAGGGTATTTATAGCGGTGCTTGTCGTTCAGCCACTAAGTCATGTTGACTCTTTGCAACCCCATGGACTGCACCATACCAGGCCCCACTCTCCTCCATCATCTCTTGGAATTTGCTCTAATTCATGTCCATTGAGTTGGTGATGCCATTAAACTATCTCATTCTCTGCCATCTTCTTCTCCTTTTGCCTTGAATCTTTCCCAGCATCAGGGTCTTTTCCAATGAGTTAGCTCTTTGCATCAAGTGGCCAAAGTACTGGAGCTTCAGCTTCAGCATCAGTCCTTCCAGTGAATACTCAGGATTGATTTCCTTTAGGATTGACTGGTCAAATCTCCTTGCAGTCTAAGGGACTCTCAAGAGTCTTCTCCAACACCACAGTTCAAAATCATCAATTCTTCAGTGCTCAGCCTTCTTTATGGCCAACTCTCACATCTGTACACGGTAATAAAAAAATGGAGCTTTGACTATATGGACCTTTGGACCTTTGTTGGCAAAATAATGTCTCTACTTTTAAATACACTGTCTAGGTTTTTCATAGCTTTTCTTCCCAGGAGCAATCATCTTAATTTCCTGGTTGCAATCACCGTCCACAGTGATTCTGAAGCCCAAGAAATGAAAATCTGTCACTGTTTCCACTTTTTCCCCTTCTAATTGCCATAAAGTGATGGGACAAGATGCCATGATCTTAGTGTTTTGAATGCTGAGTTTTAAGCCAGCTCTTTCACTTTCCTCTTTCACATTCATCAAAAGACTCTCTAGATCCTCTTCACTTTTTGCCATTAGGGTGGTATGTTGTTGATATTTCACCCTACAATCTTGATTCCAGCTTGTGATTCATCCAGCCCGGCTTTTCTCATGATGTACTCTGATACATGTACTTTCACATGATGTAAGTCAAACAAGCAGGGTGACAATATACAGCCTTGACTTACTCCTTTCCCAATTTGAAACCAGCCCGTTGTTCCATGTACAGTTCTAACTGTTGCTTCTTGATCTGCATACAAGTTTCTCAGGAGAAAGGCATGGTGGTCTAGTACTCTCATCTCTTTAAGAATTTTCCACAGCTTGTACAATGAGGTCATTAGGGTAGGTCCTAATCCCAAATGACTGGTGTCCTTCTATAAAGGGAAAATTGGGAGACACACATGCACACAGGGAGCGCACCATGTAAGCAAACAAAGGAGATGGGCCTGAAACAGATTCTGCCCTCACTGCTCTCAGAAGGAACCAATCCTGTCGACACCTTGACTTTGGACTTCCAATCTCCAGAATCAGGAGACAATATATTGCTGTTGTTTAAGTCACTTGACTTGTGGTACTTTTTTTTTTACAGCAACCCCACTAAACTAATACATACCCCTCAACCTGGTCTGCAGTCACAGTTATGCACTGGTCCACAGGGCAGCCTCTGAAGAAAGCACCCTGCATCCAAGAAGCCCATGGTTGGATACGATTGTAAAAGACCTTTGACATCCAACCTGCCAGTCTCTGAAGGAACCTCCTCACTCAACAATATACCTGGCAGGTGGACACCCAGCCTGAGGCTAACATTTCCCCGTAAAGGTGACAGCCCATTTGGAACACACATTAGCACTTCCACTCTCACCACTGCCTTCCTCTGAGGTACCCCATTTTGCTACCTGACACCTCTAACTTCCTGATAATGGACTTAAACAGCGCTTCCTCAGACCCCCTACCTGACAGACCCGGGGTACCCTCAGGGACTGTAGCAGAATTCCCTTTGCTCTTCATCAGCCTGAATGTCCTTTCTTCTGCACTAAACAATCCAGTCCTTTCAGCCACAAGATTTGATTTCGAGATCCTTCTCCATCTCACTCTTCTCTGGGCAAGCTCTGGCTCCAGTGACCCCAGGGAGAGACGTGACCTGACCCGCAGCGATATAACTCCCTCTTACATGGCCAACTTTGCACGAAACCTTAAAGCTCATCGCCAGTCATGCTGGTCATAGAGAAATCAAGCCAATCCGGCACACAGCTCCCTCAGCTGACAAACAACACTGACGGGAATCTGAGGGTCTCCAGAAAGAGGTAACCCTTTGACTTCAGGCCATATGGGCTGGTTGAAACAAGCGGGCATTTGCATGAACATCAAAATGTAACTCACACCAGGCAGGTAATCCAAGTCTGTGATGCTCAATAATCATCTCTGGTAGGCCAGATCTGATCCACAGCATAGTTTTGCAGAGAAAAGGAAGTACTTTTCTCTTGTACCATACCCTATACCACACACACACATGTGCACACAGAGATACATACCTGCACAGGTGTACACACATATTCACAGTTTCCAACACCTACTAGGCTGTGCTGACTATGAGCAAGCTATTTGATCTCTCTGAATCTCAAGGGTAAAATAGAGGTAAAGGAAGATTCTGGCATATAGTAAGCTTCTATCACTGTTAGATATTTTTATTTTAATCTAAATAATGTCATCAGCCTACAAGCTCCAAAATGAAATAGGCTGACTTGGCTTTCTAGCTCTGCTTTCCATAATAAAAACAATTTGGCCAATGGATCTAGAGGGTATTAGTATAGCAACTAATAGCTTTATAGGCTGATTGCCCTAGAGGGGTAATCCCTAATGTCAATCATTTTTGGAATAAACTGAAAACTGGAAGAAAAGACAAGGTCCAGAAGGGACTCCATGACTCCAATCAGTCAAAACTGAGAAGCCCCCTCCCCCTGATGGAGACAGTTCTTTATCTGTCCACCCAAAATGCTGATTTTCCTCAACACACTTTCTGCATCTCTCCTCAGGCCATATTTACACTACGGAACACTAATTCACAGGCTAAAGAGAATGCATTTCTCTAAACTATCAGTTTAACCTGATGATAGATAATGAATTCAAATAAAACAAGAATGTAAAATAAACATCTGACTTCAAAGCTAGCTGGCAGGTGCGCCAGGCGCTCGTGGCTCCACCCACACCCCTGTGCGGCGTGTTTGCTCTTGTCATTAGGAGTGCCTTTATGGAAACATGAGGGCATGGACTGCACGTGGTGCTTACACTCTGTAATCAGTGCTGATCCACAATGGACTGACGGCACAGATGCAATTTAAATCCAGCTTGGAACAGGGTCAGACCCTTCTTAGTAAGATGCTCAAATGTACTGTCATGTGAAAAAAGACAAGTGCTGGGAAAAAATAACCTGTTCTGTTTTTAAAATACACTCTGATAATTAGTATATATATTTGTGGGGAAAAATGTCTTTACAGAAACATGACTACCTGCTGCTGGTGGTGGTGGTGATCTTTTGGAAAGGGGGATTTCTGCAATGTCTGCACCTGTTCCACGTATGTGCAAGTTTTTAAAATAAAAAACATAGTAGGGACTTCCCTGGTGGTCCAGTAGCTAAGACCCCATGTTCCCAATGCAAGGGGCCCAGGTTCAATCCCTGGTCACAGAACTAGGTCCCACAGCCTATAACTAAGACAGCCTGCAGGCCACAATGAGGATCTAAGATGCCACATGCTGCAACAAAGACCCAGGGCGTGCAGTCAAATAAATAAATACAGATAAATATTTTTAAAATATCTTAGTAGTGAGAGAGGGCAACCCACTCCAGTATTCTTTCCTGGGATATCCCATGGACAGAGGAGCCTGGCAGGCTACAGCTCATGGGGTCACAAAGAGTCAGACACAAGCAACTAACAGTCAGTTACAGCAATAATAAAGATTGAGAGGGACTATATCAGAGACAGAGAAAGGTCTGCCAACTCAGGAGACATGGGTTCCATGTCGGGAAGATCCCTTGGAAGAGGAAATGGCAACCCACTCCAGTACTCTTGTCTGGAAAATCCCATGGACAGAGTAGCCTGTCGGGCTATAGTCCATAGTGTCACGAAGTGTTGGACATGATTCAGGCAACTTTGCACAGCACAGCACATATCAGACGGGGCGGAGGCGGGGGAGGTCCTCAATCCTTCCTAGACCCACAGGACTGTTTCAAGAGCAGCAAAGAGAACATCCCACAGGTCTAAAAGGTGCTCTGAATTTTTTTTTTTTTTTAATTTTTACTTTTATTTCCATTACTCTGGGAGATGGGTCATAGAGGATCTTGCTGTGATTTATGTCACAGAGTGTTTTGCCTATGTTTTCCTCTAGGAGTT
>NW_011494638.1:5686575-5694345 GCF_000754665.1 Bison bison bison | reverse complement strand
AGGTTTTTTTTTTTTTTTTTTTTTTTTTTTTTTGCCACACTGAGTAGCATGAAGGATCTTAGTTCCCCAACCAAAGATCTAACTCATGCCCTCTGCAGTAGAAGCATGGAGTCTTAACCACTGGACCGGTCCCTGTGGCTAGGCTTTAATAAACTAATACGTGAAAAGGGCTTAGAATAGTTTCTGGCACATATGTAGCTTTCAGTAAATCATTTTTTACCCTGGGAATTTAAGGAGGAGAACAGTCATCTAACTGGAGGTGGAGTATATAAGAAAGGTTCTAGAGATGACATGTGAACTGCGTATAGAAGGACAGAAAGGACTTCCCAGGTCAATGATGTTGGGAGAATCCATCATCAGAATGAAGTGAAGAAGTGAAGTCACTCAATCGTGTCCGACTATTTGCGATCCCATGGACTGTAGCCCATCAGGCTCCTCCGTCCAAGGGATTCTCCAGGCAACAATACTGGAGTGGGTTGCCATTTCCTTCTCCAGGGAATCTTCCCGACCCAGGGATCGAACCCAGGTCTCTTGCATTGCAGGCAGACGCTTTACCCTCTGAGCCACGAGGCATTCATTCCAGACGGGCCAAAGACACAAACAGGGCATGTTCTGAGAATGGTAAATGGGCCCGCAGCCTGAGCAATATCGGGAGAAGAAAATGGCCACACAAGTAGGGGCCAAACTCTTAACAGCCTACAGATGCCTGACAGCGAAGCAAGGCCTCTAAGGGAAGCCATCGGGGAGCCATTTAAATTTCTAGAGGAAAGGACTATTGCTCAAATCTGAGTTCAGTGATTCAACAGCAATTATTGAGTACTTCCTATTATGTTCCACACCCTACAGCATGGACCGGAAGGGAAAAAATAGGGTTCCCAAGCAGGCTTTGTACCTAACTGCTTGTGTAGCCCTTACAGCACTCAGCACAGGATCAACATGTCATAGGCCCTTGCTCAGTAAATGTCAGTATGGGCTTCTTTCTAGGTTGAACTAAAACACAGTAAGGAGAATGTGCCTGACACTCCCCAGAGAGCCTTCCACTTTCTTCAAGCCAATCCCCACAGGAGGACAGCAGGAGAAGGGCAGCGAGCATTCAAGCCTCCTCCACAAGAAGATCCACAACCGAGCCCTTGTCTGCAATCAGGGCGCCTGGGAGGTAAGCAGGCCTCTGGGGACTTATTTCTGACCCACTCTGTGGAGGCAGAGGACTGGTCCCTGTCTAGCAGGGACTCTGCCATCCACGTACCCTCACGCTCTCAGCTTCAGTATCCAGGCTCACCTGAGGGAGAGCTGCCCATCTCAAATAAAAAGGGGTGGAGAAGATGACACAGGGAGGTGCTGGGTTTGCTCATCAGTTTACAAACATGGATTTCCCTACAGAAATGAGCCAAGTGCATTTACATTTCCCTCGGGCGCAGTCCACTCTGTGACCGTGGCTCCCTGCTCAGCTCCACCTAACAACAGATGGTGTGGCCACTATGGCTGTGGCTGGGAGGGCAGTCTCTGCTCAGCACAAGCATTAAAATCTCTGGGACATGCAGGTGGAACTGGGCCCGCCCCGTCTGGAGGAGGACTCTTAAGCTTTGCTTTGACCCTGAGCTTGCAGGCCTGACCATCTACATCAGGGCGAGGTACACTTTTTCTGTAAAGGGCCAGATAGCAAATACTGAGGGTCTGCAGGCCCTGTAAAACCATTCTTGGCTCAGAGTATACAAAAGAGGCCAAGGGCTGGGTCTGACTATGGGGTCATCACTTGCCCACCCTGATCTCCATACTTTCTTCCAGGTGGTGTAAAGTGTCCTGGCACCCACTTTCCTGTCACAGCTGATTCCAGACAAAATTCCTAAGTAGGAGGACAGTGACTTCTCCCTCTTGCTCTAGCTGGCTCTTCTGTACCAGGCTTACCATGTGCCCCAAATGCCAAGACCCAGAGAGAAATCGCAGGTAAATGAATGCACACAAAGACACCAGAGTCCTAGCATGTTAGGACTCTCCCATCCTGCCCCCACCTCCATCATGCCTTTCCAAAAAGCCAAAGGGACCTTCCAGAACATGGACCCAGGATTGCCTGCATGTCCAAGAAAGCTGTCTGAGAGAGCAACCCTGGAAGGAGGAGTTCTGATCCTTGGCCACATATTAGAATCACCCGGGGAAGCTTCCTAAGCAATGCTGATGTCATTCTCTACTTTTCAAGGTTCTCATCTAGATGGCCTGGGGTGGGGCCTAGGTGGAGGATTTTAAGCTTCTTGGTATTCCATGCGTAACCAGAGTGGAACCACTGACCTAACCAAAGGAATGAAACTCCGACAGTACAACAGGATCAGGCACCTGGACTACTTGGAGGCCTTCCCAGAGCTGTGAAGCTCCTCACCCAGGCAGACACTCCCATCCACAGGGCACCTGCTTCCTGCCCAGGTGGACCAGAGGTCATGGGCTGGCTTCATTCCAAGCGTCTCTTCCTGTTTTCCCATTTGCCAACTCAGTGTCAAGTATGGCTGTTTGAGGACCCTGGGGACACTCTTCTTTCGAAGCACCTATTACACCAGGCCTGGGAAGGGAGGGTCCTTAAACCTTCTCCTCTAGTAGTTAATCATAGGTAGGAGCAATGATGAGAGTCACGAGCCTCTAGGGGAATACAGAAGAGGGGGTTCAGGCAGGCTTCCCAGAGGAGCTGACCCTTCATCAGAAAAGAGGCATGAAAAATGGCAGAGGTGAGGAACAGCATCAAAATCTTGGGGAACAGAAAGTAATTTGGTACACCTGCAAAGAGTATTTGTGAGGAGGGGGTGGGGAGGGCAAAGGCCAGATCAGAAGGCCCTGGGTGCTAAATTAGGGGTTTGTACTTGTTCCTGGCAATACCGAAGGAGCTCTTAGAGCAGAAGAGTTAGGTAGCTGGATTCTGCATTTTAGAGAGACACACTGGCCTTAAAATACAAAAAACAGTCAACAGTGTGACTGATATTCAGGAAATATCACTTATCTAAGGAGGGAAAAGAGGCAAACACCTCTGTGTTACTATCCTGTGTGCCGGGTGAGATGGGGACCGTTTTTGGCTGAGAGACACGACTGCAGGAACAACAAGTAAGGCACATAATTGCTGAAAGTCCTTTAAATCAAAACATTTCAACTTGGTCTCTAGTTAATTGGCCCAGGACCCACAACTCCCTGTGTTCAGCTCTACAATTTTTGAGGCTGATGTGAAAAGGTTTCATAAGTGACCAGAAGCTCAGTGGTAACACCAGCCTCTGGATCTCAGATTTCCTTAAGACTCCTCAGAACTCAGGTCTCTTCATCCTACACCTGACACAGCGAGATGAGTGAACCAAAGCAGAGAAGTCAGGACACTTTTTTTTTCTGAGCATATAACTATTAGTTCTGAGTGGCAGAGGGTCTTTGGCTGAATCCTGGGGAAACCAGGTTCTAAAACTCCTCAACTGGGCTCAGGAGGGCCCAGGAGAGCAGCCAGCCAGTCTTCTGGGTACTGCAGGCCTCCTGCCAACCCCCTCCCTGGGGAGGGCTGCAGCCAGCTTCCTTCCACCAGATGCTGAGTTCCCACAATGCTCTGCGTCCCTTCCTCAGAGCCCAGTAGGACAATATGGAAGTTATGCTCACAGATGTTTCTGTGAAAGGAAAAGGAAGTGAGGTAAACACCTGTCTGATCCATTCCCTGGCCAGCTAAGGAGAATTCTTTGAGTCAATCAGACAGAAATGGGACCCAGGAGAGTACTGCCTGAGTGAGGAAGTGATGACTGGCCAGCCCATTCCAGTTTTTAACAGAGGAAGACTCTGCCAAATACAAAAATTACTGGCAAAAGCAGGCCAGGAGACAGTCCTTGCCCTCTGGCCTTCCTGGATTTGGTTTCATTTTTTAATGTGCCATGGAGGGGCCATGACACCAATAACACCAGTCAATAGTCTCCTATTACAACACAGTGTGATGCTGGGGGAACCCTTGACAAGTCTATCATCTCACACCACCCTCACCAAACTACTAAACCAGTAATATTTGGCTGTGCCAAGCAAAAATGCCTTCCCCCCCAAAGCACATACCCTGGCCACACAACTGCCCTTCCACTGCAAAGCTTCATTCAGTGTGATTAACTGCATTTACAAAATTCCTTTCAAAATCACAAAGCAATGTCAATATTTTTTAAAACATTTTCTCCTATTCTCCAAGGTCATCTCAATCTATCTATGGTTATTCTCCAGCCAATTTATCTTCCTGCTGTTGCCATAGATAAAACTATTTTTAGTGCACAACAGGTATGAAGGCAGATTTTTTTTTTAACTTTACAACCCCTGTTGGTTGGCATCCATAAATGCCTCTCAGAGGTTTATCAGCTGACAGACATTACTCTCCCATCTGTTTGGTGTTTTTTTTTCCCCCCTTGAGAGATTTCAGATAAGAAGGAGGTACAAATTGTAGGTGGCAGCTATTAAACGAAGGATAACTAGTGACAGTCTGGTCTGGCCGCACCACCCTGGGCAGCTGACTCCGAGAACTCCCTGCTCAGTGTCAGCTGTCACCACCATTTCTGGTTGGCCTGAAGGCCTGGCCGGATACATCCCGGTTCCCCAGCAGTCCCTAATTTGGTAAGCTCTTGGGATGAAACAGAAATGTTATTTTAATGGCTAGCGTTTTACTGCACAAGGCCATCGCTCGTGGCATATCACAGAGGAAAGACAGAACAATATGGAGTTTACTGAAAAACTTTCAACTTAGGGAACACTTTCCACTTGTTTGGTCTGCAACTTTATTTTTAAGACATCCTACCCTTGTTTATCCAAAAAAAATAAGTGTTTTGCCCTAAAGCAGGTCTAATACATCACTGTTAAACAGTATATGCCAACAGTTCCATTTAGAAGAAATGATACTTCCTTTTTTCAGTATGTCAATGATGTCACTCGCCTTACAAAGTCTCGCTCCATCCTGCAAGACTAAACACAAATGTCTGCCGCAGAGGGAGGCCTTCCTAGAAGCCTCAAGAAGAACCTTTCCTTTTAGCTTCCATGCAACCTGTCAACACTCTACCCTACTATTACAACCATCACTCTGTATGATGGCAGTCTGGGACAAATGTCTATACCCAGGTAGAGTGGACCCCAATATCTAACCCTTCATCACACAGAAGGTCTATAAGCATTGCTTAAAAATCAATTAATCAATCAAAGATCACAGTTTCTACAAACACACACAGTACCAATGCCATTTGCAAATTCTGAACAGAGTTGGAAATCACAAGGAAATCTTTAGTTATCGTCTTTGCAGAGCAAATACCCATGTGCTCAAAGTAGTAGCCTTACATGGTCTGATTCAGGGCACTGACCACTTCAGACCAAAGTATTTCAGATGTCTTACTCAAAGGGCAAAGCCTTCTCAACAGTGTGTTCATTCCATCAGACACCACAGTACGTATAGCTAAAGAAATACTTGAAAGTAAATATTTGAGAAAAAAATCTTCAGAAAGGTTATCTACTATACTAATCACATTTGCATCCACCCACATCACTCTAGCCACTCAACGAGTATCCACTCTGGAAGGGGACCTAGACAATTTCACACAATCTGGTCCCACACAGGATCCTGTCCAAGCTCAGGGTTGGCTTTGCAGTAACTTCATTCTTTCTCAATCATAATTATGTTCCAACTGAGAAGGATTTCCACAGAAAAAAAGACAAATACCCATTCTGGTGTAAGGCTAGGACTGTGGTTGGAAATCCACTTGGACCTAACAGGAATCTTGCTTTATGAACCCAACGATTGGCTTCCGTCAACCCTAAACATCTTGTGTTCACACACATCAGAACCTATCACTTGGCCCAGACCCAGGAGTAACACAGAGTCCTTCTGGAGCTAAAGAAAAACAGCACTGAAGACGACTGCTAGTCATTTGGGGGAGGTATGTAAAATAAAGTGAGTACATCTACAAGACTAAAAAACAGACAGGAGTATCAAAGGGGCCCCTGGCTTGGACTTAGCCACTTGTTTAGCTAAACATATGGAAAATAAGTTGGTGGTGGTTAGTCGCTTAGTCGTGTCCAGCCCTTGCGACACCATGGACTATAACCCGCCAGGCTCCTCTGTCCAGGGGATTTCCCGGGCAAGAATACTGGAGTGAGGAGCCATCTCCTTTTCCAGGGGATCTTCCCAACCCAAGAATCGAACCCACGTCTCCTGCATGAAAGGGGTCTCCTGCATGGCAGTGGTCTCCTGCATGGAAGTGGTCTCCTGCATACAAGCGGTCTCCTGCATTGCAGGGTGGATTCTTTACTGTTTGAGCTAGATGGCGCTTATGGTAAAGAATCTGCCTGCCAGTGCAGGAGACACAAGAGATGCGGGTTCAATCCCTGGGTCAGGAATATCCCCTGGAGGAGGAAATGGCAACCTATTCCAGTATTCTTGCCTGGAAAATTCCATGGGCAAAGGAACCTGGTGGGCTACAGTCCATGGAGGTGCAAAGAGTCAGACACAACTAAGCAGACAGACAGACACAGGGAAATAGATTAGAGAAGTTTCAAGCACAGAAATGATGCACTGAGATGTTGAGTACTGAATATCATAGTGAACAGATGAACCTACAAGGCACAAGGAGATCAAACCAATCCATCCTAAAGGAAATCAGCCCTGAGCGTTCATTGGAAGGACTGATGCTGAAGCTGAAGCTCCAATGCTTTGGCCACCTGATGCAAAGAGCTGACTCACTGGAAAAGTCCTTGATGCGGGGAAAGATAAAAAGCAGGAGAAGGGAACAACAGAGGATGAGATGGTTGGATGGCATCACCAACTCAACGGACATGAGTTAGGGCAAGCTCTGGGAGATAATGAAGGACAGGGAAGCCTCGCGTGCTGTAGTCCATGGGGTCGAAAAGAGTCGGATATGACTGAGCGACTGAACAACAACAACGAAAAAGGCACAAACCAAGGCCCTGGCAGTGTGCTCTGAGGTACCACTCCTGGAAGAGATACAAAATGGGAAAGATGTGGCTAGCAATTCTTTCACAGAGCACCTGGAGCGATGAGAAAAGATGCAACAAAGATGGCAAAGAAATAGCACTTCCAAAGGGCAACCTAGGTGGAGATGGTGCCCGCTGTGCTAGTATTTAAATCAGAAAGAAGAAAGCACCTTGTATAAACCCAGGTCCCACAACCCGGCTACAAGGTGGCCAGCTCCTAATCTCTACTTTGTAAAATAAAGCCTACCTTAGTTAAGACCACTCCAAATCAGTGTTATTCTATCACCAGTGGTGACAAGTGGCCCTTTTTTTTTTTTATCTCTGAAAGGAGGAAAGTTTGGTTAGACATTCATCACCTTTGAGTCTCCAGATAGGGATAATGCAGAAAGTTCCCCGTGCTTTTTTTAAAAACGGTGCCATCAATACACTTGGCTTGCTAGAGGAGGCAGGAAAGGAGAGGAAATCTCTGGGAATTCCAGAAAGTCCCCTAAGTCCCCTTTCGAGCCCATGGGGTGTTTCTGGGGCATAGAAAAGAAGGGGCTTGCTCGCGGAGCTGGGACAGAACCTAAAATTGAGTCCAGGTGGAGTGTCCGGGCCGAGGGACCGGTTTCGCGCGTCTCTATCTCTAGACCCCCAAGCGGGGCTGGCTGGACTGGGAAGTGGGACAGCAGCAGCTCCCAATCCTAGCTACTCACCCTCCTGCTGGGCGCCCCGGAGCCGCTGCCCGAGAGCAGGGTGACAGTGGACGTGGAGCGCAGCATCCCGCAGCAGCGGCGTTGGTGGCGGGTTCGGCGCGGCGCTGTTCCCGGGTGTAAT
>NW_011494638.1:5670433-5686475 GCF_000754665.1 Bison bison bison | reverse complement strand
AAGGGGCGGGGCCGGGGCGGGGCCCGCGCACTCGCCTGACCTGTCAGGCTGCATTTTCTCAGGAGAGCGCAGACCCAGCAGAAGTTGGTCACCAACCTTCCCCCACGGTTCTGCGTCCTCCCAGGGTCAGTCCTAGGACAGGACTGAGTGCCTACCATGAGTGCCTCCCAGCAGTCAACACGATCTACCAATCCACCAATCCCTTATCCTGTGGAGTTTGCAATCTGGTGGGGATACTGAGAAATGACAGGTGTCGGTGCTTTGGTAGAAAAGATGATACATACAGGAGCTCACAATGTGGCCTTAGGAATAGCCTGTGTAGGAAAAGTCTTCCCAGAGGATGTGATGACTAACGTAAGACCTGAAATACACACAGAAGCAAGCCAGGCATAGAGTGTTCATTACACCTGCTCATGTTTGTTTAATAGTTACTGCGACCCTGACTGGGAAGTACTTTGCATGTATTAACTCATTTAATCCTCACAACCACCCTTTGAATAGGCACTATTCCCATTTTGCAGATGAGGACACTGACTCGCCGAGAGACTGAGTAACAGAGCAGATGCCCCACTGCCCGGAAAGTGGCAAAGCTGTGATGGACTCCACAGTCTAAGCCTAGTGCCTTGCTTGTCCTCTCTGCTGCCCCCTAGCACAGAGAGGAGGGAATTACAGGCCAAAACAAACGTGGAAAGATGGCAAAAGGCAAGAGAAGGTTTGGTAGAATTTTTAGAAACTGAAAATACCACAGTGCAAGGGGCAAATGGTAGAAAAGCGCAGAAGGGCACTGGGCCATATCATGAAGAACCTGGTGTGCTTAGTTGAAGAGTTTGGCATTTATCCTGAGGACAAATGTATCTCAATAGAGGAAGACTTTCCCTCTCTGTTGTTGCTGCTGCTGCTGCTGCTTTAAAGCCCAAACCCTCCCTTCCTACCAAGCTCTCCAGGACGCTCCTGCCCTGAACACTTACCCTCGTGAATCTCAATGCTTTTTGAGACCGTGTCTTCTTTAGAGTCATCAATATGTGTGTCTGTCCCCTTCCCAGTGGTGAGCTTCCAGAGGGGGAGGGTCCAGACTCACCCTAGTCTGAATTCCCAGTGTGGCACCAACACAGAAGACACTCAAGGAATATAAGAAATGTTGCTGAACAAAATTCCAGATGCTCCTGTAAGATTTGCTCCTTCTGCAGATGAGGAAACTGAGACCAGAGAATCTAACTGATGTCACGCAGGCTTTCCCAATGTCACACACCCTGTGCTTTACCATCTCAATCATCATCATCATCACCCCAGCTCTGTCTGCATTTTCCCTGCTGCATATGCCTTTTCTCATCAAAACCTCACCATAACCAAAAGCATGGATACTATTATCACCTCCATTTTACCAAGGAGGGAACTGAGACCTAGGGGTATTAGGTTAAATGGTGAATAGCTGGGATTAGACCTGTAGTCTTCTAACTCCAGGGCCCCCCCCCCTTTTTTTTTACTACACCCTTCCTGCATCCTTCTATCCACTCACCCTTCTAAAAAAGAGTCTAAAAGATGGGTCTGCCTTCCAATAAAAAGTGGTCAACATTGTGTTAGCTTCAGAGGTATAGCACTTTGATTAAAAAATAAATAAAAAATAAGCCAAAAGAAGTGGTCAAAATATGGCTGTTGAAAGTCAATATGGATTAGAGATAGCTGCATGATTACCTCAGGAGAAAAAGACTAGTGAATGTTGTTGTTATGTTGCCTTGAGGAGAAAGGAAATGGGCTGCTGTTCAGACAGGCCCAAGATAACCTGGCATCAGTGTATATTTATATTATGGCAGCCACCCAAGTGATTGCTCAAGATGGAGTCAGCATTTGAGAGGAAGGGTGGGCTATGGAATCATTTCTCCTCCATCTATCCAAGTCTTTCATATTGTTAATACTTTTTGTACTGCATTATAGTTCATTACAAAAGCAGCAGACTTCGTATTCACTCGTGACCTCTTGGTGGAAACTTGATCTTGCTTACATCCAAGCCTGTCTGGTGCCTAGAACAGTAATTGGCACGTAGTAAATGCACAATAAATAATGAATGGGTGAAGAAATGATATTACAGAGTAATTGGCACATAGTAAATGTGCAATAAACACTGAATGAGTGAAGAAATATTACAGAGTAATTGGTATGTTGCAAGTGCACAGCAAATGTTGGATGAATGAAGAAATGATATTACAGGGGGTTCCCCAGTAGTCTAGTGGTTAGGACTTGGTATTTTCATAGCTGAGATCTTGGTTCAACCCCTGACCTGGGAAATAATATCTCACAAGTCACACAGTACAGCCACATAAAGAAATAGGGGGAAAAAAAAAAAAAGGATATTACATACCAATCCTTCAGCTCATTCATAGTCAAGCAAAACTAAGACTAAGCTCCTTTCTAATCCAGCTTCTAATGGAGGTGAGAGTCTCCAAGCAGTTTGTCAGCTCAAGCAGCCAGAGCCCCAGGATTGTCCCCAGGACTGTCCCAGCCAGGTAAGTTCCCCACACCAGCTGGCACTAAGGGCTACAGGAGCTGTGGGTGGGCAGATGCCAGGCTCTGGCCTATGCTACAGCCAATCCATGCCAGGCCAACACCTAAGGAACTGCAAGAGAGGGGACTGGAGAGCCCAAAGTGGGAAAGGAGGAGGAGGAGGAAAATATTAATAGGAAGACAGGTAGGGACTGAGCAACCAATGAAAAACTGGAGCTGGCAGAGAAGGGAAAAAGTCCACAATGAAATCATAGTCCAGGAAATAGGACTTCTGCCCAGCCAGAAGACGTTGGGAGTGAGAGGTGAGGACAGGGACAGAGGCTCTGGTGCAGACAGTCACCTTGCTCCCTTTCAGCACTGGTCCGGCCTCCTCCGGGCCCTCCCCGAGCACTGGTGACGGAGGAGGGCCACTGCCCTGGAAGCAAGACACTGTAACACAACTCTCTTAGCTGCCACACCTTCCCATCCACAGTAATAGCCACATGGCTAAAACCTGTCCTAAATTTCTCTGCTGATGCACAGGGCTGTAGAAAATTTTAGATGTCTGCATAAACACACCTTTCATTTTCTTGAAATCAGTCACTGGATTGCACCTCCTCCCATCCCAGCTCCTGGACTACTCTCGCATTTCCTTCAGCTTCTGCTTTCTGAGTATGTCAAGGTTGCATATTGTCACCCTGCTTATTTAACTTATATGCAGACTACATCATGAGAAATGCCAGGCTGGATGAATCACAAACTGGAATCAAGATTGCCAGGAGAAGTACCAACAACCTCAGAAATGCAGATGGTACCAACCAAATGGCAGAAAGCAAAGAGGAACTAAAGAGCCTCTTGATGAGAGTGAAAGAGTTCAAAAAACTAAGATCATAGTATCTGGTCCCATCATTTCATGGCAAATAGATGGGGAAAAAATGGAAAGAGTGGCAGATTTTCTTTTCTTGGGCTCCAAAATCACTGTGGACGGTGACTGCAGTCATGAAATTAAAGGAAGGAAAGTAGTGGCAAACCCAGACAAAGTAGTAAAAAGCAGAGATGTCACTTTGTCAAGAAAGGTCCATATAGTCAAAGCTATGGTTTTTCCAGGGCTTCCCTGGTGGCTCAGGCAGTAAAGAATCCGCCTGCAATGTGGGAGACCTGCGTTGGAGACCTGGGTTTGATCCCTGGGTTGGAACGATTCCCTGGAGAAAGGCATGGCAAACCACTCCAGTAGTCTTGCCTGGAAAATCCCCATGGACAGAGGAGCCTGGAGGGCTACTGTTCATGGGGTCACAAAGTCAGACACGACTGAGCGAATAAGCACATGGTTTTTCCAGTAGTCATGTATGGATGTGAGAGTTGTACTATAAAGAAGGCTGAGTGCCAAAAAATTGATGCTTTTGAATTGTGGTGCTGAATAAGACTATTGACAGTTCCTTGGACTGCAAGGAGGTCAAACCAGTCAGTCCTAAAGTAAATCAACACTGGATTTGATTCCAATGAATGAATATTCATTGGAAGGCCTGAGGCTCCAATACTTTGGCCACCTGATGCAAAGAGCTGACACATTGAAAAAAGGCCCTGATGCTGGGAAAGACTGAAGGCAGGAAGAGAAGGAGGCGACAGAGAATGAGATGGTTGGATGGCATCACTGACTCATTGGACATCAATTTGAGCAAGCTCTGGGAGATAGTGATGGACAGGGAAGCCTGGTGTGTCCATGGGGTCACAAAGAGTCGGACATGACTTAGCGACTGAACAACTGCTTTCTGAATTATCTGTGGTGCTCTCTTCTGAGCTCTCTCCAAACTCTCTATCGGCATTTTTAGCTGAGGAGCTCTGATGGGACCCACTTATCCAGTCCTGAGTGGCAAAGACAACCCATATTTCTTGGCAGAACCCATCAGGAACAGGACACACAGGAGGTGAGCCCAGGTGATGCCCGGCTTCCTGGTATTTTTGCTCTCTTCACTCTTCTGTCTTTGAGGGTTCCCTTTTTTTACCCTCTTCTATTCAGGTATCACAACACCTCAAAGTCCTGGCATATTCCTATTCTGAATGCCAAACAGAGACCAACTTTTCACAACACAAAAAGGACACATTTCCAACCCAAGGATAAGGGTATTGAATTACAAAGCTCCTTTGGATAAAGTAGAACAAGAAATACCCCACATTCACTGAATGTCTGAGAAGCAGAGAACAGGGTCTAGAGATAAGGAAAGCAGACTGAGAGGAACCCAATACCTCAGCCACGTCACCCAGATACACAGAATTTATAAACCTGTCTAGACACAGGGGATGGAACCTGCTGCACATCCACTCTGGGGAATAAAACTCATAGAAAACAATCCTGTGCTCACCTGTTAATTCACGGACAAATGCCCAATTCATTGGCTAGTAAGAAGCCAATCCACTGAACAAATATGTACCAAGCACCTACTATGTACCAGGCACTGGGGACACAGAGAGAAGTAAGAGAGCCACTGCTTTCTGGGAACTCACAATCAATCTGTGAAGAGAGATGTGAATTTAGCCAACACTTATGCAGCATTGACTGTGTTCAGAAGCTTAAAATGCATTGTCTCATTGAACCTTCCCAGCACCTCAGTGAGGAAGGTGTTATTATGTCCCCTATTTTGCAGATGAGGAAATCACATCACAGGGAGGGGAAGTGACTAGCACTGGTAACAATGCTAGTAAGTGGTGGAGCTGAGCTTCAGTCCCAGGCAAGACAGCTTCAGACTCTATGTCCTTGAGGTGTGATCCTGCTCAGTCATTAAGTCATGTCTGACTGTATGTGACCCATGGACTGTGGCCCACCAGGCTCCCCCATCCATGAAATTTCCCAGGCAAGGATACTGGAGTAGGTTTTCATTTCCTCCTCCAGGGGATCTTCCCAATCCAGGGACCGAACCCACATCTCCTGCATCTCTTGCATTGGTATTGGATTCTTTACCACTAAGCCACAAGGGAAGCCCATGTCCTTGACAGCTCACCTCTTAAACTGGGAGAGAAGCCAGACTTGAGGCATGCCCAAAGCACTGTAGTGGGCAAAGGACAAAGGAATTCAAGGCACTGAGCTGGAGAGAGCAGGAAGGCTCCTCTGAGAAGGCAGCATGGGAGCTGGCCCCACAGAATGAGGAAGAAAATGTTAGGACATTCTGGACTGGGGGCCAGAGGACACAGTGAGATCAGAGGGTCTGGGAAATGTGTGCTTGCCTCTCTAGCTTGACCCTCAGAACAGGAAGGAATGGCCCAAGCAAAGTAGACTAGGATTAGACTGTAAAAACCTTGAATAAAATTGAGACTCGATCTGCAGGTGACGAGGGGGCAAGTGAAGGTGTACAAGCAGGGCAGTGACACAAGGGGCAGCAGAGAGAATATTATGCCTGGACAGCAGAGACCACAGGACAAGTGCTTTTGGGTCTATGGGAATAATATTATTTTTCAATTTTCTTTTTGTAAATTTTTGCCTGCACCATATGGCTTTTGGGATCTTAGTTCCCTGATCAGGAATCAAACCCAAGCCCATGGCAGTGAAACCCTAATTCCTACCACTGGACCGCCAGGGAACTCCCTGGGAATAGTAAGTATTACGCTTGATCTTAGCCAAAAGGCCAACAAGTGATAGGAAATAGTATTGATAAGAGAAAAGGGGACTCTGAAATGGAGGACCCAGCAGTGATGGAAAGGAAAGGAAAGGATGGATTCAAAAAGCAGAAAATCAAACAAAACTTACCGACCAATCAAAAGTTGGAAGACTTATGTGAATCCTACATTATCCCAGTGAGTAGTCAATCAGGAGTGCCATAGATACCCAGGGGAGGGGAATCAGTAAATAAAATGGATGTGTAAAGGATAAGTGATTCCTTTTTTAGCCCTGGGACTTTGCCAAGCGTTAAACTCCCAGGGACACACCTGCACACCTAGAGGAAGACACCCTCCTGGCTTGTCCAAGGAGCCCCGTGGGCTTGTGGTAGGAAACTTGCAGGTGCAAAGGCGGAAATCTTATGTATTTATTTTTTCAGGAAGACAGCCTGGTGACTGTCTTTAAGAGGAAACAGGCTCCACCCAATGTCAAAAAAAAAAAAAAAATCACAGAAGGGAAGGCGTAAGTGCAGTGAGAGATGTTAAAGGAATTAGAGGCCTTTCCCAGCACATGGCACAAAGAATGTCTCCTTCTGCCACTCTCATGCTTCCCTGAGCAACTTAGGAGTTTTGCTGCAATAGACACTGACTTTGTGGTGACTGCTCAGTAGATCCTATTTGGATCAGTTAATATATGAGTTATACCTGTATTTGACTCTATACTAAAATTAAAATAGCTAATCTACAAAAAGGATTTTTAAAAAAAATTTAAAAAGCCCTGGAACTTCCCTGGTGGCCCAGTGGTTAAGAATCCACCTTGCAATGCAGGGGACACAGGTTCAATCCCTGGTCGGGGAACTAAGATCCCACATGCCGTGGAGCGACTACTGAGGCCAAGCGCCAAAACTAGAGAGCCCTTATGCTGCAGTGAAAGATCCTGAACGACTCAATTAAGACCTGGTACAGCCAAATAAATAAATGTTTTAAAAAATAAATAAACAAAATTTAAAAGTCTTGAAATGTTTATATGTATACTCATGTGGAACAGCTGATAACATCTGTTTACGCTATGACCACCATCTTAGGTCAGCTTCTCCCAGAAGCAGACTCTGAACCAAGGATCCCTGTGGAGGAGATTATTGAGGAGGTGCCTTCAGGAGCAACCAGGAAGGGAGTAGGGTCTCAGAAAGGGGAAGGAGTCAGCAAGGGCACCGTCTTAGGTAAAGTCCAGATCTTGATCCCATGGACAGCTCTGGAATGTAAACTGAACCTCAGTTAGTCCTGCCGCCAGACCAAAGAGCTGGACTTTCTTACTCCTATGCTAGCCGGTAATTTTCTGGTACATGGGGTGGAGGACAGAGGGAGAATATAACTCACAGATACTTGTGGCACTCCCTAGGGGCAAGAAACATCTATGTCCCTAATAGGCACAGAATATTGGCACCAAAGCTACACAAAAGCTGGGAAACTGACACACGAGCTGGCAAAGGATGACTGAGACGATCGGGTGAGCAGCAGCTGTGTCCATTCTAGCTATATAAAATATGGAGAGATATATATACACACACACACACACAGATATACCGAGGGGTATACAATACGTCACTACTCAGAGTAAAGATCTCTGGAACAACAATAATCTTAAACCAGAGTCTGGTAGAAAACAGGGTGAATAATACAGACAGTCTGAAAGAATCAGGTGAAGAAACATTCAATCTACTGATGGAAGAGGCAGGACCTCAAAATTCAAGAGGCTGGAACAAGGAGCAGAATCTGACAAGACGCAGCAAGAATACATCTACGGTCCTCACCTTGTGTCCAGAATCAACAGCTGCGCCAACACAGGGCACGAGACAGGCTCAGCAGCGTCATGTACTAAGGTCATCTGCAGAACTCAGTGGCTCCACAGAGGCCCACCCCTTGGAGACCCAGTACTTGTCATCTAATTTCAAGATCCCTTTAGAGGAAGGCAGGGTCTGGAATCAGAAAAGCGAAAGTTCTTACTATGCTGGCTCCCGGGAAGTGGCCTTTGGTTCTGGTGCCTCAGTTTAAAGGAACAAGGAGCACCCAAATGATTTCAGAAGAACATGACACAGATGATATAAGAACTTGACACTATATAATGAGAGATGTAGGTGGCAGACGGGAAAATTGACCCTCTAGGAGAGGGTGGGGTTTGATGACTTCAGTTCTTGAAACACTGCCAAGTGGCAGAGTGGTTAAACTTGTTCTGTGTAACCCAAAATGTAGAATGGGGCCCAGTAGGTAAAAGCTACAAGGAGATGCAGTTCAATACAATCTAAGGAATAAGCCAGAGCTACCCAAGAAGAGGGGATAAAGGAAAGAAATGGCTCAGAATGGAAATGACAGACAGGACCAATTTGTGAGGCAGGCAGGGCATTCCCCATCACTACAGTGTGGTCTCCAAACCTGGCTGCCGACTAGAGCCACCTGGGGTCTTGATAACAATATATTTCTGGGTCCTGATCCAAGGACACTCTTGATTTCATGGATCTGAGATGACACCCAGAAATTCACATCCTAATAAGCTTCTCAAACTTTTTCTTATGCCATCACCCAGCATTTCTACAAGGACCAGGGGGAAGACATCTCATCAAGGATGACTGGAGAGAATTCAGGCAGCAGGTGGGGAAGAGGGCATAGAGTAGATGCCCTTATTCCCTTCAAATTCCAGAAATTTGTGACCCTGGGGTTATGGAATTCTGAACTTCACATCAGGGGAGTCAGGGAAACATTGTTTAATAGACAGAACTCTGGACCCAAACTAACCTGAGTGTCTGTTAAGGCTCTGCCACACATTAGCTGACGTGTCCCGGGCATGTCATCTCCACTCTCCAAGTCTTAATCTTCTCTCCTGTAAAATAGGAGATAACAGTACCACCTCTTAGAGTCATTGGGAGGTTTGAATGAGAGTGTAAAATATAAATGATATGACTATAGTGTATCATGAAGTCCCTTAAACTAAAGAAAACCACGAATTGCCTGGTCATTTTGATGGCAATGCTGAGTGTAAAAGATGAAACACTCCTTTAGATTTGGAACAACTTCTTCAAAGCTAGTATGTTGAGTGTTCCATACTGGTGCTAATATAAGACCTTTGGAAAAGCCATTCCTTCCCTATATTTGATTTGCTATATTATGAAAGATTAATATAGGGAACTCCCTGGAGGTCCAGTGGCTAGGACTCCCCACTCCTAATGCAGGGGGCCCAGGTTCAACCCCTGATCAAGGACCTAGATCCCACACACTGCAGCTAAGAGTTTGAATGCCCCAACTAAAACTTGGCACAGCCAAAATAAGCAAATAAAATAAATAAATATTTAAAACGAACAGTCAGGGTTAATGCTTCCTTCAACATTGCCGGGAATACCCTTCTCTGAAAAAAAAAAAAACAACAAAAACCAGAGAGATTAATATAGAGAACTTATCTAGTCTTAGCATGTAATAAAAGAGGATCATGTAACTTCAAAACAGAACAGCATTCATTATTTTTAATCCTAAGAAGACCAACAATACTCCTTAATTTTGTTTCCTGCCTTTATACCTCTGATGAACCCATGCAAGTAGGCCTCCGCTCACTGGAGCTGCTGAGGTGAGTACACAGTGTACTTTAAAACATGACACAGGGACACGAACAGTTATTTCTTTAAGCTCAGTTGACGCTGCCCCAGGTAGCCATCTGGTCCCATCCTGCTGTAACGGTCTTTCTGACACACTGCTAGTCACTCCAGGCAGGGCTTCTGGGTGTGACTGTGAAGGCTGTTTACAGAAAGGGGTTCAGGCTGCAAGAGGAGCTGTTCCCCTTGACAAGCCGTGTCCTCAACACAGGGCTGTCGGATAGAGGAAGAGTTGCCACTTCTTTCTTTTTTTTAAAATCTCCAATAAAACTTTTTAAGGTTTTTAAACTTTTTTGTATTTAGTCTTGGGGGATAACTGATTAACAACGTGGTGATAGTTTCAGATGAACAGCGAAGGGACTCAGCCATATGTGTACATGTGTCCATTCCCCCCACACTCCCCTCCCATCCAGGCTGCCACATAACATTGAGCAGAGGTCCATGTGCCATACAGTAGGGCCCTGTTGGTTATGCATTTTAAAATGGCAGTGTGTACACATCTATTTCAAACTCCCTAACTAAAAGAGATGCCATTTCTGACCCACACACAGCCACGCGGGCCAGTGTGGTCTTGCCTGAAAAGCTGGGGCGGGGGGGGGGAGGGGAGGGGTTGAGGACATGAGGGCTCTGCTCTCTCTGTGTGAGATCCCTCCCCCCTGCAAAAAACATTATTCCTGCCATAGCCTTTCCCAGTTCAGTTAATGAAGACTATATTTCTAGCTACTCAGGCCAAAATCCCTGGAGTCATCCATGATTTCTCCTTTTAATCTCATAGCTCACATTTTATCTATCTGGCTTTACCTCCAAAGCATCTCCAAAACCTAAAGCCTTTTCATCCGCAACATTTAAGCCACCATCACCTCTACCCTGGATCCTTGAAATAGCCTCTGAACTGGTCTTTCTACCTCTGTCCCACTACAGTGATTCCATCCGTAACACAGAGGCTACCGTGATCCTTTTAAATCTACACTCCTCTCTGTACAGACCCTTCCAATGGCTTCATGGCTCTTTGCGATAAAAGCCCAAGTCTTGAGCATTTGGTTTCTGTCTAGCTCCCCTAAGATTCAGGGTCTACAAGGGCCAGGATTTCCATCTGCTTTCTTCACTCCTCTAATCCCAGCATCTACAACAATGCCTGGCACAGAATAGACACAAAGTAGGATTATTCTACAGGTTGAAAGGTTTTTTCCAGGGTCCCAGGGAAGGCAGCGTGTCCAGATCAGTCCATCCCACATCCCAGCACCTCGGACAGGGATACTGTTGAGACCCATTGCTCACCAGATCTGGGAAAACATCTACTTCTGGTCCAAACTTCCATGTGATATGGCTATTTCTGCCTGCCTTCTGCAGGTCACCTCCTCCCCTCCCCTTCAAAAGCAAACATCACCAGTCTCCCAATAAGTCGGGGCTTTAATGAACAAAAGAACTCCTGATCTGGAACTACACAAAAGGCCCTGGAAATAGAAAGGCTTGGGGAAAGACTGGTAGAAATGGAAAAATATTTGCAGCAGTAAAAACAAGGGACAAATTAATCACTCTGTTAGTTTTAATGCAACACAACTTAACAATTGCTTGCACTCACTCAGCCCTGTGTCTCCATCACCCTCCTCTTCTATGAGTGAACCCTGATGGCAGAGACTATTCACTCATCAGAGTGGGCATCTGTGGTCCAGAGATGAACACAGTAACAATCCCCCCAACCATGCAACTGGCAGCAGAGCAGACAGGAACAGAGCGGGGGCTGGGAGGCTGCAGCTTCTCTTTCCTGGACAGGCTGGCTCTTGGCCTTCCACACACAATGTCAGGGTGGCCCCTGCCCCATCCGCTCTCATAGCTGTGGCAAAATCGCCATGACCCCTCCTGAGAGCCACTTAGCTACCTTGTGCCTGTCAGAAGCATGAGCCTGGGGAGGAATGGGTGGGGTGCTAGGGTTTTCCAAGTCTATCCGGGGTGGATAAGATGAGGTCAGACAGGGTCTGCTCAGAGGGGCATCACTAAGGGTCTGCTTAGTAAGAGGGGAACTTACTCCCCCTGTGGGTGCTGATGAGGAGATGGGGTTTAGCTGAGAGAGAGGGAGAGGCTGGGCATGTAAGCACCTTGTGGTCACAGCCCCAGGTAGGCTGAGGCCAGGGACAGGGAATCCCAGGAGAGGCCTGGAGCTGCAGGCAAGAAACAGGGCTCAGTACAGAAGACCAACATGTCCCAAGGCGCCTGGGATTTTCTTTGGCTTTAGCACTGTAAGTTCCGTGTCTCAGGAAACCCCCTTATTTCCAGGCACACCGGAACAAGAAGCAGGGAGCAAGGCCACACCCCAGTGTGCAGAAGGGACATGGCAGAGACAGAACAGTGACGCCAGGAGAGTGACCCAGACAGGAAAGCCCGGTTGTAAACCGCAGGATGGATGAGAGAAATTGAGCTCAGAAAGAGGTGAGGGTAAGTTCCCTCAAGGAGGTTAAGGTGTATTCTGTTTTAAAAAAAAATTTCTGCAGTTCAGTGAAAATGGGAAAATCTAGGTTCAATGAAAGTAGGCAGATTGAAGGTAGGACTTCTTGCCCTCAAGTAAACGGAGCATTTTCCAAAATAACAAACTGCGCAGCGCTTCTCCAGCTTACCTGACCACAGGACCCTCCCTGCGCACTGGAATCACTAACACAAGGAACTCATAGGAAGCCAGCAAACCACAACCCCTAGCTGGGGAGACCCTGCTCGGGGGCAACTTTTTAAGAAAGGTGCCTTATCTGGAAAGAGAAGTTCACACAGAGCCTGATTGTGCAGGTTAATAATTGCCAGGCTCTGAGAGGCAGGTCAAAGGGCAAAGTCACCGGGAAAGGACAGGACAGCGGAAGTTGAGCACTGTGGTATCCTATATGGTGCTGGGTTGGAATCATCCATTTATCAGAGACTAATGTGCTGAGGCTAATGGTCCTAACCAGTGCCCTAGCTGGAAGTCAGCTTATCCGATAACCCTTTCCTCAGAGAAGGGAGGGGCCCATCTAAGCCTGGGAGTGAGGTGAAGAAAAGCCAGGACTAAATCCCAAGCAGGTGCCTGACAGGCAGAGTGCCCCCTGACAGTGCTCTACGGCTTCCACACTCACCTTGACCATGGCTGGAGAAAAGCGGCTGGATGTGATCTGATAGGGAGTAAGGAAGTACAGCAGGTTCTGGAACAACATTGAGCCTTGATGTGCCTGGCACCAGGAGCACGCTCACTGTGGGGAGCCTTGTGGAGGACTGTGGGAGCCCCTGGGAGAAGCTGGGTGACCATCTTCTTCAGGGGCAATTTGCCCTCACATGGACAAGTCACTGTCAGTATAGCCCTTGAGCAAACATCATGGGCTAGTGTTTAAGTTCTTATTTGTTATTAGGTATAAACCCCCCTGAGGAGAAGTCAGTCAATTCAGTTGCTCGGTCATGTCCAACTCTTTTGCGACCCCATGGACTGCAGCACACCAGGCTTCCCTGTCCATCACCAACTCCCGGAGCTTTCTCAAACTTATGTCCATTGAGTCGGTGATACCATCCAACGATCTCATCCTCTGTTGTCCCCTTCTCCTCCTGCCTTCAATCTTTTCCAGCATCAGGGTCTTTTCAAATGAGTCAGTTCTTTGCATCAGGTGGCCAAAGTATTGGAGTTTCAGCTTCAGCATCAGTCCTTCCAATGAATATTCAGGACTGATTTCCTTTAGGATTAACTGGTTTGATCTCCGAGGAGAGGTAGAGAGGCCAATGGACAGGTGGACAGGAGACCTGGGTTCCAGTGGTGGCCCTGACTCAATCTGCATTCACCTGAAGTCATGGCACCTCCCTGGAGCTACACGTCTATGTAGTAACTGAGGGTTTCTTGTAAGCTTTGACATTCCAAAAGCATCAATAAAATGATTGCCAAACATGTCTTTGTTGTTATTCCTTTGGCTTAGAAACTGCCATTTGTCCTAAGTTGTAAGCAGTTAACCTTATAATAGGTCAGGCCTCTGTGGGGCAGAGGCACAGCCTAGATTCCTGAGAAAAGGAGCTACGTGTCCATCTCTGAATGTTCAGAGCACAGTGCAGGAGGAGGGGCTTCCCTGTTGTCCAGTGGTTAAGAGTTCACCTTGCAATGCAGGGGATGTGAGTTTGATCCCTGGTCGGGGAACTAAGATCCTACATTTGGTGGGACAACTAAGCCCGTGCACCACAATTATGAGCCCACACACCACATCTAGAGAGCCCATTCACCACAACAAAAGATTCAGGATGACTCAACGAAGATTCCAAGTATCACAACTAAGACCCGATGCAGCCAAATAAATAAAAAATAATATTAAAGCAGTGCAGGAGGAACCATCTGCAGAGTAATCCTACACCCTCCACATTCTATACTGCAGCTGCCTTGGGCTATTTTTCCTTTCTGGAACATTCTAGGTAATTTTATACCTCTGTGCCTCCACATGTCCTGGTTCCCTGGGACACACACTCTGAGGTAGGCTTGTGTGCAGAAGGTCTTTAGGGGTACATGTGTCAACTACAAATTGGCACTTTCCGAGAGCACTTGCCAGTGACTGAACAGCAACAACAGGGGTATCTGCCATCCACCTCTGCGGAGATTGAACCCCACGCTGCTGCAGCTACCAACCTTCAACAGCCCCTGAGAGAAGTTCAGAGCAGAGACCAAGGCACTCTGTGCTCCAGGGAAATTGGTGGGACAGGTCTTTAGACAGATATTCTCAGGAACTGATTTCATGATCCCAGTCCTTGCATCTCTTCATATCTAGAAAAGCACCCAATTCCTTCACGGTGACATCAGCTCCTCATAACTAGCAGAAAACCTCCTGTAAAGTAAGCACTTGACTGCACTGAACTCCCTCTTCACCAAAATCTCATATGCTGATCTTCCCCCACTGCCTCTTTGGAGCAGTTTCTCAGAGCTATCTGATACGCTATCTCCTGGGCTGAAGTCCTCATTTTTCCCAAATAAAAGTTAACCTGCACATTGTGCATCGTTTTAGTCGACACACACAGTCCTGGGGTGATGGGAGCAGGACTGGTAAGGGTCTGATCTGCAAGGCCTTGGCTGAGCCCTGGGGCTGGATCCTCTGCAGCTGGGATGGCCTTTCAGAGTTGTGCTCAACTGAGGCAAGGGGACCGAATCTTTGCACTCACCTATTGACCAATCCCTGGATTCAGGCTTCCCCTGAGGAGGGGGCCTCACATTGGGCAAAGCGGCTCCTTCTAGCCAAGGGCAGTTCTGTTCAGCCATCAGCATCCATTGCTCCCTGCAGCCGGGGAAGTGGGAGAACAGGGGTCAGCAGCCTGCAGCCTCCAGCACACTGCCTTTGCTCATGCTTCCCCCCACCCTTTCCCAGTCTCCCCAGCTTCTCCTCTTCATCACTGTCTTTGCAGTGCTTCTCCATTCATCATTCTTTACAACCCTATTGCTCAAGGATGTGGAAAATTCTGAAAGAGATGGGAATACCAGACCACCTGATCTGCCTCTTGAGAAATCTGTATGCAGGTCAGAAAGCAACAGTTAGAACTGGACATGGAACAACAGACTGGTTCTAAATAGGAAAAGGAGTATGTCAAGGCTGTGCATTGTCACCCTACTTATTTAACTTACATGCAGAGTACATCATGAGAAACGCTGGACTGGAAGAAACACAAGCTGGAATCAAGATTGCCGGGAGAAATATCAATAACCTCAGATATGCAGATGACACCACCCTTATGGCAGAAAGTGAAGAGGAACTAAAAAGTCTCTTGATGAAAGTAAAAGTGGAGAGTGAAAAAGTTGGCTTAAAGCTCAACATTCAGAAAACGAGGATCATGGCATCCGGTCCCATCACTTCATGAGAAATAGATAGGGAAACAATGGAAACAGTGTCAGACTTTATTTTTCTGGGCTTCAAAATCACTGCAGATGGTGACAACAGCCATGAAATTAAAAGACGCTTACTCCTTGGAAGGAAAGTTATGACCAACCTAGATAGCATATTCAAAAGCAGAGACATTACTTTGCCAACAAAGGTCCGTCTAGTCAAGGCTATGGTTTTTCCAGTGGTCATGTATGGATGTGAGAGTTGGACTGTGAAGAAGGCTGAGCGCCGAAGAATTGATGCTTTTGAACTGTGGTGTTGGAGAAGACTCTTGCGAGTCCCTTGGACTGCAAGGAGATCCAACCAGTCCATTCTGAAGGAGATTAGCCCTGGGATTTCTTTGGAAGGAATGATGCTAAAGCTGAAACTCAGTACTTTGGCCACTTCATGCGAAGAGTTGACTCATTGGAAAAGACCCTGATGCTGGGAGGGATTGGGGGCAGGAGGAGAAGGGGATGACAGAGGATGAGATGGCTAGATGCTGTC
>NW_011494638.1:5665829-5670333 GCF_000754665.1 Bison bison bison | reverse complement strand
TGAGATGGCTGGATGGCATCACTGACTCAATGGACGTGAGTCTGAGTGAACTCCAGGAGTTGGTGATGGACAGGGAGGCCTGGCGTGCTGCGATTCATGGGGTCGCAAAGAGTCGGACACGACTGAGCGACTGAACTGAACCGAACTGAACTGAAGGCTGCCTTATGCATCTCTGTTGCACCAGATAGTCAGGGCGTGCCTGGCAGGTAGCAGGAAGGAAATATAATATATTGGATAAGAGTAAGGTCTCTGCATCAGACTCTAAGTGTAAATCACAGAGCTCTCCATTATTCAGATACCAGGGCTATCAGTTTTCTTCCCTGAGCCTCAGTTTCTCAACTGTAAACTGGGGAAAACAGTAATTATCGGAGAAGGCAATGGCACCCCACTCCAGTACTCTTGCCTGGCAAATCCCATGGATTGAGGAGCCTGGTAGGCTGCAGTCCATGGGGTTGCTAGGAGTCGGACACGACTGAGCAACTTCATTTTCACTTTTCACTTTCATGTGTTGGAGAAGGAAATGGCAACCCATTCCAGTGCTCTTGCCTGGAGAATCCCAGGGACGGCGGAGCCTGGTGGGCTGAGCGCACAGAGTTGGACTCGACTGAAGTGACTTAGCAGCATTGTCTTTTAAGTTGTAAGGATTGAGTGAATAACATAAGTAAAACACCTGGCACATGGAAAGTGCTCAACGCAGGCGAGGAGCAGAGACGGCTGCGTGCCGTAGCCTTTTCCACTGCCCTATTCTGTCTGTTAGCTGCTCAGTCACGTCTGACTCTTTGCAACCCCATGAACTGTAGCCTGCCCTATTAGCGAACATCTAATTATTTAATTTTAGGAGGGAATTGGAGAGAAGGGCTCAGAGGAGGAGGAGCTGTGGACAGCTGTGAGCATGAGAAGGGATCCTGGAGAAGGCATGGGGGGAAAAATGACACCAGAGGCTGGGGATGTGGTGGTCAGAGCATGGACCACTGGGGACCTTGAAATAGAGGAAGGAATTGAGGGAAGACCCAGGGCAAGCTTAGACTGGCTATGAGACCTGCGTCCTATTTCAGATGTCATCAGTGTCTTAGCCCTTCATCTGGGCATCATCTTCCCAAACACCTCAGAAAATACCATCTCCACAGTGTACATTATGTCCCCCAAACAACATGCTCAGCGAATAAGCAGACAGACGTATCACCCATGCCAGCGCTTCCTCCCTCCTCAGTTTACATTTCAGGACAATGTGCTTATCACTGTTGCCTCATGTGAGCCAACCTACAGACCGCTGAAAAGGAAACAGCCTGGTTGGGGGGAGCTGGAGGGCCTGACTAGCCCACATCCTGTCTCCCATGGGGCCAGGCCTGGCTGGATACCCCCAGGAGAAGCCCACTGCTGCCCCCTCCATCCCTTCCTCAACAAAACTTTCAGGAAAGAAACATGTTCCTGCCCTGGGTGGAGAGAGACCTTTGTCCTGCCTGGATGAGAGTGAAAGGGGAGGGGCACGACGACTGGATACTTTTTACTCTCCAAATGTCCATGGAAATTCCAACACAGGCCCCCAAACATGACTCTGTTCAGCATGTAGACGTTCACACTGTGGGTATTTTATGTTATGTTGCTGCTGCTGCTAAGTCGCTTCAGTCGTGTCCGACTCTGTGCGATCCCATAGGCGGCAGCCCACCAGGCTCCCCCGTCCCTGGGATTCTCCAGGCAAGAACCCTGGAGTGGGTTGCCATTTCCTTCTCCAGTGCATGAAAGTGAAAAGTGAAAGTGAAGTCGCTCAGTCGTGTCCAACTCCTGGCGACCCCATGGACTGCAGTCTACCAGGCTCCTCAGTCCATGGGATTTTCCAGATGAGAGTACTTGGAGTAGGGTGCCATTGCCTATGTTAGGACATTGTATTTCATTTTTATTAAAACCCTAGAGGGCACAAGCAAATCTGAACATGCCATGACTTAAAACTTCTTAGACCATCACTAACAGTTATAAATACTCAACTAAAATAAAGCCACTCTCAGTTCAGCAGGCCTGGATATCATTCAGGCTAGTTTAAAGTGAATGAACAGAGCCCAGCTTCAGCCAACTAAAAACTAAAATATCTTGCACCACCCAGCAGAACCAGATATTTTCATTCATTCTCTTATTTAGCCATCTATTCATTTACTAATTAAAATGGTAAATGTATCAACTACATTATATTGTATTCAGTACTTTCAAGTTGCCAAGTACTATCCTAGTGTTGTGGGAAATGCAAGGATGAATTAGAATCCTCATCTGCCTTGGAGAAGTTTACTGTCTAGAAGGGACAGTGGAGGACAGGGCCAGGCTGCATGAAAGTATTATTCATTTGGAGCCTAAGATGTCAGCAGAAGGTATGAGGCAGGGAGACTAGCAAGGAAGGTGACTGGGCTGGCCTAACACTTATATATAAACTGAACCCCAGTTGCCATGGGTTTTGCTAATAAATTTTATCCTAAATTTTAAGATGTCACTGAAGCATTTTAAGCAGAGGAGTCCCATGGTGACATGTTGCCATCAGACTATAAGTGGCCCCTCAGTTGTATATCCCCTGGCATTAGCATGTGTCATGTAAAAGAAGCCCAATAACTATTTTGTTGAAGAATGAATCGGTACATGGAGATGGTTAAGAATAGCAAAAGCGATGCAATCTCTGGAAATAAAGGAATTAGGACCTTGCGAAGTTTGGGAAATGGTTGGAACACCACAATGAGAATCTAGGAGATAATGAGCAAATATTAGATAAAAATGATTGCCCGGCTACTCAACATCATTAGCCATCAGGAAAATGCAAATAAAAACCATAGTGAAATACCACTTCACATACACTAGAGTGGCTATAATCAAACAGATAATAACAAGTGTTGGCAGGGATATGAAGAAACTGAAACACTCCTCCGTTGTTGATGGGAATGTAAAATGGTGCAACCACTTCAGAAGACAATGTTGCAGTTCCTCAGAAGGTTACACACAGACCTAACATAAGACCAAGCAGTTCCACTCCTGGGTATGTAGGCAAGGGAAATGAAAACCGTGGCCATTCACAGATGGGTTCACAAATATTCATAGCAGCATCATTCACAGTAGCCAAAAAGTAGAACAACTCAAATGTCCACCAACTGATAAATCAATAAACAAGATGTAATACATTCATGCAATGTAATACATTCATGCAATGGAATACTATTTGGCCACAGAAAGAAATGAAGTGCTGCTGCTGCTAAGTCACTTCAGTCATGTCCGACTCTGTGTGACCCCATAGACGGCAGCCCACCAGGCTCCCCCGTCCCTGGGATTCTCCAGGCAAGAACACTGGAGTGGGTTACCATTTCCTTCTGCAATGAAGTGCTAATAGATGCTAAAAACAAGGATGACTTGAAAATATTATGCTGATTTAAATCCTCCCCTCAAAAGACCACACATTACATGGTTCTGTTTATGGGAAATATCTAGAATAGGCAGATCTGAAGAGAAGAAAGGGTGCATCCACTATGGAAAGCCGAATGGAGGTTTCCTCAAGAAATTCAAGAGAGCACTACCAGCAATACCACTTCTGGGTGTTTATCCAAAAAAGTGAAAACACCAACATGAAGAGAGAAATGCACCACTACGTTCACAGCAATGTTATCTACAATAGCCAAAGCAGAAACAACCCGTGTCTGTCATCAGACGAATGAAGAAGATGTGGCACACAGACACACAGACACACAGTGGAATAGCATTCAGCCACAAGAACAAGATCTTGCCATTTGCAAAATGTGCGTGGACCTTGAGGGCATTCGCTTAGGGGATATAAGTCAGACGCAGAAAGACAAATTATCTTACTGACATGAAAAATCCAAGACACAGAACAAAACCAAGCTCACAGACACAGAGAACAGATGGATGGCTGCCAGAGGAAGGGGTTGGGGGATGGGCAAAATGGGTGGAAGGGGGTCAGAAAGCACAAACTTCCAGTTATAAAAGTCATGGGGATGTGATGTACAGCGTGGCAACTATAGGCAATAATACTGTATTGCTTGTTTGAGAGTTGCTAAGAAAATAAATCATCACAAGAAAAAAATTCTATAACTATATATGGTTACAGAAGTTAACTCAACTTACTGTAGTAATTAATCATTTTGTAACATATCAAGCAGCAACATGGACACCTGAAACTGATATAATGCTGTGTGTCGATTATACTTGTTTTTAAAAAGAAGGCAAGATATAGAGAAGGAGAAAAGTAGACTTGGTGGTTGCCTGGGGCTGGAGGGGCTTGGAAGAAAATGGAGATTGACTACAAAGGATATGGGGATTTTTTGAGGAAGTCATGAAAATGTTCTAAATTGGCTGTGCCACTCTGAATATACCACTGAATTGCACATTTTAAAGGCAGTAAATTGTATGGTATGTGAATTATGTCTTTAAAAAGCTGTTACCAAAAAATACACATTGACACACATAATTGTGGATAAAACTTTTATACATACACACACTTACTGATGGCCAAGCCGTGGGG
>NW_011494638.1:5659866-5665729 GCF_000754665.1 Bison bison bison | reverse complement strand
GGTGGGTATGGAGGCGGGTATTGTAATTCTGTAGCAGAGACCAGCAGTCTGATTCTCAAGCTTTCTCTGAGCAGCCCCAGTGGCCATTGGAGAAAGCAGGTGAAAAGATAGAACCTATAAAAACTAAAGAGAGCTAAAAAGAAAACAAAAGGGAAAAAACTAAGGAGAGCTAATGTGGCAGCCTAGATGGAAAAGGAGTTGGGGGGAGAATGGATACATGTAAATGCATGGCTGAGTCTCTTTGCTGTCCACCTGAAACTATCATAATATTGCTAATTGGCTATATACCCCAATATAAAGAAAAAAAAGTTAAAAAAAAAACTTCACCACAAGTTCATGACTGGGAACTTGTTTTCTTTCTCTGGTAAATTTGCAAGTTTTGCTTTATACATTTCAGGTTATATAGATTCAAGCTATACTTTTGTATTTCTGTCAATTATCTATTGAAAGATCATGTGAAATAAACACAGACCATGCTTCAAAAAAAAAAAACAGCTAAGGTCAGTTAATAGTTGCTGAGAGTGTCCATAAACCAAGCACCATAGAAAGCTTGACCTATATTATCCCATCACATGTATATGCATATATATGCCCATACATAATTATATATCACATCTTTCCTAATGGCAGGTGCTCTCAGAAACCCCAGCTTACAGATAAGGAAATGTGTTCCCGAAAGATGAAATCACTTCCCCACGGTCTCACAGGCTGTAAGAAAGGTGTGTGGACTCAGCCTGGGCAGGCTGCCCCTGAGCACGGGCACTTAATTCCCAATCAACAACACTTTCCCCAAGGGTGAAGATCATGGAGAGCGGGATATTACTGCACTGGGAGGGTCCAGGTGCCTGTTGTCTTAAGGAGCATGAAGAACTGGTTCTTTGAGTATGACAGTGACATGCAGAGCTGCAGCACAAACTAAGGAATTTGTAGTTACAACTCTCAGTTTTTAGCGACAAGATAATTTAAAGCTTGGCACATTCCACGGTGCAGTGTAAGCAGGGCTGATCGTGGGGTTTGGTCGTGGGGCTCTGATAGTGATGACAGGTTGCTCATCATCCCAGATGGAGAAATGGCTGAAGTCATCCAAACCTCAAAATTCTATTAACTTCCAAGGGATGTACATGTCAACTACACATCCCTGGGGGAAAGTTAAGGGAAACTCCATCACTTCCCGATCAAATGTGGAAACAAAACATGTAGGGACCAGGACCCTGGAGGAGACAATGACTTCCGTCCAACTTTCCATCGCCAGAAGAATCTTTTAATAATGTTCTCTAAGAATGCACATTTGGAAAGATTTTGTCTATCCAGCTATATCTTAACGAATATTAATTTTTCAACATTTTCATTAGTAAGAGAGATTTACAACCACCAGTTAGAGCTTCTGGTAGTTGAGACCACCAACCTTGTCTCACTGGGTTGCTAGAAGCCTCAAGCCAAGAAGCACTGATCTCACTGGCCAGGGCAGCAGTACTTGGGAAGCTGTAGAATTTCTTTCTGTCAAGCTTTCCAGAGGAGTGAAACAGCCTGCAGATCCCCTAAGATCTTCTCCAGGGCCCTAAGGGTACACGGGTCCTCCGTCAGAGGGCTGGCTTGTCACAGGCAGAGCAGAGGAGGGGCAGCTGTTGATTTTATGGGGGCTTGGGTCCCTGAAAGACAACGTGCTGTTTAACACTAAATGAAAGCTAAGGCATTGGGGTTGTACAAATACCTCTCCCCAACTTTCTAGAGTGATGCCAAGCCTGAGTGACTTTGTTCTTTTCAATAAAGGCAATGCCTTATGTCTAGAGTCTAGACTGGTGATGTCCAATAGAAACATACTTTTAATTTTTCCGAGTCGCATTTTCAAAAAGTAAAAGGAAGCAGGTGAAATTCATTTTAATAATATATTTTATTGAAGCCAGTATATCCAAAATATTACCATTTCAGCATTCATATTAGTGTCACTATTAATAATAGCACTGAGATATTTTGTATTTGAGGATACTAAGTCTTCAAAATACAGTGTGTATTTTACACTCAGAACACATTTCAAGCTCTCAGACTAGCTACACTTCAAACTCTCAACAGCCCCACAGGGCTAGTGGCTACACAGCTAATAGGAAGAGGAGCATGACTTGGGGAGCCTTCCTAAGACCCCAAGTCAGTGCTGTTCCTGCTACTTAAGCCTTTTTTGTTCCAACACAAGTCAATGACTTCTCTGCAGATGCCCCTACAGCTCCCCTAATCCAGCCATTCATGTGGGGCTTGACTGCTGATGCAGCCAGGAGTCCACAGGGACACCCCAGCACCAGCAGGCTGCTTGGAGAAGACAGGGTCCAGGGTCCTAAAGCCCATTCATTAGATGACCCCCTTTCAAACTCCAAAAAGTACACGTTTCCCATTGGGAGCTACCTTCTGACTTTGCAGGACTTGGCACTCAAACTGGGTTTACCTCATCCCCTCCAGGAGCTTCCCCAGGTGCCTCACTGGTAAAGAATCTGCCTGCAGTGCAGTAGACCCAGGTTTGATCCCTGAGTTGGGAAGATTCCCTGGAGGAAGATACAGCTACCCACTCTGGTATTCTTGCCTGGAAAATCCCATGGACAGAAGAGCCTAGCAAGCTACAGTCCATGGGGCCACCAGAGTCAGACACGACTGAGCAACTAAGCATGCGTAGAGATATACATCCCCTCCCAAGGACTCCACTCAGGTGCAAACTCGTGGCTATTTCCTACCTTGTGAAGTTAAGTTAAAGTTAAGTCGCTCAGTCATGTCCGACTCTTTGTGACCCCGTGGACTGTAGCCCACCAGGCTCCTCCGTCCATAGGATTCTCCAGGCAAGAATACTGGAGTGGGTTGCCATTTCCTTCTCCAGGGGATCTTCCTGACCCAGGGATCGAACCCAGGTCTCCCACATTAGAGGCAGATGCTTTAACCTCTGAGCCACCAGGGAAGCCAGGAATCAAATAAATAAAGTAGACCAGGCAGGGGGAACATATAGAAACAACAGAGAGAAAGAACTTTCAGGGTTCCCCATGGTGCCCCAGTCCCTTGTTCAAGTTCCCTGCCTCAGGCTCTGTGAGACATCCCTCCAACCCCAGAACAAGTCCTCTTTATCACTCATGGTAATTCCCACAGGATTACCATAGGCCATATGCTCCTGGAGCTTGCAGATTATTGGATCAATTGTACAAACAAACTAAAGAATATCAAAGTCTAGAGGCAAATAAATACAAAGAATTTATCTTGAGAGGGAAAAGTGGAATTAGCTTCAGATTGAATTGGTTCAAATAGTGATTCTGCAACTACCTATTAATTTTATTTAAAAATAAACCAAAGTTATACATATTCATGATTTTGGAAGTCCAATGGTTCTATAGGCTTTACAATGAAAATGGGCATTCTCCTGCTACCTCTCCTACACCGTGGTTCCCACCATCTAGACATAATCACTTTTAGCTACTTATTCTGATATTTATATCTATACATTCAAACAATATACTTATGCAGCTATACTTAGATTTTATTTAGGTTTTAGATCTTATTTATCAACTTTCAAATGGAAGCTGAGATTTTGGTCTCTTAAATCTCCCTGCCCACTTCCCCTCCTCCATTGTCTGAATAGAGCCATGTTTGGTTAAATTAATATTCAGTGCTTACATCCTATGATCATGTGATTGCTGCTGCTGCTGCTAAGTCGCTTCAGTCGTGTCCGACTCTGTGCGATCACAGAGAAGGCAGCCCACCAGGCTCCCCCATCCCTGGGATTCTCCAGACAAGAACACTGGAGTGGGTTACCATTTCCTTCTCCAATGGATGAAAGTGAAAAGTGAAAGTGATTATTAGGCTACAAAAAGCGAAAGTGCAAAGTGAGAGTGAAAGTCGCTCAGTTGGGTCCAACTCTTGGCCACGAAGTACACTGTATATAGTAATATTTTCTTTCTTAGATAACTTTGCTTTTCCTGGAGTTAACAACTGTCACTTTTTTCCATTTAACTTTCTACGTACTTATTGAGAGTCCCTTGGACTGCAAGGAGATCCAACCAGTCCATTCTGAAGGAGATCAGCCTTGGGATTTCTTTGGAAGGAATGATGCTGAAGCTGAAACTCCAGTACTTTGGCCACCTCATGCGAAGAGTTGACTCCTTGGAAAAGACTCTGATGCTGGGAGGGATTGGGGGCAAGAGGAGAAGGGGACAACAGAGAATGAGATGGCTGGATGGTATCACCGACTCGATGGACGTGAGTCTCAGTGAACTCCGGGAGTTGGTGATGGACAGGGAGGCCTGGCGTGCTGCGATTCATGGGGTCGCAAAGAGTCAGACACGACTGAGCGACTGATCTGATCTGATCTGATGTACTTATTACTAACTCTTCAGTAGCTTTCCTTCAAAAGTAGCAGCAGTCTCTCAATACGATACAATTCATGTGGTCTGGTATCAGTGGCGGCTTTTTCTGGAGACGTCCCCCACCCCCACTTCCCGGCAGAGCTCTCCACACTCCTGCACCTGCCTGGACTGGTGGTTCTCCATGCCAGCCCTACAGCGCTACCCTGGGGCTTCTCTTCCTTTCATCCTGAGGATTCTCCAGGTGTGTTTCCAGGGATGGGTCACCAATTTCCTTTATCTTATGTCGTCCCCTGTCTTAGATAATCTTCTAATTTTGGAAGCACACTCAAGGGTAAACAGGAATTAAAATGCTTTCAAGACTTTGGATTTCTGAAACTGTCTTGGTCTTTTGGATATGTACAGAATCCGAGGTATGGAGAAGTGATTCTCACTCCGAATTTTGAAGGCATGACTATAAGTTTCTAGTTTATTTTGTTTTTCTTGAGAAGTTCACTGCCATTCTCATTGCCACTCTTTAAGTCCTGTGCCCCGAGCCAGGCATCTTCCCCAGAAAGGAAGCCTCCAGGATCCTGTCTGGAAGGCATCAATCTGGCTGCCAGTACCCTTGGAGCAGGGTAGTGGAGGGACCGTGGTCTCACCGTTCAGTGCACAGACTGTGGCTCAATCCCCAGTGTGGCGTAGTGTGCTGTCCTCAGCTATACCGCTGCCCAAAGCCAACAGCTCCAGGGGACCTAGTCTATAGTCTTCTGCTAGGATGAAAGAGGATCTGTGCAAGTTTTCAGCAAATCCTACATTTAGCCCCATTTGTACCATTTTCAGAGGATCCTTCATACTTCAAGCTTCCTTCACCGTCTGCTACAATATACCACTCTCTGGTCTGTTAAATTGACACATGTCCCTCTCTTTCCAGCTTTCCAGATTTTATTATTTACTGTCCTCTATTATTCCTGCTTTCCAGCCATAAAAAAAAAGTATCACTTAAATGTGATATTTTAGCGAATTTCAGGAAGGAGGAGTGGTTCACCGTGTTCAACCTGCCACATTTAACCGGAAGTCTCATGGTGTCGTCTGGATGAGATACTTCATGTTCATAGGCCTCTTCTTCCTCATCTGGAAAGGATGCCAGTAACACGTATGTCATGGAGCTGTTCTAAATATAAAATAAGGTGATGTTTATAAAGCACAATGTACAGTTTCTGATGTATAGTATGTACTTGATGCATAGAGCTTACTGCTTTCAGTTACTAGGTCCACCCTGAGAAAATGGCCTGAAAGTACTGAAAGTTATGTCAGTAACTCAGTAGTGAAACTCAGTCATGTATGACTCTTTGGGACCTCATGGATTGTACCCTGCCAGGTTCCTCTGGCCATGGGATTCTCCAGGCAAGAATACTGGAGTGGGTAGACATTCCCTTTTCCAAGGATCTTCCCAACCCAGGGACTGAACCTGAGTCTCCTCCATTGCAGACAGACTCCTTACCATTTGAACCACCAGGGAAGCCCCTGGTGAGAAAATGGCTTGCTACACAGAA
>NW_011494638.1:5658681-5659766 GCF_000754665.1 Bison bison bison | reverse complement strand
TATATATATATATATAATCATGATATGATCAAGTAGAACTTCCTAAATTCATAAAAATTAGATCCAGGAAGTAATTATTTATCAAACAGTCATCTTTTCACATCCATGATATTATAAGAATATGGTAGATAGTCAAATCCTGGGTTATTTTAGATATAATCTCTTTTTTAAAGCAGAGAACTAAAGGAAATGACTTTAGATATTATAAGACATTAATTCATTTCTGATGATTATTCACAGGGAAATAGGGCAATGGTAATATGGCAGCCCACTGTTTCTGGGAATTCAAACTGCTTTATTTCCAGGCTGGTAGTCTATTGGGATATTAGAACTCTGAGTGATATAATGCTAGGACAGGAAAATACAGATGGACTGCACAATAAGTGGTATAGGGGGTTATTGCAAATGTGTATTTGCATTCAAGCTAGAAAATAAATTTGAATTTAAATAAGAAACATGCAGCCTTTAGACTGACCTCAGGACCTTCACAAACTAGGATTATGGACAACTCTGCCTTTGAAAACACAAAACTGTCCTAGGAGTTGGGTTTGAAGGGGATTTCATCCATAGACTCTGGTATCTTTTTTTATCCAGGCTGAGTTGGCAAAATAAACAGTTCACACAGAGAATATGTAGGAATATACATATTTGGAGGAGTGAGAGAGACAGACAGGAAGATGGCCTTTCTGAGGATAATCGTGACTGACCATTTTCAGAGGGGATTAATGTGCACACTGATGCTGATGTTAGGAGAAAAGAGTTGTATGTAATTCATTCTTTAATTAGTTTTTATTGGAATAGAGTTGCTTTACAATGTTGTGTTAGCTTCCACAGCACAACAAAGTAAATTAGCTATATGTTTTTCCAGTGGTCGTGTATGGATGTGAGAGTTGGACTGTGAAGAAGGCTGAGCGCTGAAGAACTGATGCTTTTGAACTGTGGTGTTGGAGAAGACTCTTGAGAGTCCCTTGGACTGCAAGGAGATCCAACCAGTCCATTCTGAAGATCAGCCCTGGGATTTCTTTGGAAGGAATGATGCTGAAGCTGAGACTCCAGTACTTTGGCCACCTCATGCGAAGAGTTGA
>NW_011494638.1:5649010-5658581 GCF_000754665.1 Bison bison bison | reverse complement strand
GACAGAGGATGAGATGGCTGGATGGCATCACTGACTCAATGGACATGAGTCTGAGTGAACTCCAGGAGTTGGTGATGGACAGGGAGGCCTGGCGTGCTGCGATTCATGGGGTTGCAAAGAGTTGGACACGACTGAGCGACTGAACTGAACTGAACTGATACACATATCCCCTCTTTTCTGGATTTCTTTCCCGTTTAGGTCACCACAGAGCAGTGAGTAGTAGAGTTCCCTGAGTTATACAGGAGGTTCTCATTAGATGCATGGTACCAATAGTGTATATATGTCAATCTCAACCTCCCAGCTCATCATACCCACTCCCCTTTCCCCCTTGCTGGTGTCCACACATTTGTTCTCTATGTCTGTGTCTCTATTTCTGCTTTGCAAATAAGATCATCTATACACCGTTTTTCTAGATTTCACATATATGTGTTCATATGCAATATTTGCTTTTCTCTTTTTGCCTTCACTCTGTACAATAGTCCCTAAGTCCACCCTGTATGTAATTTATAGTTAATAAAAAAACATTTGATAAGTCTTTTGCAAAAGCTCTCCTTTTAAAGAAACCATGGCTATGAGGAATGTTCTCTCAGGCATGGATAACCAGCTTATAGACAAGAAGGAAGGAGTGTGCATAAATAGGAATCGTGCTTGTGGAAGAACTGTCAACCCCAGATCTGGGCCTCACATCACTCTTTAGCTTCCTTAAAAATTTTTCAGTTATTACATATGCAATGTTTCAGAAAATTAAAATAACATAAACAGAAAGAAAACTTCCTTGAAATCCTGCCACCCATCTTAGCTTTTTCATCAATGATCTTTGTGTAAGAGGAAAAACCTAGAAAAATTCAACGTGAACATGGCACTACCTTCCTACACCAATGCCAAGCTTATGACCCTTACATAGAAGGGGAATCTTCCAGGGCCAGGTCTTAGAGTGGAATCCAAAGCTATTCCATTCTCACCATTAGAGACTCTTTCATACTAGAAAATTATGAGGACTCGGTGAGTCCTGATGAAAGGTCAACATCTTACTGGCCATTAACACACCCCAGTGGGTTTTCTGTGCTTTAAATAAGGCCACTACCTTTGAAAGCAGAGCACAAGGCCCTGAAACAAGGGAAAGTAGTCAGTAGTTTGTCAACTACAAAGAACTGTATAATGAAAGTGTTATTATTGGTCCAAAGCAAAGGAAATCTAGGTTAAAGTGTGACAGAGCCTCTGCGCTGAAGTCACTGGCCTCAAAGGTCACCAGTGCCAATCAAAGTCAGGTCCTGGGAGGGAAACTATGAGTCACCAGGGACAATTGTCTAAAGAACAGACGCAACCATGAGACTCAGAGACCTGGTACACCTGTCAACACGTCCTGCAGAAAGATAAGAGGCTCACAGTCGAGTCGAGCATTTTCTGCATGTGGGATGGTGAGCTGGGGAGCCACGGGGCCAGTTGGCTTGTGACTTGCCTGGATTTTAGAGATCATGATGGTAACTGCAATGAAAAATGCATAATACTCTCCTCCAAGCCTGGTGTGATTGTAGATGATGTAGCCACTTGGGCCAACAGCTGGGCAGTTCCTCAAAAAGGTAAACACAGAGATAACTTATGACCCAGGAATTCCACTCCTAGAGAGAATTCCACCCAAGAGAATTGAAAACATATGTTCAAACACAGTGTCCATAGCAGCATGATTCATCATAGCCAAAGAGAGACAGCTCAAATGCCCCATGAACTGATGAGTATACAAGCAAAATGTGGTATATTCACACAGTGGAATAGTATCATCCATAAGAAAACAAATGAAGTACTGATACATGCTACAACATGGATAAACCTTGACCACATCCTGTTAAACTGAAGTCAGACACAAAAGACTACATGCTCTATGCTTTTAATTATATAAAATGTCCCCAAATGGCAAATCCATAGAGACAGAAAGCTCATTAGTGATTGCCATGGCCAGGAAGGAGGGAGACATGAGGAGTAACTACAAGACATGGGGTTTCTTTTAGGGGTAATAAAAGTATAAAATTAGAAAGGTCTTAGCCTCCCTCCCAAGACACCATATATGTCTCAGCAAACAGTGTGCAAGAAATGGTGGAGATCTAGGCGGGTGTCACAGCCTCCATGGGAGGCTTTTCCAAACTGAAGCAGCCAGGGCCATTCTTCTTTAATAGCTGACAAGGAATATGTCTAGGCATTTTCATGATCATTGAACGTACTGCATGGAAGGAACAACAGAATCAGAGGCACGGGACCAATCCCCAGGCTACCCACTCTGGCTTTTGTTGGCTGTTTCAGGAAGGAAGGCGGCCAACTCCATGAGGCCCCACCCTGGCAGGTGAGCAGGAAGAGAAACCAGCAAACACTGGCGCTGATGGAAGAGACAGAACCATACCCAGCCAGAGGCTGCTGTCACAGAGCTGAGCTCCCCTCAGCTACGTGAACAAACAAGAGGGAGAAAACCCAGTCCAATGACAAGAGCCATTCAGCTCTTCCCCTCCAATCCTACCTTCTGTTGACATTTTACCCCTGTGGACACAGCTTCTAGCAAAACACCCAGCATAGATGGGAACTCAGTGACTGTTTGTTTAATGAATTAATAGCATCATCACCTATGACAGCAACCAGAATGACACGACTTAACTGTCCTACAGCAGACTGCTGATTTGTATACATATACGAGATCTCCATAATTAGACAATATATCTGACCTCACTATGTCTGAATCTTTCTTTTTGTTAAAATGGAGTGTGTCATTACACCTGTCTCATAGAGTGAGAATTCAAACAAGTTTAAGTATGTAACTTCCTGGCGTATGGTGAGTAGTAACTGTTATTATGATTCCATGGAATACTATTCAGCCATTAAAACTGTATTGAGGAAAGACATTTCTACACAGGGAAAAATTTGTGATAATTGGAAAAGCAGGTTATGTGACAATACAAGAAGTATGATTCCAAACTTCATAAAATAAACATGCATAGAGAAAAAGCCTAGACAAATATACAAAAAAAAAACTATTTGTAGACAATGAAACCAAGGGTGACTTCCCTTCTCCCCTGCCTCCTCCTCCTTCATATTTATATTATCATTTACCTATCTGTATTTGTAAATAAATAGCATACATTATTTGCATAAGTTAATTAAAATTCCACTTGAATAGAAAAATGGCATTTTTCACACACAATAACTCCTATTTTGGGATATTACTTCAAGAAAAAGATGCTAAATACCAAAGAAAATAATGCCTATAAGAATTAAGTATATTTTCTATACATGATAGAAAAATAGTGATTTTAAAGATTCATGATGTTAAAAACATTAGATGTTCAAAAATGTTCAAAAATACTAGAATGATGCTTTAAGATATTATAGAATGTTATTGATACTAAGTAAATTGACTAGGATAAAAATAGCCGGTATGTGATCTCAAACATATAACAGAAGAAAATAAATGCTGTAAGCAAACTAGACTATAAAGAACTAGAGAAAACTATTAACAGGGAAAATAAAGAGCCATTACAGAAGGTATGTTTGACTTCCTGTCCTTTGTTGATTACAGTTCACTCCACTTGCCACCTTTGACCAGAACAGGGTGGATTCTTTCTCAGTGATTCACAGAGTAACCTAGCAAGGTTCTAGGTTCATTAGACATCTGGAGGGCGTGGTGGGACGGCACCTGGCTACCTCCAGCCTTGGGTCTGGGGTGGAGTGCTCTCTGCTGACACAGTGGGCAGAGAGCCCCCTGATTTGAGGACATCAGGTGAGCCTGTGGCCAGTCTAATCTATCCATTCTGGACCCCACGGTTCCCTTTCCAAGCTTCAGTTCACCTTATCCTCAGACAGAAACTTTATGGAAGTGACCTTGAACATTATCACATATATTCTGCTCAGGGAGGGACTAGTTGAGAAGAGTTCTGAGGATCGACAGAGTGTTTAGGGTAGGGAAACCCTGGAGAAGGAACGAGATCCAAGTCACTAAGCATTCCCTTCTCTAAGGTGTCCTTGCATGTTGGAGAGCTGCATGTCATGGCTGTTTCGTGTGGTGGTTCAGTAGCTAAGCCTTGCATTCACCGCTCACAGAAGCAGCCCCACGCAGCCCATGCCTGAGGACTCCAGCTTGGGCCAGTGTGCTGACTGTGGTGCTCTCTGCTGCCACCCAGTGGATCTACTGAGAAAGGTCAGGTAAGAAGTTTATCCGGAGGTTCTAGTATGGTACCCGGACCAGCTGCATCCTCAGCAAATTCTTGCCGGTCCCGGAAATTCTCAGAATATAGGGAACAGCCTCTGTTTTAACAAGACTGATTCTGATGCATACTCAGGTTTTAGAAGCACCGGTTTAGACTAAGTGATTTGCATCCTGAGATGCATGAAATGGATAATCAGAGACTTTCCAATTGAGAGTAGCTAATTCTCCATTTTTATGATCAAGCATCATATCTTTTACAAGAACTGAAGCTCACCAGCCACTTTTAAAAAAATTATTCATCTCCTTCTCATAAAGGATAATGAGGCATAAAACCCAATTCCTCTGCATTTTATCCAGAATCTCCTCCTTAAAAACATCCACTGCTTTCCTATTTCTGGGAGTGCCTCTCAGAGTTCTCCAAAAATATGGTCCCAAATTTCTTTTCCAGCCTCACCTCCAATCACTCCTCCACTTCATTTATCCTAGACTCTAATGAACCGGATGATTCTAAGAATCTCTTCCGCATCCATGAGTTCACTCTGTTCTTTCTGCCAGCCAAAGACACATCCATTTGTAAGATTAAAAATTTATAATAAAAACTCCTACAATATTGCACCCATTTTAAGGCTGTCTCATATACCATTTCCTCCATGAAGCTTTCCCTAATTACCCCAGTCAATAAGGGTCTTTCCCATCATGAACCTCTATCACACTTCATCTATACCTCTCTTTCAGTACTTTAGACCCTCTCCCTGCTGTTTAGTTCTTAGTAGGCATTATTCGAGTCCAGGGACTGAGCCCTACTTATCTTAGTGTTGGCCCGTGCACAGCAGGTATACAGTAAATACTCGTTGAAAGGTGCAACTAAATAACTTTGGTCTCTCACAAAAAAGCAGCTCACAACAAATGTTGGAATTAAAATCAGTATGATGCAAACAGTGCAACATAAAGGTAACTGAGGAGCCCCAGGTGACCTGGGCAAAGTTGGGAAGATAAACCTTGTTGTTGTCCAAAGTCCTCTTTGGGACTCTACCACTGGTGGGTGGGGCCCTAGATACCCAGCACCCACTAATCTACCACATCAGAGCCAGAAGTAGCCACCAACGCGCCCTGCTGGCCACCACAGTGGTCATGCTGGGGCTTACTTCAGGCAGCCCCATAAAGCCTTCCATCCCATCAGCCTCAGCCCCTTAAGGAGCCCACCTGAGAACCCCAGAGCCATGGGAGAACTCCATCGCTGCAGCCACCACTGACATCCGGTTGGGAATGCTGCCTCCAGCAGACCCTGGGCCTTTCATCCAAATCTCTTGTTGCCATCTCAGGAAGACGGGGTCGATCCTGTAATCTCTCTCCTCTCAGGCAACTTGCCCCAGTGGCCCCTATCCTCTCTGCCCTCCCCCAATAAATGTCCCTACATTTATAGTTTCGACCATGTGGACTTGCTAAGGGCAAGATACCATCAGGCCTCACACTGGAGCTGGGGAAGAGTGCCCTTGAAAGAGGCCCTGAGAGACAGAAGGTGGTCAGAGAATAAGGAAGCAAGGATCCTCAGGGGACAGTGGGTGAGAAGCAGAAAATGATCCCCAGAATAGAGAACAAGAGACAGTGAGGCCAGGGTAGGCAAACAGGAAAGGGTGGTCCGTGCCGCAGTCTGGGGCTGACGCGGTCACTGCCTGGGGCTTGAGTGTATAAAGTGCTGGTTGCATCCGGGCACAGGAGGTCAGGTGCTGGCTCCCTCAGGAAGGCCTGGATGTTTCAGACAGACCCAGCCTCTTATGTTGAAGCTCCCTCACGTATTTGATGCTGTAGACACTGGAAAAAAAGCCCCAACCTTGTGGACAACCTTCCTTTGGGATCACTTCGCTGACCCATGAGTCCCACATCCCAAATGTAACCCTTTCGGGGAGCAGTCCAGAGGAAAGTCTCTTTCACATGGGGAGGGTAGGGGAGGAGTCAGCCTGGGGGAGGGGTGTTCCCAGGGCCCCCACTCTCTTCATAAATCCTCTCGAGTTGCTCTCCTTTTCTGTGAATGTGTCCAGTGGGACACACACAAATTCCGGGGCCTGGATTAAACACTGAGAAGGTGGCTTGGAAGAAATAAATTAGGAAGAATGGTTGTCTCTGGGGAGAGAGAAGAGAGATTGGCATTAAGGATGGAGGACTTAATTTTCACTGTTTCAATCTATTATACCAATTTCATTTTTATCATCTGCCACTTAAAAACTGCACTAGCCTTGGGTGCAAGCTCAGTCATTTTAGTCATGTCCGACTCTGCAATCCCATGGACTGTAGTCCGTAAGGCTCCTCTGTCCATGGAGATTCTCCAGGCAAGAATACTAGAGTGGGTTGCCCTGCCCTCCTCTAGGAGATCTTTCTGATCCAGGGATCGAAGTCACTTCTCTTATGCCTCCTGCATCGGCAGGTGGGTTCTTTATCACTAGCGCCACCTGGAAAGCCCACCCCAGCCTTAATAGGTAACAATTGAAAGGATAAGAATAGACAAGTCACAGAAGGATATCTTATAAGATAAACTTATAAAACAATACAGAATGAGATTAACCCGATGAAAGAGGTTCTCCTATTATTCAGGAAGAGAGGTTAATTAGCCAAGGGGTGAGGGACAAAGGGGAATGGCCACATCTGTATATTGTTGGTGTCTATACAAATTAGTAAACCCTTCTGAAGAGCAATTTGGCAACATTTATAGAGACACAAGGATTCCCTGGTAGCTCAGATGCCAAGAATCTGCCTGTAATGCAGGAGACCTGGGTTCTATTGCTGGGTCAGGGAGAAGGAAATGGCAACCCACTAAGGTATTCTTGCCTAGAGAATTCCATGGACAGAGGAGCCCAGCGGGCTACAGTCTGTGGGGTCACAAAGAGTCGGACATGACCGAGTGACTAGCACTTTCATAGAGACATAATGGGCTACCCAGGTGGCAAAGTGGTAAAGAATCTGCCTGCCAATGCAGGAAACATGGGTTCAAACCCTGGGTAGGGAAGATCTCCTGGAGTAGGAAATGGCAACCCACTCCAGTATTCTTCCCTGGAAATTCCACGGACAGAGGAGCCTGACATTAAGATTTCTTTTTCACTTGCTATCTCAATAATTCCATTTCTGGTTATCTAACCAAAGCAAATTAAAAAGCAGAGACATTACTTTGTCAACAAAGGTCTGTCTAGTCAAGGCTATGGTTTTTCCAGTGGTCATGTATGGATGTGAGAGTTGGACTATAAAGAAGGCTGAGTGCCGAAGAATTGATGCTTTTGAACTGTGGTGTTGGAGAAGACTCTTGAGAGTCCCTTGCACTGCAAGGAGATCCAACCAGTCCATCCTAAAGGAGATCAGTCCTGGGTGTTCATTGGAAAGACTGATGTTGAAGCTGAGGCGCCAATACTTTGGCACCTCATGCGAAGAGTTGACTCATTTGAAAAGACCCTGATGCTGGGAAAGATTGAAGGTAGGAGGAGAAGGGGACAACAAAGGATAAGATGGGTGGATGGCATCACCGACTCAATGGACATGGGTTTGGGTGGACTCCGGGAGTTGGTGATGGACAGGGAGGCCTGGCGTGCTGAGGTTCATGGGGTCACAAAGAGTCAGACATGACTGAGAGACTGAACTGAACCAAAGCAAATAATTTTAGTATGGAAAAAAAATACAGATACAAAATATTAATTGTAGGAAGGCAAAATTTAGAATCTTAGACATCTGATAATATAGGGATGGTAAATAAGTGATGGGATTCATGCAATGCCTGCTGTTCAGCATTTTCCAAAGTGATAAACATTATCTATTATCAGAAAATATTCTTATTCTAATGTTGCTGCTGCTGCTGCTAAGTCACTTCAGTCATGTCTGACTCTGTGCAATCCCATAGACGGCAGCCCACCAGGCTCCCCCATCCCTGGGATTCTCCAGGCAAGAACACTGGAGTGGGTTGCCATTTCCCTCTCCAATGCAGGAAAGTGAAAAGTGAAAGTGAAGTCCCTCAGTCGTGCCCGACCCTCGGCGACCCCATGGACTGCAGCCTACCAGGCTTCTCTGTCCATGGGATTTTCCAGGCAAGAGTACTGGAATGGGGTGCTATGATACCAAAGCAGGTATAAACACACATCAACACTGTGGGTATAGCTATGCTTTAAAAACTGCATAGGACATCTCTATACCTATGGCTGATTCATGTTGCAGTTTAACAGAAAAAAAAAAATTCAGTAAAGAAATTATCCTTCAGTTAAAAATAAATAAATTTTAAAAAGCACTTGGGAAAAAAAGATTGGTCGGAAGTATGGGAAAATGCTCATGATGTACAATGGAATATTATTCAGCCACAAAAAGACACAAACTGCCATTTGCAGAGATGTGGAAGGACCTAGAGACTGTCATACAGACTGAAGTAAGTCAAAAAGGGAAAAACAAATATCATATATTAACACAGGGGTCCCCAACCCCCAGGCCATAGACTGGTCTGTGGCCTGTTAGGAACTGGGCCACTCAGCAGGAGGTGGGCGGTGGGCGAGCAAGTGAAGCTTCATCTGTATTTACAGCCACTCCCCATTGCTTGCATTATCACCTGAGCTCCCTCTCCTATCAGATGAGCAGCGGCGTTAGATTCTCACAGGAGTGGGAACCCTACTGTGAACTGTACATGTGAGGGATCTAGGATGTACCCGCCTTATGAGAATCATCCTAGAACCATATCCTCCCCATCCCCGTAGAAACACTGTCTTCTACCTAACCAGTCCCTGGTGCCAAAAATGTTGGGGACCACTGTATCAATGCATATATGTCAAATCTAGAAAAATGGTATAGGTGAATTTACTTGCAAAGCAGAAATAGAGGCTCAACATGTACAGAACAAATGTATGGACACCAAGGAGGGAAGGGAGGGTGGGGTGGACTGGGAGACAGGATTGACATATATTATTGCCAAATTCAGGCTTAAGCTGATGAAAGTAGGGGAAACCACTAGACCATTCAGGTGTGACCTAAATCAAATCCCTTACTATCATACAGTGGAAATGACAAATAGATTCAAGGGTTTAGATCTGATAGAGTGCCTGAAGAACTATGGACGGAGGTTCGTGACATTGTACAGGATGCAGTGATTAAGACCATCCCCCCCCCCCAAAAAAAAATTCAAAAAGGCAAAATGGCTGTCTGAGGAGGCCTTACACATAACTGAGAAAAGAAGAGAAGTGAAAGACAAAGGAGAAAAGGAAAGATATTCCCAGTTGAATGCAGAGTTCTAAAGAAAAGCAAGGAGAGATAGGAAAGCCTTCCTCGGCGATCAATGCAAAGAAATAGAGGAAAACAAAAGAATGGGAAAGACTAGAGATCTCTTCAAGAAAATTAGAGATACCAAGGGAACATTTCATGCAAAGA
>NW_011494638.1:5642027-5648910 GCF_000754665.1 Bison bison bison | reverse complement strand
TAAGAAGAGGTGGCAAAAATACACAGAAGAACTGTACAAAAAAGATCTTCACGACCCAGATAATCACGATGGTGTGATCACTCACCTAGAGCCAGACATCCTGGAATGTGAAGTCAAGTGGGCCTTAGAAAGCATCACTATGAACAAAGCTAGTGAAGGTGATGGAATTCCAGTTGAGCTCTTTCAAATCCTGAAAGATGATGCTGTGAAAGTGCTGCACTCAATATGCCAGCAAATTTGGAAAACTCAGCAGTGGCTACAGGACTGGAAAAGGTCAGTTTTCATTCCAATCCCAAAGAAGGGCAATGCCAAAGAATGTTCAAACTACCTTACAATTGCACTCATCTCACACACTAGCAAAGTAATGCTCAAAATCCTCCAAGCCAGGCTTCAACAGTATGTGAACCGTGAACTTCCAGATGCTCAAACTGGATTTAGAAAAGGCAGAGGAACCAGAGATCAAATTGCCAACACCTGCTGGATCATCAAAAAAGCAAGAGGGTTCCAGAAAAACATCTACTTCTGCTTTATTGACTATGCCAAAGCCTTTGACTATGTGGATCACAACAAACTGTGGACAATTCTTCAAGAGATGGGAATACCAGATCACCTGACCTGCCTCCTGAGAAATCTGTATGCAGGTCAGGAAGCAACAGTTAGAACTGAACATGGAACAATAGACTGGTTCCAAATAGGGAAAGGAGTAGGTCAAGGCTGTATATTGTCACCCTGCTTATTTAACTTATATGCAGAGTACATCATGGGAAAGGCCAGGCTGGATGAAGCACAAGGTGGAATCAAGACTTCAGGGAGAAATATCAATAACCTCAGATATGCAGATGACACCACACTTATGGCAGAAAGCAAAGAAGAACTAAAGAGCCTCTTGATGAGGGTGAAAGAGGAGAGTGAAAAGGTGAATTAAAACTTAACATTCTAAAAACTAAGATGATGACATCCGGTCTCATCATTCACAGCAAATAGATGGGGAAACAATGGAAACAGTGGCAGACTTTATTTTGGGGGGCTCCAAAATCACTGCAGATGGTGATTGCAGCCATGAAATTAAAAGACGCTTGCTCCTTGGAAGAAATACTATGACCAACCTAGACAGCATATTAAAAAGCAGATACATTACTTTGCCAACAAAGGTCCATCTAGTCAAAGCTATGGTTTTTCCAGTAGTCATGTATGGATGTGAAAGTTGGACTATAAGGAAAGCTGAGCACCAATGCTTTTTGAACTGTGGTGTTGGAGAAGACTACTGAGAGTCCCTTGGACTGCAAGAAGATCCAACCAGTCAATCCTAAAGGAAATTGGTCCTGAATATTCATTGGAAGGACTGATGCTGAAACTGAAACTCCAATACTTTGGCCACCTGATGCGAAGAACTGACTCATTGGAAAAGCCCCTGATGCTGGGAAAGATTGAAGGCAGGAGGAGAAGGGGACAATAGAGGATGAGATAGTTGGATGGCATCACCAACTCAATGAACGTGAATTTGAGCAAGCTCCGGGAGTTGGTGATGTACAGGGAAGCCAGGCGTGCTGCAGTCCATGGGGTCGCAAAGAGTCAAACATGACTGAGCAACTGAACTGAACTGATGAGAACCAACAGGATAGATAGTACAGGGAACTCTACTCAGGAAATCTAGAAAAGAGGAATATATGTATATGGGTGGCTGACTCACTTTGCTATACAGCAGAAACTAATATAACATTGTAAAGTAACCATACTCCAGTAAAAATAAATAAAATTCTCATGATGACTACATTAGGGTTATTTTCCAACTTTTTGTTAATACAGTTGCTCTGTTTTATATGGAAAAATAAATATGTAAAGAAAGGCTATCTTTCACTCTCTGTACTTGCCAAGCAGGAGAATACATGAGGCCTCTAGGCAAGTTGAGGTGTGATCTTATTTTTAGAAACTTCTGGCTAGGAAATGTACACCTAGGGAAGAACAAACACCGTAAGGCAAGCCTCTGTTGACAAAATGTTCAAAGAGCTGCTCCTGGTAAGTAAGGATTCCAGCTCCTGGAAAGTTGAAGTTAAAAGCAAAGTTTATCCAAACTTTAAAATTTCCATGACTTGTGCTTTACTCCATCTCATGAAGTAAGATCCATGTCACTAAACTCTTAAAATAAAATCCCCAAAGAGGAAAGTTTACCAAATGATGCTCACATTCTGATCATCAAGGGTTCAAACAGAACATGGCAAAACAAACACGGCCACCAGCGCCCAGTTGGCCCTGAGTGAGGTTCACAGCCTTCTTCCTCACCCCTGTGACCATCCATGAAGTTGCAAGCACAAGAATCCACAGAAGCAGCAGCCAAGGAACAAATGCCCATTCCAGGCTCAAACTGGGTGTTCTCAGGGATGACGGAGGACGCTGTGCTCTTTGTTGTCCAGCAGAGGGAGCCAGTGAGACTCAGTCTTTGTGAGCCTGGAACTAGACAAACCAGAACCACACAGGCGACTCAAAATGACATTTCCCAAATAGGCAAATAACTAGGTGATCCCTCAGATCAATACTCTTCAATGTTCGTTCAGCATATGGTGGATAAGGAAGGGGAAAGAGTATCTCCAGGGCAGCATAAGATCTCCTCTCCACCATGGAGGGAAGTAAGCTCAGGACACCAGAGCCTGGATATCCCAGTTTGGCCAAGCCAAGGCTCTACCCTTACCTGGGTTCACCTTTAGGAAGAGCTTAGTCTTCAGACCATTACCCAATTATGTTCCCTTTGGGGATTTCATCCCTCACCATGCAACTATTAAGGTCCTGACTTCCCCCCATAATTATGCAGGGATTGAGGGTCAAAGGGGAATCTTTTCTCTTATTTAAAATGTGAATAAGATATGACCAAATATTAACCACTATTAATTCTTGGTTGTGGGAACACAACTTTTTCAGCAATATAAACCAGAAGTCCTCAAATGGAAATTCTGAGACCCCGTGCCATGCTGTTTTATCTTGCCTATTTCTGTCTTCACCATATTCGATACCCCCTAAGTATCTTCGCTGCTGATGTCGGTAGCCAAGTCACAGGGACTAACTCCAAACATGGCCTCTTAACATCTAGAAAGCAGCTCTGGATGGATACATTCTGGCAGTCCGCCAATGTAATGACCAGGTGATGACCAGTAGGGGGAGCTCGATGCCTCTGCCCATCACTGGGGTGGACTAAGCTGGTTATCTTGGGCACAGCTAACCTTTCCATGGGGCCTAGACTGGAAGGCCACATGAATTTATTAAGCCCATGAGCATTTTGTAGCTTGATTTTAGAATCCAGCAGCAATGAAACAGACAAGCAAAAAAATTTTTAACTGCTACGAAGAGGAGATGGTAGATGGTGAGCTACTTGTTTCAGAAAATGAAGCTGGTTTAGGAAGCCAAGTGCAAACCAGGACCAATACCTGGGTTGTATAAGGGGGCTGCAGACAGGGTGAGGGGAGGCCGGTTCTGTTTTCTAGTTCTTCATTATCTAAATGCCAGGAGATATCTACCCAGGGAGAGTGCACAAGGACAGGACCGCCTCCAATGCCAGGAGCCCCACAGGACCCTGTCCCTCATCTTCTTCAGATCCCGTTTCCTTGCCTAGCTCTGCAGGGAGCCCCATATCCATGACCAGTGACAGGCTGGGAACCACTGGCACCCGATGGAAGGCAAGGAGGCCAGAGACAGACCAAGCACACCAAGGGGCTGGACTGGCAGGCACACCAGCTCCTTTCAGAGGCAGGGGGGTATTTAACTGGATACATCTGGTTTATCTTATTTTCTAAGTTCTTTCCTGGAAAACAAGACTGTCCTGGAAGGGCAAGGAGGCCAGGTGGTTGGAACAAGGTTAGCCAGGCTGGCAGCCAGCAGATGGCAGGAGGGGGCTTGCAGACAGGAGTGGACAGGCGGGCTGCTTTCCTTTCACCCAGGCCTCATAGTCCAAGTGCAAGTTTGCAACTCAGAGGCCAGGCACTGTGACCACCAATGAACTCCTAGCCCTCGCGCCTAACTGTCCGCAGTCAGGGGAGTCAGCAGTGGCTGTTCAGAGGGGCAGCAAGGGAGAAGGGCCAGGGTGTGAGGAAAGCCTGACTGGCAAGAGCAGCAGACAGGGGACATCATCCCACTCCCCACCACTGACTAGTTGGTGACTTAGGACAAGTGACTTCTTGTTCTGCACACATGTGTGAAAGGGGGTAACACCACCTACCTTGCAGGCTGCAGATTAAATCAGATAAAGATTCCTACCCACAGCAGTCTGCCCAAGTGCAGCTTCTACCCTGTTGAGGGATTTCAGATGTTAAGAATCCTTCCCACTGCCCCAAAATAAGGTCCATCCATAGGGCAAATTGACTATCCCGGGCGGGGCTCAGGAGGGAGGCCCTCTCTCTTGAGTGGATGGCAAGGCAGGTGCCCACCGCACCTCCCATCTGGCACACATCACCCCCACCCTAGCTGACAAGCCAAGTTAAGGAGGCGGGGAGTCAGCTTCCGCAGCTGGAGTCCAACCACTCCTGGGACTGGCTGGGCAGAGGGGTCCCCTTCCTTCACAATGACCTTTGTGAAGGCCCTGTGCCCGATCCTGAAGCTTGCTGTGCCCAGCAGACTACTTCCCTCCCTGAACACTGGTCAGACCCTGCACACTGGCAGGGACCCAGTCCCAACCAGCCCAGTAGAAACCACAGCAGCCCACTGCTGTCAAAGGTTCCCAGATTTCAGCCCAACCACCCCGTATTCTTTAAGGGGCTGCTCTGGGGTGAGGGGTTTCATTAGTGACCACAGTTGATAGTGTCCCATCTAGGACAACCTGCTGATTTCAGGTGGCAAGTCTTGAATGTAAGACTAATATGAAAGGTACATAACGCAAGACTATTATTGTTACGTACCATTCCAGAAGAAGGCTCTCGTCCCAAAGTCGTCTGGGGATTGGGAAGGTCAACATTCTCCGAGACGCACCCAAACCCAGGGATTTTCTGGTATTACCCAAGACCACCTTGCACACAGCGTGATGGTGGGGAGGCCCAATGACCACCCCAGCACCCCACCAGGTCAGGCCCAGACAAGTTACATTAGTACAGCATCAAAAAACCATCAGTGGCAAAAACAAGAGATCCAACGATCAAAGTAGGAAGCAGTATCCCTAAGGCTGCTAGAAGAGCAGCTGAGATCCGTGACTAGCCTCATCCATCAAGTCTGTGGGTTCAGAGGTTGACTTTGATTTCTCAAAGAAGTTGCCCTTTGATGGCAGCACTCAGAGTAGAGGCAGACAGTAGGCTGTGGAGCTGCACAGACTCACAAACGAAGGGGAGATCTGAAAGAGGAAGATCAAGAGGCCTCAGGAGGCCCTAACCCAGGAACACATGGAAGGTCTTTGTCCTCCAGGGAGGTGGGTGTGGACGGGAGGCACCAGAGCTTGCTAGCAGTGAATGTGAACTTCAACACACACTCAGACTCCACTCCCGGGTCTTCTACCAGCCCCCTGCGCCCTGGGTAAGGTCAGTAACTCCCTCTGTCAGGGCTGCCTCACTTGTCACAAGCACCTGCTCAGGGGGTGGTCAGAAGGATCAAGGAGTCAATAAACATACAGGGTTTACCCAATACATGGCAGCTAAGTGTTCAACATACTTAGCTATAGAATTTTATATGGAAAACCAGGAGGAAATGCAGAACTAACTAGAGAGAAGGGCTGGCAAAGCCCAAGAGAAGACAAATTTGGTGTTCCATACATATACGAAGGAGTTAATATTTGTATCTAATTTCCACTTAGATTAATCAATCATTTTGTAATCAAACTGTAAGCACATAAAGGTCCTAGACTGTACCTAAGACCTTGTATCTGCAGCAGCACCTAGCCCACACTGGCAGGTTGTACTTACTTCAGATGCGACCTATGGGAAAATGCCCAGCCCCGTCAAGCCTCAGATCCCTTCCCTGCCAACACTTTTGCCTTTCTCATAAAAGCATTTCTTTTTGTTTACCCAGAAAACCTCTGGAACCATGCTGCCCATCTGGGAGGAGTTGCTGACAATCCGTTGTGAGATTCAGCGAGATTGCTCAGGGTAGGAAACTTGCAAACTTCCCTCACAGAATAGGTTCAGTTCAGTTCAGTCGCTCAGTCGTGTCCAACTCTTTGCGACCCCATGAATCACAGCACGCCAGGCCTCCCTGTCCATCACCAACTCCCAGAGTTCACTCAAACTCATGTCCATCGAGTCAATGATGCCATCCAGCCATCTCATCCTCTGTTGTCCCCTTCTCCTCCTGCCTTCAATCTTTCCCAACATCAAGGGCTTTTCCAATGAGTCAACTCTTCGCATGAGTTGGCCTAAGTACTGAAGTTTCAGCTTTAGCATCAGTCCTTCCAATGAACACCCAGGACTGATCTCCTTCAGAATGGACTGGTTGGATCTCCTTGCAGTCCAAGGGACTCTCAAGACTCTTTTCCAACACCACAGTTCAAAAGCATCAATTCTTCAGCACTCAGCTTTCTTCACAGTCCAACTCTCACATCCATACATGACCACAGGAAAACCCATAGCCTTCATTAGATGGACCTTTGTTGGCAAAGTAATGTCTCTGCTGTTGAATATGCTATCTGGGTTGGTCATAACTTTCCTTCCAAGGAGTAAGCGTCTTTTAATTTCATGGCTGCAATCACCATCTGCAGTGATTTTGGAGCCCCCAAAAATAAAGTCTGACACTGTTTCCACTGTTTCCCCATCTATTTCCCATGAAGTGATGGGACCGGATGCCATGATCTTAGTTTTCTTGTTGAGCTTTAAGCCAACTTTTTCACTTTCCTCTTTCACTTTCCTCAAGAGGCTTTTTAGTTCCTCTTCACTTTCTGCCATAAGGGTGGTGTCATCTGCATATCTGAGGTTATTGACTG
>NW_011494638.1:5629261-5641743 GCF_000754665.1 Bison bison bison | reverse complement strand
TCATGATGTACTCTGCATGTAAGTTAAATAAGCAGGGTGACAATATACAGCCTTGACGAACTCCTTTTCCTATTTAGAACCAGTCCGTTGTTCCATGTCCAGTTCTAACTGTTGCTTCCTGACCTGCATACAGATTTCTCAAGAGGCAGGTTAGGTGGTCTGGTATTTCCATCTCTTTCAGAATTTTCCACAGTTTATTGTGATCCACACAGTCAAAGGCTTTGGCATAGTCAATAGAGCAGAAATAGATGTTTTTCTGGAACCCTCTTGCTTTTTCCATGATCCAGCTGATGTTGGCAATTTGATCTCTGGTTCCTCTGCCTTTTCTAAAACCAGCTTGAACATCAGGAAGTTCACGGTTCACATATTGCTGAAGCCTGGCTTGGAGAATTTTGAGCATTACTTTGCTAGTGTGGGAGATGAGTGCAATTGTGGGGTAGTTTGAGCATTCTTTGGCATTGCCTCTCTTTGCGATTGGAATGAAAACTGACCTTTTCCAGTCCTGTGGCCACTGCTGAGTTTTCCAAATTTGCTGGCGTATTGAGTGCAGCACTTTCACAGCATCATCTTTTAGGATTTGAAATAGCTCAACTGGAATTCCATCACCTCCACTAGCTTTGTTCATAGTGATGCTTTCTAAGGCCCACTTGACTTCACATTCTAGGATGTCTGGCTCTAGGTGAGTGATCACACCATCGTGATTATCCTGGTCATGAAGATCTTTTTTGTACAGTTCTTCTGTGTATTTTTGCCACCTCTTCTTAATATCTTCTGCTTCTGTTAGGTCCATACCATTTCTGTCCTTTATTGAGCCCATCTTTGCATGAAATGTTCCCTTGGTATCTCTAATTTTCTTGAAGAGATCTCTAGTCTTTCCCATTCTGTTGTTTTCCTCTATTTCTTTGCATTGATTGCTGAGGAAGGCTTTCTTATCTCTCCTTGCTATTCTTTGCAACTCTGCCTTCAGATGCTTGTATCTTTCCTTTTTTCCTTTGCTTTTCGCTTCTCTTTTCACAGCTATTTGTAAGGCCTCCTCAGACAGCCATTTTGCTTTTTTGCATGTCTTTTTCTTGGAGATGGTCTTGATCCCTGTCTCCTGTACAATGTCATGAACCTCTGTCCATAGTTCATCAGGCACTCTGTCTATCAGATCTAGTCCCTTAAATCTATTTCTCACTTCCACTGTATAATCATAAGGGATTTGATTTAGGTCATACCTGAATGGTCTAATGGTTTTCCCTACTTTCTTCAATTTAAGAAGAAATAGAATAGGTATTCTTGTTGAATGTCTCTTGGAAGGGCACTGCCAGTCTGTCCAGCTTTAACAAACCCAGCACGGGGCACACACTCAGCTCGTGCTCTGCTGATGAGACAGGCCGGCCTCAGGTCATACACATGCATGCCCACCGTGATTTTCAGTGCAGGTCTGACAGCAGACCACGTCTGCTGATCCCTCCACCAACCCTGGAATTTCTGGACTTGGGGCTGTTTGGCTGCTGATAGGAACCTGCTGTCGAGGCATTTTCTAATGTCCTTTGAAAGTTTAGAGCAGAAAGCTTTTTGGTTGATGACCTTCTTCCTAAAGACAGAACCGCTGTAGCCATCCACAAGTTCAAAGAAGGAATGTTGAGAATGTGGGGGAAGGAGCTGCAAGCCCAAAAGGACTTACTCTCTTTGGCTCTGAGGTCCTGAGTCACACACAGCCCTCCCACAGGTCAAACCTAACAGGTAACCTCTCAGGGTCTCTTATTCCCACCAGGAGGACCCTAGCAGAGAGGCCAAAGAGATTACAGTTTCAAAAGCAACTAGTGCCAAAACGGAGTCTTTTTACCCATCTGTAAATGACAAAATTAAACCCCAGTAATTCTGATGCTTAAAAAAAAAAAGCAAACAATTTATGCAAAAACTTCAAGGACTTTTTAAAATTAGAAATCCCCATTAATATCTGAGATGCTCTGTTTAGTCAGAACAGAGTCAAGTGCTTCAGGTGGATGGGCAGGCATCACTGGGGGTGCTGAGGGGGCAGTGGGCACAGCTCTGGGCAGGGAGCAGCAGTTGCCTGTGGCGGCACAAAGGGTTTATTGAAGAAACTCCCCCGGGGGAAGCAGTGCCAGGAGAACCCGCCAGGCCTGCTGAAGGGCCCAGAGGAACAGCAGCGGGCAGCCCTGATCACTTTGGGAACTGGGGGAGGTACAGCCACCCGACAGGCACCACAGCCGGAAATGCTGCACGGAGGAGGGAGTGACGAGCAGACCAGTACTGACCTTCACTTGCTTCCCCCAGCTGACCCGGGGGGTGGGGGAGGGGGAGCCCCAGGCCTGCAGGGCTCGGCCTCCAGAGGGCAGGGCAGAGCACAGCTCTGAGAGCCGAGGAGCAGCAGTGTAGGTCCCTCCACACAGAAGTGACTTCTGTTTCATATAAGAGGGCTGTAAGCCTGCTGTAGATCAAACGAGGTGATGTACACACAGCAATCGCAGGAGAACCCACCACAGTTCAGGAACGAGGAGTAAACAGCGGGTGCCTGCTCATTCTCAGTCATCAACACACTTTCCCCTTTTGCCATTTTCTGGAAATGGGCCGTCTGGATTTCTCAGACCATCAGAACAATCCGGGTACATTTAATCCTCTGTGTTCCCCCCTCACCCCCTCCCACCCAACTCCCAGCCTGGAATGCCCCAAGTTCCTCTACCTTGAGTACTTTCCAGCCATTCAGCTGGGCTGTTTCTTGGCAGACAGGGAGCCAAGATCTGGAGAAAACAAGGGAGTTGAAATAACGGGAGAGTCAAGACTCCTGTTGGGTGATATCGTTTATTGAAAGGCAAACTCGCTTTCTCCAGGAGTTCACTTACAGGAGGCAGCTGCCAAGATAATTTCCTCCGTGTGACAAACCAAGGCAATCAAACCAGACCCGCAAGCAGAAACCCAACACAATAAGCCTATCGGCATCGTCGGATGACACTCAGAAGCAGGAAGAAAAATTATAAAGGTATACGATGATTGTCTCCTCAGCACAGCATTTGGCCACAAACTTGTTTATTAAATAAAATATTTTTTTCTTTTTAAACTAACTAAAGGAAATATTCTTGAGTTAGTTCTTAACAAACAGAAAAAAAATATATGTGTACATAAAATCAAAGAACGATAGCACGTCAGAGTTGGCAAGGACCTGGAGCCCTGGTCCTCAATTCATCCCGCATAGTTTGTTGCTCTGAACACATGTCTCTCAAGGTCATCCCATCAAGGTCGCTGGGCTAAGATGAGCCAGGACTTAAAGACATCTATCTCAGCTCCGAGGCTGGTGTTCCTTCCAGCTCAGCACACTGCATGCATCCGGCTCACTGCCAGCCCTGTTGCAGTGCAGAAGGGCGAGTGGGTCGACATGGGTAATGTCTCACCTCTAGGGTAAAGATGCAGGACTTCCGAATGGTGAACTCTGTTCTCTTTTCACAGACAGTGTGCTTCTTGCAGACTGCCTCGTGGCTACCGGAAGGGCCTGGCCACAACGAGAGGCAGTAACTTCCTCACAAACCAAGACACAAGCTGACGCACTCCCAAGGTTCTTGGGCCCCAACCTTTTCCATCTCCAATCCACAGGAATGAGGGGTGGAAACTGCTGGGCAGGCTTCTTGGCGAATGCCTAAAGGTGGTGGAAGCAGCGGGGAACTCACGACGTGCGAGAGTCGAAGGACTGCTCTGGGTTCGTGAGCCAGTCCACCAACCACAGGCTCGCTGCATCCCCCAGAGGATGGAGGGGCTCTGGGATGTGTCCGGAGAGGCTCTGCCTGTGTTCATCAGTGCGGCTGCTGTCTGTCACCCTCTCCCCTGACAGCACTCCAGGAAGGTTAGGGACTGTGAGCCTCTGTATTCCCTGCTATGTTCCCAGTGCCGGAGGCTGGGGTATCATGGATGTCCAATAAGTATTTGCTAAATGAATGAATGGTTAAAGGGACATATGTCTCCATACTCTAAATAAGTAAGCAGAGGCAGAGGCAGGCTTCGCACTTCTGCTCTGGGGGCCTCACCCACGGGGGCTGACAACACCTACCTGTGAATGGGGGTGACCACTCTGAATCCCGATGGGTTGGCTCTGTGACCTGGGGTAGGTAGGGCATTGAGATCCCCTTGCTCCCTCCTGCCCCCCAGGCATCTGTCAGGGTGTGCCAGGGCCACAGGCTTCTCACGTTCCAGGATGCGTCAAGACACTGTGAGGCAGCCGAACACTCACAAGCATACAACTTGCAGGGTTCCCTCCCTGGCCATGGGCCTGACCAGCTGTGACTGGACCTGGTCGCTGGGTGCACCTGGGGACCGCCACAGGAAGCCCGGGAGGAAGTGCCAGATCCCTGCAGGCTCCCAGTGCCTTCCTAAAATTCCATCCCAGGGACCTGGCCTTGCCCAGACCTCACCCAGTCCCAGTTACTCCTGCTTAGGTTGGCTCCTATCCCTTGTCCCAGAAGTGAGAAGGATTCTTCCAGTTTGTACAGACATTTCTCTGACTTCTGCTTCTTCTCTTCCTCTCCTGACATAAACCTGGGATCCTGCTCAACCCGCCTCTTCTCTACACATCCCCCAGCTTTCAAGAACTTCTCCTCCTCCTTCCTACCTACACCACATACCTGCTCATCTCCCCTCCTTTCCTCCTTCCCCATCACCTGCCTGCACATCACCTGCCTCTTCCTCAAGTCTAAGTCTGTGATCCTGCTCCCCAAACCCCCCTAGTGCCCACCCACCACAACTTGTCCAGGGGCCCCAAGAGTATAGATTACAGACCTGCTCTGGGAAGGGGAAGGAAGGAACCAACAAGAAATGAGAGGAAGGCTCCAGCCTCCAGATACCATATCATTTGTGGAAAAACCTTACATACAAGTCTCCCCACTCTACCTGCACAAAAGAAATTTCAATTAGTGACCAGCATCGACTCAGTGTGGTTCAGAAATCATAACAAAATTCTAGATAAAATAAGCAACCAAGGACCATAGATACAAGTGACCTCAGACTTACCCTCCCCTCCTTCCTTCAGGGAGTTCTTCACTAAGACCACCTGAGCTTCTTTTCTCAGGATTAACTGTCCCTCATCCCCTCAACAATTCCTTTCTCCAACTCTGAGGTCCAGAGTGGTCTTTATTCTACCTTCTCCTTCTTGCCTCTGGCTCCATATTTAAAAATCTAGTAGCTTTGTATTTTAAAAAATAATTCTCAATAGACACATGTGAACTTTACAAGCAAGCCACCCCATGAAGCCTCTGCAACATTCCAAAATGGAACAGCAGCAGTCTAGGAGAAGGTCTGATTTAAAATATGTACAGTCTACACATCATCCCCTCCCCCGCACCAGGGCTATTGCATAGGAACCAGCCTTTGGACCCTTTCTCTTGACAGGGGGACGTGGGGGAGGAGCAGCAATGCAGATGGTGCAGCAGACAGCTGTGCAGAGTGGGGCTCCATCCTGCCAAGTGGCCGCAGGCATCGCAACACATACCCCGCAAGAGCTGCTGCCCAAGCCACCAGAGCTGTGCTACCATAGAGATCCTAGGAGGACGTGACGTCAAGAGGAGATGCCTGGTCTGCAAAGAGGAGGCAATGGCGCCCCCCTCTCACGCCTCCCACTGCAGCCCCTGGAAGTGGGCTCAGATCTGGCTGATGACGGTGCTGTCCTTGGGGAAGGTGTAGCTCAGTGGCGCCTCATAGAGGCTCCCCCCATCCGTGCTGAGGTCGTCGTCGTCGTCCACATCATCCAGCACTTTGCTTGGCAGCTTCTTAAGTCTGTAAAACAACAGGGGGCATGTTTCTGGCCCTGGACTGAGGCTCACTTCAGATCTAGAGGTGAAGGGGTTCAAGGTGCCTGTCTGTCCACCCCAGTGGGTGGCACAGGAGCATGTACAGCAACAGGGAGCAAACTGCCCACCTGGTAGCACGGGAGGCTGTTGCTGATGGAGAGCTGGGCAGGGCTGGATCAAGGTCAGTAGTCCTGATTTTCCCTCCTGCCTCAAGCTCCCACATGGCTTGGCCGGGGTCCTGCTGTAAATCCCATCTTAATGTGAAATTTTATCATCCTGTGCACCACGGGTGGTTTGCACTAATTTTTTTAAAACTGCATTTGATTAAGATATTTGGTGCCCCCTTTTATATTGCCTCCTAATGCCAACCTGGGGCTGGATTCTCGATAGACATGCTGTGTTTACAGGATTCTCAACAGGCTCTTCTGTGCATTTATGAGAGAAGTGCCTGGGCAGCTGGCAAGAAGCCTCCAGTCACCATCAGCCTCCAGGAAAAGCCCAGCTTTATGAACAAGGATGAAGATAAACTCACCCCTCACTCCAATGCCCTAAGCTGTGACCCTGAGGTAAGGAATGCAATGTTCCCCCACCCCCATTAATCCCCTATCTTTCTGCTGTGCCCAGGGAGCTTGAGAGAGCAGCTCTTTGCAGAAACCAGGCGTGGGCTATCCTAGTTCTCCTGAGAACAGGAACCCACAACTTCATCTCCTTTCTCCCTAACCCAGGCAACCTAAGGGCTGGCCCAGGAACTCCTCTCTACAGGGTGGTGTGAGCCGGTCTGACCTGCTCTGAGCCTCAGTTTCCCCTTTCGGACGACAAGGATAATACCTGCCCTGCTGACACTGGGCAGTGTCATAGGGATGACACTGCCCAGATGACATCACATCACTGCCCAGATGACATCACATGAGGCTGACACATGTGATACCTACTGAGCACATGGGGTGAATGGAGTAGATACAGCCACTGTCAACTCTAGGACGGGATGACCCCAAAGTGGCCACGGTGGCTAGAGACAACAGGAAAGGCTCTGAAAGCATCGTGCTCTCCTCAAACATCGGGGCTGTCACAGCCCCTGGGGGCGTCTACACACTTGCCCACCTTAAGTCCTTCTTCATGGAGTTGAGCTGGCCCTGCAGCTGCTCATTCACGTCCATCTGCTCCTCCAGCTCCCTCTGCAGCTTCTTCTTAGAACTTTCCAGCCTGTCGATTTCCTCCTCGGCCTCCTCTACTTGTCGCTTCATTGCCTTCAAGCGCAAGCTCAACTGTGGGAGTGGGGTGGGGGGGCAGAGTGGGGGGAAGGGCAGGCTGTGAGCTGGTGGGTCGCCCAGCACAGCAAGAAAAGGCCAGTGGTCCAGACCCCTTCTCTTCAAGCAACAAGATACGGCAAAGTGGGAAACAGGCCTCATGCGAAAGTGGAGGTAAGACTCTAAGACAGAAAATCCCACTTTTTCAAAGCCAAGTTCAGGGTCTGAAGTTTGCTGAAGTGGGCTCCAAAGGCCCCATTCCATGCCGTAAGAGGCGGAGTGGAAAGAGAAGACTCAGTCCACTCAACTTCGCCGCTTGTCCATCCTCCGAGCCCTCCCCTCCGTCTGGCTTCCCCAGCCCACACTAAATCTCAAAAGAACTCGCAGAGGGTCCCCCACCTGGTCCTTCTGATCAGTCAGCGACAGGTGCTCATCGTCCACCTGCATCACCAGCTCCTTCACCTTCCGCTCCAGCCGGCGGTTGCTCAGTTGGAGGCTGGCCCGGTCCCTGGAAGGGCAGAACAGAAGACAGTCTCATCTCAGTCCCACAGGCAGCCAGCCCCGGGCTGCCTGGTAGACGTGGGCTTGGGGTCAGGGAGACTCACAGCTGTACAGGAGGAAAGCGCTGCTCAGTGGACAGATGAGGAAACAGGCTCTGAGAAGGGGACTGACTTTGCCTGAGGCTGCAGAGCCCGAGAGAGGCTGAGCTGGGGTCAGACCTGCCCTGAGTTCTCCCAGTACCAGGCTTCACTTGGTAAGGCAGAGATTCACAGACTGCCAGGCTATCAATGTTTGGGGTTTACTGCCCTGACCCAGTCCCTAAAGTCTTACTGAAAATGGATAATGTAAAGTGCTCTCCACACATACACACAGAGACACACACAACTTCCAGGAAGGTGAGGGGCCATTAATAAGAGTTGAGGAGCTGGCCCTTGGGCCGTGGTCCAAGGACAAGCTGCAGATAATCATGGGGGCAGGAAAGGGTATGGTCATTCCCGTGGCCCTCCCACCCATGTGTCCATCTCTGACAGATGGCCACTTGGCCTCTGCTTGAATACACCCAGCCCCTAGAGCACAGTCAGCCCCCTCTCATCTGATTCAGCTCAAACTCATTAACTTATGAGGCAGCCTGCCCTATTTAAGGTGTGGCGAAAGGAACAACTAAGAGTTGAGCAGTGGGGGTCCCAAGTCTTAGTCCTGCTGCAACAATATCCTTCCAGGCTACCTTCCTCAAGTTACTTACTTGGTGGGGCTCAATTTTCTCATCTACAAAACGGAAACTATTTTCCAGCACGGTTGTATTTGCCCTGCCTTCCTCACAGGCTTAGGAGGATGGGCATAGACACAGGGGTAAAAGCACCCTGTAACGTGATGCCCAGTGCCCAGCAGGGCCTGTGCACCAGGACTGGAGCTGCTCACCTCTCCTCACTCTCCAGACGGTCCTCCAGCTCTGCGATCCTGGCCTCCATCTGCACCACCAGGCCCTCTTTGCTGGACCTGTAGGAACCTTCCAGGTGGATAATCCGGCTCTTTAAGTCCTTGTTCTGGAATCAGACAGGGAGACCATGAGGGGCTGTGTCTACCACACCCTCTGTGCGGAGCAGAGGGCGGGCCAGTGTGTGGTCAGTGACTGGGGTAAGCCTGCTTTCCATCTTCAGATGGGTGGCACTGGGAGACCTGGGCATGTTTCCAGGAAAAAGATTTGCACTCGTGTCCTGACAAGCTGAAAGAAGAGGTTCTATCACATTCCTTATAAGCCTGAGTGAAATCTCTGGCATGTCCTAAGACTCCTGGATAACAGACAAATGATCCTGACCTTGGCCTTTTATAAACCTATTGGTGTGGGACAAGAGAAATAGGCTCCTTCAGAAATACCATATGTCATATTCAGTGAAGAACTTATATGAATGGCATGTTAAAGATACAATGATTCATGTAAGATTTGTTACCAACACGTGCACTGGACGTGGTTTTTGTTTTCTGGACAAAAAACAAAAGGACACTGGTTTTTGTTTTTTGGCTTTTAAAATTTATTTGGCTGCGACAGGTCTTAGTTTAGTTGCAGCACGCAGGATCTTTGATCTTTAGTTGTGGCATGCAAACTCTTAGTTCCAGCATACAGGATCCAGTTCCCTAACCAGGGATCGAACCTGGGGCCCTTGCATTGGGAGTGAGGCATCTTAGCCACTGGACTGCCAGGGAAGTCTCAACACTGTATTTTTCTCTTTTCATTTGATTTAGTCTTCTTTAGCATCTAGAAAACAACACTTGCAATTCTACTTCTCTGCAGCTGCTAAACTTACAAGCACATTTAAAATTATTGGGAATAACCCTTCTGGAAAGAGGCCTTAGAAAAACCTCTACCTCTCAGATGAGTTATGCTCCAGAGTTCTTGGGCCTGCTGTGCAAAGAAGGCTCAACCATGGGGCTCTAGTTCAAAGCCACGAGGAGCGTCAGGGGGCTCATGGGGCCAGCTGCCCTCACCTGTCTCTCCAGAGAAATCTTGTCACACTCCAAGTCTTGCTTCATGGCTCGCTCCTGAAGTAGCTCGTTCCGCATCTGCTCCATCTACACCACAGAGACCAAAAGCCCAGAGGTCAGCAGGGTGGTTCCTATAGCCTTTGTGCTGAAATGGTTCCCAGGTATGAATTCCAACAACTAGGTCAGCTCATTTTCATGACGGGGGCCCCGTCTTCTCCTTTTGAATACTAGAGCTGTTTCTTAGATATTCTTGAGTTCTCAATGATTGCAATGACAATGATACAAATAACAATAATAGTTACAGTTAACTCTGCCATTATGGGTTGAATTGTGTCCCCGCCAAAAAAGACATATTAAAGTCCTAACCCCAAGAACCTCAGATGCGACCTTAGAAGTACGATCTTCACAGAAGTAATCAAGTTAAAAACTGAGGTCATTAGGGTGACGTCTAATCAAGTACAACCCACGTCCTTGCTAAAAGGGGAAATTTGAATGCAGAGACAGACATGCACAGAGGTAAGACAGAGACACAGGGAGAACGCCATGTGAAGATGGAGGATTGGAGTGAGGTGTCTACAAGTCAAGGAGCACCAACGATCATCCGCAAACTACCAGAAGAAAGGAAGCGCTCACCTACAGGTGCAGAGGGAACATGGCCTCAGACTTCTGGCTTCTAGAACTTAAGAAAACACACTGTGGTTGCTCCAGGCCGCCTACTTTACGGTACTTGGTTACAGCAGCCCTTGAGAGCTGCTACCCCTGCTCGGCACTCCAAGCGCACTTATCCTATGATATTCCCGCCACAACCCTACGATGTACATACTAGCATCTCTGCTCAGGACTCCAGGGCTTGGAGAAGCTAACCAACTTGGATGGTGACCTATGGCCCCAGCTTGCCCAGGACTGAGGATATGCTCAGGACATGTGACTTTGAATGCTAAAACTGGGGGGATCCCAGGCAAACTGGGGCAAGTCAGTCACCCAGCTTGCCAGGGATCAACACACCCAGTAACGGGGAGCCAGGATCGCCCTGAGCTCCTGACTGCTGCATTACAAGTTCAAGCTTCGGCAGAGGCTTCCATAGCCAGCATGTCTCAGACACTGCAAGATTCCTCCCTTCTTACACCAGGATCAGAGGTCAGCAAGAACACTCCAGGTGCCCTGGCAAAGGCTAGGCCTTCCCTAGGATTTCTCCTATATTAATAGGAAATGAACCTCGCTGAGCAGCATCTGGAAAGAAATCCCATTGCCAGCCTGTGGGTATCTCCATGCCCCACCCGCAGAATGCCTTCAGCAATGGTGAAAAATGCTCTTCAGAGGCAGAGGCCCCACATCCTTTTCCCAGGACCATCCAGCAGAGGGCGGAATGGAAAAGTCCGGAGAACTAAGAAAGTGACCCAGGAAAATATAACTGTTCCTTCTTTGCCTTTAGGTTCAAGGCAAAGGAGAAAAGGAAAGATAAACCCATTTGAATGCAGAGTTCCAAAGAACAGCAAGGAGAGATAAGAAAGCCTTCCTCAGTGATCAATGCAAAGAAATAAAGGAAAACAATAGAATGGGAAAGACTAGAGATCTCTTCAAGAAAATCAGAAATACAAAGGGAACACTTCATGCAAAGATGGGCACAATAAAGGAAAGAAATGGTATAGACCTATCAGAAGCAGAAGACATTAAAAAGAGGTGGCAAGAATACACAGAAGAACTATACAAAAAAGATCTTCATGACCCAGATAATCACGATGGTGTGATCACTTACCTAAAGCCAGACATCCTGGAATGCAAAGTCAAGTGGGCCTTAGGAAGCATCACTACAAACAAAGCCAGTGGAGGTGATGGAATTCCAGTTGAGTTATTTCAAATCTTAAAAGATGATGCTGTGAAAGTGCTGCACTCAATATGCCAGCAAATTTGGAAAACTCAGCAGAGGCCACAGGACCAGAAAATGTCAGTTTTCATTCCAATCCCAAAGAAGGGCAATGCCAAAGAATGTTCAAACTACCACACAATTGCACTCATCTCACATGCTAGCAAAATAATGCTCAAAATCCTCCAAGCCAGGCTTCAACAGTACATGAATCGTCAACTTCCAGATGCTCAAGCTGGATTTAGAAAAGGCAGAGGAACCAGAGATTAAATTGGTAATATCTACTGGATCATCAAAAAAGCAAGAGGGTTCCAGAATAACATCTACTTCTGCTTTCTTGACTACACCAAAGCTTTTGACTGTGTAGATCACAACAAACTGTGGAAAATTCTTCAAATCTGGGAGTATCAGACTACCTGACCTGCCTCCTGAGAAATCTGTATGCAAGTCAAGAAGCAACAGTTAAAAATGGACATTAAACAACAGACTGGTTCCAAATCAGGAAAGGAGTACATGAAGGCTGTACTATCACTCTGCTTATTTAACTTGTATTCAGAGTACATCATGCAAAATGCCGGGCTGGATGAAGCACAAGCTGGAATCAAGATTGCCAGGAGAAATATCAGATATGCAGATAACACCAGCCTTATGGCAGAAAGCGAAGAACTAAAGAGCCTCTTGATGAGGGTGAAAGAGGAGAGTGAAAAAGATGGTTTAAAACTCAACATTCAGAAAACTAAGATCATGACATCTGGTCCCATCATTTCATGGCAAATAGATGGGGAAACAATGGAAACAGTGACAGACTTTATTTTTTCAGGCTCCAAAATCACTGCAGATGGTGATTGCAGCCATGAAATTAAAAGACACTTGCTCCTTGCAAGAAAAGCTATGACCAACCTAGACAGCATATTCAAAAGCAGAGACGTTACTTTGCCAACAAAGGTCCGTCTAGTCAAAGCTATGGTTTTTCCAGTGGTCATGTATGGATGTGAGAGTTGGGCTGACTATAAAGAAAGCTGAGCACTGAAGAATTGATGCTTTTGAAGTGTGGTGTTGGAGAAGACTCTTGAGAGTTGACTTTTTTTTGCATTTTTTGACTGGCAGGCTTCT
>NW_011494638.1:5619691-5629152 GCF_000754665.1 Bison bison bison | reverse complement strand
GGCAGGCTTCTAAGTCACAGGGGTTCAGAACTTTACAGTAGAGAACACGGAGGTCCACTGCCATCATCCCCATAACAGAAGGAGCAGGGCAAGAACCCAGACGGCGCCTACTCACAGCCCACTACCCCACCTGCTCAGGCTCTCTGGACTAATGCAGTGAAAAGGCTTCAAGCGGACTTAGGGTGTAGATACTGCTTTCATATAAAACTAAAGCCCCGGCACTTGGTCTCCTTAGGGCATCCTCAAATGCAGTGGGGGAAAAAATGCCAGCCACACACAGGTCAGCAGTCAGTGCACGTAGATGCCTCCCTCGGACCCACAACCCCTGCCTGGCCCCAGGGCACTCGGGAATCACATGCTGTGGAGAACACCCGGAGACTCCTGTCATTGCTCTCTGAGCACCACGTCCGCAGGTAACAGATGCAGCCTCACAGCACCCCCGCCCCCAGCAAGGCTGTGACCCAGCCAACACCGCCGCGGAGGTCGTCAGCACGGCTGGGCCACGGGACCGCGATGTGCCTCCTAGGGGAACCTGTTCTGTTCACGCCCACTGGGCAGAGGCCAGGACCTCAGTGAGGACACAGTTAAACTTTGACTGCAATGGGAAGCGGTTACACAGACAGGCTGCAGTGGCCCAGCTTCTCTCCTGGCTCTGCATCCACCTACATGTGACCTTGGTCATCTCACCTCTGGGATGTGGACTCCACATTTCTAACCACGGAAGCTGAACAAGACGGCCTGTAAGGCCCTTGGAGCTGGCCTCTGCTATTGAAAGCACGTTTGGGGCCCCCATCCCACTGTGGGGTGCTGGGTGGCTCAGGCCACACCTCCATCCTCTGGCTCGAAGCCAGCCCATCTCTCCAGACCTTTGGGAGGGTCCCCAGAAAAGACTCACTCTATCAAGGTGAGAGGGAAGGTGTGTCTGTGAACACACACGGTTGGGAGCTGGTGAAAGGGTGGTCTTGGAATGATGGGGTGGGTCCATCTGCTCATTCAGGCTGGACATCATGACAAAAAGACAGTCCCTGACCTCACAGGCAGACATTACAACCCCCATTTCCCAGGTGGGAGGTTCAGGACTGGTGGGAGCAGTTTTGGGTTAAAAGCCTGTAGGACCAGGTCCCTCAGTGAAGGACAAAATCTAGGAGGAGGAAGAGTTTGGAGGGTGGGGTGGGGTCCTTTGGAGTCTAAAAGGAAGAAGCACCTCGTGTGGTGTGAGGTAGAGAAGCGCCGAGGAGCGATTGAAAGATTGCTGAGGGGTCCACAGCACAGGCCCAGGCTGGGCTTCAGGACAGATGCTACAACTTCAAGCAGCAGCCACTGGCCCAAGTCTTGCTCCCTCAGTGCTACTAACTGGAAATTCTGGACTCTGCAGGAAACAAGGCCTCCTGGTACAGACGGGCACTTGGGAACCAGCATCCTGGAGGTTCCCCACAGGTCAAGACCTCCCTGGAGCGCCTCAGGGAAATGTGACTCTCCGAAGGAAAAGCAAAATAGCTATTATTCAGACTCCACGACATCCCCTCAAAAGATGGCTATTCAAATAAAAGTGCAAAATAAATTAGAGTGAAGAGTAGGAAGGAACAGATTTGAGGCTGTAAAACAGTTACTGTCACCAGACAGTCAATTTTCCTTCCATCTTTTGGAAATCAAGGCTTTTGGCAAACATGATAAGCTTCCTTCAGTTCTTCAAAAAGAAGCACCGGACGCTAAACTCTAAAATAAACATACCACGCGGAGCCCTACACAAGGAACACCTCGTGATGGTCCAGACAACACTCCCAAGGACAGGTTTCACCATAAACCACAAGTGTTTCGGCCGTGCTCCTCACTGCAGTGACACCAGGACAGGACCTGTGACTCCTGAATATTCTAAATCAGTCCTTCCTACCCTGAACCCACACTGTGCTCTTTGCTCAGTCATGTCCAACTCTTTGCAGCCCCATGGACTGTAGCCCGCCAGGCTCCTCTGTCCATGGAATTTTTCAGGCAACAATACTGGAGTGGGTTGCTATTCCCTTCTCCAGGGGATCTTCCCAATCCAGGGATCAAATTCGCCCCTCCTGCATTGCAGGCAGATGCTTTACTACTAAGTCACTGGGTAAGCCCCAGGCCCACACTGGCAACAATTAAAGAGAGATAAAGAAAAAAGAGAGAGAAATGGCCTCTGACTTAGCCTGCTTCCTCCTTTGGAACAGGGAAGTGAATCAGAGACTGGGAAAACATTTCTCTATATAAGCTTAGCGCTTCATGTGCTGTCTATCCTTCAATCATATGAAATACACTGAACAAAAACTTTCCAGTGAAATCAAAAACAGAACAGGAGCTGAAGGCAACAGTTTATCACAGCTGGACTGGAAGAAAGCTAAACCCTGAGCACGTTGGTCGGAAGTAACAGTGTCAGATTCCAATGGGTTTGTGTCAGAGGCACTCGTGACCTGAGCCAGCTCTCAGGATTAGAAGCAGCTGCCTTCTGGGTTAATGAAAAGCCAGAGACATTTATGATGGCTAATAATAATATTTAACCCCATCACCTGTGTTTACCTTTGGGCTGTAAAGGGCTTGGTGCACACACACTTCTACCTAGTACTAAAACTGATACTCAATCACGAGAAAGGAAAATTATTATTAAGCAACTGTACACAGTGGGCTTTTGAGCAGCCTCTACAATAGGAGGCAGTTCTGAGACCAGGATCATTTTAACTAAAGAAAAAAAGAAAGAAAGAAATCCCATTCTGATCTTTCACTCGCTGACTGCAAAGGAGCCGTATTTCCCAGTCATATTCCAGTGACTGCACCCCTCTGGTGCAGACGGAGAAGCAAGTGCAAGCTAGCCACTCAGGAGCAGTTCCCGAACATGAGTGCAGAAGCCCACGCCTTTATCTACCAGGACTTATCCTGCAGTTGCCAAGGCAACAGGGCAGCCCTCGAGCTGATACTCTTCCTCTTGCCTGCTGGCCACCTGGGTTGAACAAATGCTCTTTCCACTAGGCTGGGTTATCTTGGCCTCCAAGGCCTAGAGAACACCTTTCTATCCAGGCCCCGCTCTATTGTTAACTGTTGCACTCAGCCACCAGAACCACACGGCAGTGCCTGAGGAGCCAGAACATCAGCCTCTGGGTCATCTTTAAAACACCAAGCTGGGCCATCTCACTGCTGGACACAGGAGAGTCAGGAGAGGAGCAGGTGAACAAAAATCCTCACTCATATTAAGAGACAGCATGGCGTTATTTTTCACTTGGGAATAGAGACCCAAACATTTGGGGTGTTTCTATACTACCCTCACCCACCCATTGCCAGGATGATGGCAACAGGTGGGAGGTAGTGGGCTCTGAAATCAAGTCGTGGCTCCACACCTTTTTAAAGGTCTTGAGTCCCTATGCAGCCACTTAACCTTGTAAGCCCTGAAAACAAGAGAAAGCATGCAAGTCCCAGGCTCAGTGCCCAGCACCCAAGGAACCCTCAATAAGGATGGAAAATGTCATAAACAGAAATAAGGTTTTGGAGGAAGGAGAGGAAAAGAGATTTTTCTGGATTTAAACAGAACAAAAACCAGTAAAGCACCCACTATTGTATTCAAATTTCCTTCAATTTTAAGAATATCCTGAGCACGTATTAAAAAGGAAGGCTTCAGAAGGCCTGGGAACTTACAAATAATGTTGGCAGCATTTACTGACCATCAGATGTAAGCATGAGAAACTGGAAACAAAAAGATGAGAAGGACAGAATGTTTGGTCTCACAACCCCCTTTCCTGTCCTCCGTCCCTGGGAACAGCCCAGTTGAGGCTTCTGCATTCAGGTTCCTGGGCTCCTGCCCATCCTCCCATCTATCCGCTTGGAGCACACACAGTGTGCTTCACTGTTCTGCTCAACAACCTTCCAAGGCTCCCCTCTGCCTTCAGGATATGCATTCCTTTCAAAGCCTTCAACCTGCTTCTTTAACCTGCCTTACGGAAACTGGAAACCTAACCAAACACAGCAGTCCATTTGGTGCCCCTCAAAACAGATCCTACCACTGAATCTTTATTCATCCACTCCATTCTATCTAGGATTCATTTCCCATTCCTTTGGTAGTTTGTCCAAAACCTACCCTATCTTCAAAGCCAGGGCTTGGGCAGCCTTCCTCTAAGAACGCCCACAGTCACCTGTGCTGTGATGGTCTTTCCCTCCTTAGCTGCCTGACCCCTTTCCTTGGCATGTAGTTATCTGCTGCTTTTTCTTGATGATTTCCCATTGTTTAGGCATGCCTCCCCTCAAACCCCAGCACCTCAAGGATAAAGGCTACTCTCAACAACCCTGGAGCCTGGCCTCAGGGCTATGCACATAGTGGGTGTCCATCCCATTCTGCCCACACTGCTAGACAGAACTCTGCCTTGGGAGTCAGCCATGTGCCCTAGCTAGATCACAGGTAACTCTGGGCCTTGCCTCTCTGTCTATTACACAGAAAGCCTGGGGAAATGAACCTGGGAAGTCACTGTCAGATCAAAGATTCTGCAAAATCAGGAGTCCTGCCCCAAGGCCACAGAAGCAGAGCCCAGAACCAAGGTCACCTGTGAACCTGGCTGTGCCCATCTGTAACCATTGCCAAAAGCCCCCAGATCATCACCGGCAGGCTTCCTGACTCTAAATTAGGCAAAAATGCTCACCCTAGTACTCGCCCTATGGCACCTTAACCAACACCTAATACCACCCTCCCAGCAGGAATTCCTGGTCTTGAGGCTATATACACTGGCTACACTGCTCTAACAGCACCGTCCACTCTCCCTGGCCTGTTAGGAGTTGGCCCACTGTGCTTGCGCACCCTTATTATCTCTGCTCTTTGTTCTTAATAAACTCACTCCCTTCTGAAATGCTCTGTGTCTGGAAACTCTTTTCCAACCTGCGCTCAGACAGCCACAACATAAATGGAGTAGGCCACTCACTATAATTGCTGGGAAAATCTCTTTCTAGCTTTTCCACTTAAGCCCTATAACTAAGATGAGGAAAAATAATGGGAGATGTTCAGAGGAAGCAAAGATTTAGAAGAGGCTCTTGTGAGCAGGCAGAGATTAAGTAGAGGGAAGAAGTTCAATCTTTGACTTTTTAATTTTAAGGAGACCAAGATCCAAAACAAAGTTCCCCAGACCTTCCTGTTGCAGGGCTGTTGCGGAGCATCCAGAGCCAATGCTATAAGTCAGGCTGGAGACAACAGACAGGCGCCATTTCCTGTTCTTTAGGGGATACTTCCTGTGAAGGAGCTGTCACAGAGCTGCATTTGAAGGGGCGGAGGAGAAGGGGTCTTAGGTTTAGAACTTTCCTATTTCTCTAATTCTGGCAGGAAGGCACCAGCACATCCCTAGAATTTAACCTAAGTGGACCGAAATGGTTTCAGAATCAAGGCCCCCTCATCTACACCCAGAGCCCTTCCTTGGACCTTTAAGAGGCAAGAAGCAAGCCTCAGATTCTCACCTTGACTTTGAGAGAGAAGTAAATGCTCTCCTGTAAGGCAGGTATCTTTGATCAACCCATTCTCTACCCTTCCTCATAAATCCAAAGGCAACATAGGCCAGGAGAGAACTCCCATCAGACCTCACTTATCTCAGGGGTTTGTTTTATTGTTTCAGTAATTCCTACATCAGTCTGAACACAAGGCTCAGTCTCTCCACTTTAACAGACACCAGGCTTTACCCTCCCTACCCCAGAGAGGGCAGTGAGAACAAAGAAAAATGATGAGGAAAATAGAACAAACATTGCAAAAAGACTAGAGACATCTGTGAAACCCAACTTTACAGGGACATAAACACACACCCGGGGAGAGAAGAAAAGAGTTAAAAGGTGACCCAGACACTTAATTTTATAAAATCCTCTCACAGAATTTCAATGTCAGAATTCAGAAAAGACTTCAGAAATCTCCTGGACAAACAGTCTCATTTGTCTAGATCTTAGAAGCTTCATTCAGAGAGGCTGAGGCTTCCTTGCAGCTACATGAGGTCAGTGCAGGAGGCTGGACAGGGACTCTTTTCCATAAAACAAGTAGGTTCCCTCTATGTCCTCCCCAGGCTTGCTTTAGGTTCTCAGCTCAGGGAAAATACTTTCAACTTCGACCAGATCACAGAGAGCAGTTCCATTCTCCGTGAACCATCCTGGGAGGAAAGAGAAGAGGCTAAAATAAATGGATTTGAGTGAAGAGCTGCCTTAGGGTTGGGCCACCAGCTGAGCAAGGGAGGCAACCACCTCTGGTTCAGTTTGTCTGATATTTGGGGGCTGTAAGGCTGTTTTAAGTGCCTGGTGACATGAATCTGAGCAAACTTCAGAAGACGTGGAGGACAGAGAAGCCTGGCATGCTACAGTCCAGGGGGTCGCAAAGAGCTGGACACAATTGAGAGACTGACCACCAACAACAAATAATGATGGGATGACATACTCCTAGACCTACCATTCCTAGTGATGTGACACCCCATCCCTAGGATATGACTGAGGCACTCTGAACCTTAATTAAAAAAATGGAAACAAACCCCAAAAACCTTGGGATCATACCAAGTGTAGTTCAGAAAATCAGTTCCATTATCTACAGTGTGAGGAAAGTGTGAACTGTCCCTGGCTCAGGTATCCATGCAACTCCTGCCAACTGAAAACTGCAAAAATCACTCGCTTGAATGGCACTGTTACCATGCTATGAACGCCTCACAGATGTATGCACTAACTCACTGGCATAGTTCTTGAAGGAACAGACTGCATCGTATCATTTACTTCCAATGGCACTAATACAGTGTGGCCACCAAATTTCATACAATTGCTGGCTGAACTCATGATTCTTCGAGCCTCAGCTCTAAAAGCACTTTGCCTGTTGTGACTAAGAGACTGTTTTTCATAGCCACTCTGGAAACTTTCATTCTACACACTTTATGGTATATATTTCACCTCCCTTGTAGTGGCTCGCCCCATCTTCCGTCATTTCCATAAGCCATGGACTTGCTCCCCCTCCACCAACCAAATCGTCAGGGTTAACCTCTCACATTTCCTTATGATCCACACAGCACTCAGCAACAGAACAGTACCTGTTCCCTGCTCCGGGTGATCCTCTCAGACAGCAAATCCGAGTTGTTTCTTTCTTCTTCCAGCTCCATCTCCAGTTGAGACACCTTGTCCTGAGAAAGAAGTTACAAACACAGCCTACCTAACTTGCACTGAACAAGTTTTTAGGAGCAAGGACTGCCCTGCCTTGCACAATACCACAGGGACATCAGAGCTGAGCACCATGAATTAGAGTTTGGTAAAATGATGTGTCTTTTTCTCATACTGTGCAAAGTACATCTTTTAAAACCTGTTTTATTGCTTTTATAACGTAATTGTGCATCTAGAAAACACATAAAAGGAGAAAAAAATTGCCCCACTGAGGATATTTTATATTTCCTTCAAGCCTTTTTTTTCCTCTATGAATCGGTAATTTTACAAAGATCTACCTAAGCCTAACAAGCATATGTTACCTGTTAAAAGACAACGTGGAAACCAGGATACCATCCAAGGCACTCTTCTCGAACTACTGTAAACTCAGGACAATGTTCTCTTTTTTCCCTTAATTGTGAGTTTATTTCCAAGCTAATTTCCAGTTCTCTAGCTTATTACCAAAATATCCAACAACTTTCTCTGGGACATCTTTGAGACAATGCCAGAAACCCTGAATGTATCAGGACAATGTTGTTCCTCTCTCCTGCTCAGGGTTTCCAAGACCTTCACAGGAATAGAGTCTGAAGCAGGCTTTCGCATCTGCCTTTTCCTTCTAGGAACCTCATAAAGGCTGCTGTAGTCCCCAGGTCCTCAGCAGAGTAACATTAAGACAGTGTTGGCCCATTCTGCTAAGCCACCCATCATACAAAAAATAGTTATTTCTGTCTTCCTTGCAGGCTCCTAATTTAACATCACTGAACATTAAGAGAAAAGCACTTCAAATTAGCTTTGTATAAAAAAAAAAAAAAAAGAGGCTTCAAACACAAACTGCCCCACTAGAATGGGAGGCTATGGGGTTGGTCCATGTATTTCTCCTGTCACCAAGCAGTGTGCCATACATCCAGATTAAGTCAGAGCCATGGGGCAGGCACACTAAAAGCAATCAGCATTTTCAGTTTTAATGGGAGCCTGCAGCATCTGTACATAAATATTGTCTCTGCGATTGTCAAAGTTGGCTGACGAGCCTCCGTGTGCACCAAAAATAAAACTCACTGAACTCTTGTGAATGACTCAGTGTCTGTGAATGCCTCCTCTGTTGTGAGCAAAACCTACAGAGAACCCAAAGACCTGTCTCCCAGGAGAAAACAGGCACCTGAGTTTCTGAGTTTACAGGCTCATTAATGAGAGAGCTCTTGAGTCTAAGAATTAATCTATCAAGTGCTAGTGAAGGAATAAGCAAGATATTAGTCACAGCAAGACAATCTTGCCAGCGGCCTCTTAGGGGAGGAAGCACCCTCTGGTGTGCCTCATTGGTGGGGTCTTGAGAGCTGTTCATTCATGCTTAATGGAAAAACAGCTAAAATACTGCACAGGGGCAAATGAAGCTTAGCTATGCCACTGCTTCTAGACCTTGAGTTAGTACACGGAATATGTTTTTTATAGTCAGAATATTCTAGAAGGAGACAACCTGATGACTCAATGGTTGACTAAAAGCACCTCTTCACAGGGTACTCTCCCTGCCTACAATTCATACTGTACAGAACCCAGCAGGAGACTTCAGGGGATCAGGCCACAGGTCATTACACCAAAGGTTTTCACATCACTGCCTGATGAAGCTTTAGCTTGTTTTTAACCAGATTGTTTGAGCCGCAGAATAATCACTTCCTAGTTACCTGGGTTGAGTTACCTGGGTTTAGTTTGCCTAAAATGACCTCCCCTAATGAGATTAGAACCAGGACACTGGGAAAATATATTGCAATCTTGAAAAAAAAAACAAAAAAGATAAAACCATAACCAAGTAATTCTAAGCCTCCAAAAGGGCTGATCTAATAAAATCTTTAATGGTTGAAACATCACTTCCTAGATATAAACTGCTACTAAGTCCCCTGGAGGTTTAAAAGTTATTTCTATTTATTTGCAAAGTAGAATCAGGAATTCCATAGCTTTTAAATTCCAGCTATCTCTTCCTGGCCTTGAGCACTGTCTGACTTTTATCAAAACCTTGACAATGTTAACTTTTTCCATAGGTCTGAGGCTGATTTTTAAGTGTTTCTTTTCCTCTCTAAATTCCACTGGGATGTGGGCTGTGTGTGGGAGTAGGGGGTGGATGTTTCTGGTTTGGGTTTGGGGTGGGATTTCTGGTTTGGGGTAGGTTTTGTTCTTGTAAATTCATTTTGTAAATTCAGTGGGACTGATGTTAAGTTTCTCCCTGTCTTTCTTGGTAGAATGTTCAAATTTGGATGCTATTACTCACATTTTTCTAGTGTGTTGTGTTTTCATCTTGTAAACAGATCACCCCAGCTGAGCACTTTCTG
>NW_011494638.1:5601522-5619591 GCF_000754665.1 Bison bison bison | reverse complement strand
AAGAGTGGCCTGAGCCAGTCTGCACTGTCCTGGACTATGTATACATGGTTATCCAAGAGTGGCCTGAGCCAGTCTGCACTGTCCTGGACTATGTATACATGGTTATCCAAGAGTGGCCTGAGCCAGTCTGCTGCTTGTTTTGGCACAGCTGGACCCTCTGTAAGAAAACGCGCCAGAATCTGGGGAGCAAAAGCGGACCATGTGGGTGTCCCCAGGTGCGGGCGGTCTGGGCCCAAGGCATGGCTGAGCCCCTCCGTATTCACAGCAGCCTTGTCTCCTTCGCAGTTGGAAGTGCTACCCAAAGCAACAAGCTATCTGTTGTGCCCTATCTATGTGCCCTTCTGAAAACTCATCTAATCTCCTCTGGATGATTTTGCTTCCTCTTCAAGACAATGATGAGACTACAATAAATGATTTCCATCATTCCTTCCAGCACTGACATCTTATGAATCTATGAACTACCTGGCTTCTTCTTCAAATCAAGAAGTGACTTTAGGGACTTTCCTGGTGGTCCAGTGGTTAAGACTCTGCTTGGGCTTGATCCCTGGTCAGGGAACTAAAATACCACACGCCCATGTGCTGCCGAAAAGCCCACGTGCCGCCAAAAAGCCCACGTGCCACAGTGAAGACCCCGCACGGCAAAAGAAAGAAATGACTTTACAAACATCTAACTGTGCAAGAGAATAAAAAACCAAAGACTTTCCCAAAGGCTGAGGTGTGCGCAAAAAGGCTGCTGCTTCCCTTCTGTCCCACACGCGTCTCCCCAGACCACGGCTGCCCACAAACCTCCATCTGCTTGACAAGTCGGCCTCGGTCATCCTTGAGGTGACTCTTCGCCTCCAGCTCGTACTCCAGGTCCTTGAGTGTCTGCTCTAGAAGCTGCCTTTTCGTGAGCGCTTCTTCCTGAGCTCTCTGGTAGTCCCGTAACTCTTCCTCCATCAGGCGCATCTAGAATGAGGAGATACGGGGGTGTTTATCTGGGCACATAGGAGCACAGAGCTCTCATGAGTGCGCAGGCTGACCCTGGAGAGGATACAGCGGCTCCCGCTATGCTGGAGGTCAGAAAACCCTGAGCAAGCACCACCTCCCTCTCGGCCTCAGTTTCCTCTTTTGTAAAAAGAAGGCTTGAGGACTTCCCTGGTTTGCAGGGGTTGTGGGTTTGATCCCTGGTCAGGAAGCTAAGATCCCACATGCCTCCTGGCCAAAAAAAAAAATCAAAAACAAAACATAAAACAGAAGCAATACTGTAACAAATTTAGTATAAAGACTTTAAAAATGGTCCACATCCTCCCTCAACACAAATCGTTTAAAAAGGAAGCCACTTTCCAGCTACAGAGAAAAACCCCATTGGGTTATAAATTCAATCCAGTAGATGTTGGCCAGCATTATATAAAATGGAAAAAAACATCAGAGTAGTACAAGCAAACATTGTTTTCTGAAACATTTCTACTAGATACTAATACATTTGTATGGATGCATGCATTACTGTGTTACAAGGCAAGACATCTTTCTTAAGGCAGGTCACGGTCAAAGATATTTGAAAGCCCCTGAACTAAGTTAGCACCTCCCAGAGCATAATCTTGCTCACCTGTAATAGGTTCCTTTCAACAGAGGTTTAAAGTGAGGGGAAAATAAACGCTAAAATCATGACTCCAAAGCATCCTGCAGGCACAAAATCTATTACTATAAACAAATTAAGAGAAAACCACTGGTTTCTAAAAGAATATGGTCAGTTGTCATAATTTACAGTGTTTTGTTCCTCCACAAGGTGGCACTGAACTGACAGCTTTGAAGAAAGTGTAAGAGACAACGAGCTTGCTTCCCAAGAGTTGCCGTGTTTTCCACTCCTCTGAACTCTCCCCAAAGGGACTAGGCACCTCAGCACACAATAGGTATTCCTTAAACATCTCTGTGGACTGATTTGGTGAAGGCTGTCTGTTTATTTCTCAGCGTCCCTCCTGGAGGTGGTTCAGGATAACAGGTGGAAAACACAGTCTCAGGAACAGGCTATATGGGTTAATTTCCTTTATGACAGCAAATGGCAAACTCCAGTAAAGAGTAACAGCTTTGGGGCTTCCCTGGTGGTCCAGTGGTTAAGAGTCCACCTTGCAATGTAGAGGACACCGGTTCGATCTCTGGTCTGGGAGTATTCCACATGGCATGGAGCAACTAAGTCCATGAGCCACAACTACTAAGCCTGCGCTCTACAGTCTGCAAGCCACAATTCCTGAAGCCCTCACATCGCAGCTGCTGAAGCCAAGCGGAGCAATGAAGACACAGCACTGCCCAAAACACATAAATAAAATTATTTTTAAAACCACACTTTGCGGAGAGGCTGGTATGCAATTAAATATTAAAAAGGAAAAGAAATACCAGCCTTTGGGCGTGGTTTTCACAGAAAAGTGGGGAAGCCTCAGAGACAACCTTTTTGGGGACCCAACAGGTTAGACTAGTTTAGGAAGCCCAGAGGGAAGACTAGGAACTGTGTTTGCCTCCTGGAGGCTAAAAGGAACACCCGACATTTCTGCGAGAACAGCACAGTCTTGACGAAGACATCTCCTGATAAAGACTAGGCTGGCGTCAGTGGGGACTGAGTGACAACACAAAATGAAAATCCTTCCATGGAAAAAGGATGATGAGACATTCTTTGGATATAGAGATGCTCCAGGACATGAAAAAAAACTCTCCAAATAAGAAAGTCTTTAAAAAATCTTCTGTGCTTCAGTGTCCTGATTTACAATATTGTGATAAATATATCAATAAACCTACCTTAACGAGCTGTCCTGAGCCTCAAATGAGGTCATACCCCACCCAAAGTACGGGGGTTTTACAGTCAGACTGATAGGTAATGGTACAGCTCACATTTCCTTCTTGGTTTCCTTTCCAACATCCAGCCCGTTTCTGCCTTCTGATGCCCTCAGTCCCTAACATCCACCAAGAGCTCTACCATAACCGAGAGTATCCGAGAAGGACATGCACAATACAGTTAGCAGTACAATGTCTGGAATCATGACGTAGACAAATAACTTCTGAACCTACCAGTGCTAACTTTAAAAGTAATTAAAAACTGCCCTTGGTGAAGTGGGATTTAGAAAATAAATGCAACAGTGAACTCTAGTCTTAATTCTCTAAAGATGACCTTCATCAGAACTTTTCTAGCTCCATGTCAAAGGTAAAAAAGGTAAAAGGCCTGTTTCTCTCATAGCGAACAAGGCAGTATTACAGCACTCAAGTGCAAAGACCCTTGCAGTTTTTTGTTATTGAGAGCTTTAACTAAGTACAGCCAAAACGGGATGGAAGGTGGTGAACAGAGGTGAGTTTTTTTAAGAATCCCATGTGATCCTGGCTTATTAATTCACTTTTGTTTCAAACAACTCCATGACTCCAGCACCCGTAGGGTGGTTTCTGACTGTAGTTTCCTTCTAGAAGGAGGAGGTGCCTGTTTCTGCCATTCAAATGGAAACACTGTCTCACAAGGATAGACCAGTGAGAATATCAAGGAAGTACAGTCTTTGTTTTCATCTTAAGGAATTCTTTTTTGAATTACTGCCCTTTTACAAACAACACTGGTCTCCATCTGGCCCTAACTAATCTCTCTGAATCCGTTTCCTTATCTAACTAGAGGGTCTCTAAGGTTCCTTCCAATCTGAAGATTTTAGCACCATAACCATTATACAAAAATCAAAGGGAAGCACTGGACAAGGGTCACTGTGACACGGATTTTCTGAAATCAAAGCAGCTTACAAATAGTTGTTGGTGTTCTCGCAAATATCTGAATCCTCTCACCCAGTTGCTATGAAAATGATTGTTTTTCAATGCCAAAGAGAACTGTGCTATCAATACGCTAATTTCAGTTCTTACTAGAAGTCCTGTGTCCTGAGACCCTAAACCAGAGGAGATCTGTTATCAGGCTCCTTTCAGAAGTGTAGAAGTCTGCAATAAATATCCATTGTTCTTTCACACAGTTTCAGCACTGACTCATGAATGACCTTTCTTTGATCATCAAAGATAATAAAAGTTTGTTTTTTAAAGAAAAATTTGTTTTCCTATGGAATCTTAGTGCTCTTGGTACTGCTTATGAAAAACAAAAGAAAAGCAAGCTTTAGAATTATAACAAAAACTAGTATTAGTGTTCAGGATACACAGATCCTTTGCCATATAGTCTCACATGTTACCTCATTTAATTATTAAATCATTATTATTTTGTATACTTTTAAGATGTAGAAACAGATGCTCAGAAAACTGGAGTAACTTGCTCAAGGTCATCTAGCTGGCAGGAGGCAGAGTAGAAATCAGCTTACATGGTACTGGCATTTTAGAGCCTTCAGCTTTCCATTAAAATAATCAAAAACATTCCCTTTATTATTCACAATTCTTCAGAAGTCAAGACTTAAGGGAGCTAACATTTGGGTTACTTTGCTCTATTATTCTTAAATATAAAACCAAGAATACACTTTACTACTTTCAGTACTCATAAATTCCTGAAGATTTCTGTCTCCATTATTGTTGTTCTGAAACTCTTATCCACCACTCCTACTGCAATGAAAGTCCATGTAATTTTAAGCCAATGGCGGAAAAAAAAAAAAAAACGGATTACTTTAATCTTTGTTCTAGGATTAAATTAAAACATTACCACATATGAATCATTTAGACACAGCTGGGCACACCACTGCTGCTCCATAAACAGCCGCTAAGCTTTTTTAGGCAGAATATCTTGGCTTAATCACACAAACTAAAGTTGTGTCAACTTCATGTCAGAGGCCCTGAGTCCTCTGTGTCTTAGAATGCCATCTGCCCTGATGCAACCATCCTGAGAATCAAGCTCAAATGCTGTCTTAAGAATCTACCCCAGTGGGAATTCCCTGGCAGTCCAGTGGTTAGAGCTCTGCGCTTCCAGTGTAGGGGGCACAAGTTCAATCCCCTGTCAGAGAACGAAGATCAAACATGCTGTGTGGCAAGGCAGCAGGAAAAAAGAAAACAAGAATCTAACCCAGCCTCTCCTGGAAGAGTTTCAAAGCAGATTCTGAACACGGGTAAACCAGAACTGCGCTGGCCGGCCATTATTACCTCATCCTGCAACTTCATTGCAGTCAGACGGGACTTTTCTGCCTCTAGAGTTTTCTCCTTCAACTGTCTTTGCATCTCCGCAAGTTCCCTGCGATTTTTCTCCTTGTATTCATCCAGTTGGTTCTGGAGCTCCAGCGTTGATGTGCGGGACACCTCGACAATGTCGGCCATCTGGAGAAGTGACACAGATGTGAACCCCACCCCACCACCCACCCCCGGACCCCGCCATGAGGCTCCATCTGGAGCCTGGGAGTTAGGCTTGCACCCCATCGCCACACATCTCCTCTTCTCTCCTGTGTAGCCCCCCAAAGTCTACAGATCATGGTCTGCCCAGATTAGTCACCTCTAACGTGGAAGTTGCGTGGCGACCTGAATAGGCCTATCTCTGGAGCTAGATTCTGGGTCCTGGGTCCTATTCTCACTCTGCCACTTACCAGCTATACAATTGGGGCATTACTTGCCCTCTCTGGGCCTCTGCAATGTGCTCATTAAAAACACTGAAGCCATAATCTATACCTTGGCAGGACTGTTGTCAAAATTAAAATGATGCAGACAGAATTCTACTTAGATATGAATGAGCTGGTAAACTGACTGACGCAGAGCAGATGTCAGAAACTGGCCAGCGTTCAGGGAAGCTTCTAGAACATGGGGAGTCCATTTTGGCTCTGTGCCTTTCCCCTTCTGGATGTTTTAGGGTAGAGGGGACCAGAGAAGCCATGACTACTGGGCTTTAAAACTGCCTTTCACGCTCCTGGACAAGAAAGGTGGAGCAAGCACATCGATTACACACAAAGGCAGAGGTTCTGATTGAGGTACCATCTGCGACATCTGCACTGACAATGCCAGGCTTCTCTGGGTAAGGGATGAGAGGAACTGAGCCCAGGGTCCAGGGGGCATTCTCTAAACCAGTTTCTCGTAACTGGAATTATCAACAGGCCTGAAGAGCTGCTTCAGGGGATCTGCAAATCCCAGACACATTTGTGCTGAGACATACTGCAGATCTGCTCAGCTCTGTCAGGCCCTCCAGCATGGTGGGGGGTGAAGGGGCTGGGCCCCATGCCCTGCCCAATTCCTGCCCCTTACCTCCTTCTGCAGTTTCTCAATGGTCTTGTCAAGGTGCCATCGCTCATTCTCCATTTCATTCTTCAGTCTCCTTAACTGCTCCTTCTGCTCGGCCTCGTCTTTGAGCCTCTCAGACAACTGCTTCTGTTCCTGGGTGGCCCGGCTCAGATTTCTCTGCAGATGGCAAGGAGAGGACAGTCCTGTCACCTACCTGCCAGGGCAGCTGCAGGGACGGGTGGCAAAGGGAGTTTCACAGCCACACCACAAAGCAATCAGACCTGCTACATCACTGATAAGGATCCAAACAAAGCCATTACAGAGACACGAGGATATTGTCAGCTCTGAAATTTAGGGACCAAAATGGAGGCTGATCTCACCAAAAACACAGGCAGGAATGAAGGGGCAGATGAAGGATGCATTACAGAAATACAGAAAACGGCCAAGGCTGTTGGGGATGGTGATTCAGGATAGTATCCAAAAACCTGGCAGAGCTCATGCTCAAAAACCACGGGGAAGTTATACAGTAGACTAACTTCGACCCATGCGGCAATTCACATCCTGTGACATACAGCATTGCACCTAATGTTCTAGCATTGTCTCTGCTATGTGGATGGTTCTTACAATTAAAATAGCTAAAAATCAAACTATAAGGAAAGAGAAATTGTCCCATGGGCCAAGATTCCACTTGGGTTAGGGGGAGTTATAATCAACAATCCCTGAGATGGACTCACACACAGAAGAGAAGCAATCTGGCAATCTACGGGCTGAGGAGCCTGCTGGACAAGAGGTATGGAATAGAAGACACACTCATTAGGAAAAAGACAGATGTATGGTTACTTAGTGAATCACACCAAATACTAGTAGGTCTTACAAAATGTAACATCTTGGGTGCAATATTTCCCCTGGGTTCCTCTGAGGCTCTCATCTCACAACATTATACAGACTGATGTCCTTTATGTAAAAAAAAAAAAAAAAAAGAACATGTAATTCTAAAAGAAAGAAAAAATCCTAAGGTATCTTAGGAACACTATAGTAGCTTCTTTAAATGGCTAAGAATGAAGGGCTGTGGCATAAGGATATCATGAAGGGGCAAAGCTCAGAATAGCGGAGCGTAACCCAAACACAGCTAGATCAGAAAAATGGCATCAGGCATTGAGGGCTGAACGTGAGTTAGTACAGGTACTGTTTGGGACCTACTCAAGTCTTGTGTCCCTGTAGAGGCTGTATAACGACAATGGTTATATTTGTACAGTGCTTAACAGGTTACAAGCTGCAGTCACATGCAGTAACTCAGGCATTTTGAAATCACAAAGCACTTCAGGCGCTTCTGGTTTGCAAAGCTTTGGAACAGATCCACTGGCCAGCCACACGGCCTAGGGCCAAAAAGCCACCTGTGGAGGACTGTGCTCAGAGAAACAAGCCAGCACAGCCAGGCCACTGCAGTTAATTGCTGCAAGGAACCAACGTCAAAAAAAGCAGTTGGGGAGAGCGGATGGAAGGAGAAAGGGAGTCAGAAGTTCAGTGTGGGGCAATGAGCAGGACTGAGAGCCACCACGGTCAGCGTGGCACACACCCGACAGAGGGTCAACCCTGGGACTCGTGTTTGTGGTTGATTTAGTGCGTCGAGAGCAAGGGGCAGCACACAGGACAAGCTAAGTGAGGCATGGTTCCACTGTGTGGGAGCAAACTCTCAGGAACAGGTATCTCAGAATGGCAATTTTTGGAAAGCAACAAATATAGAGGGATACCAGCTTCCCTGGTGGCTCTGTGGTAAAGAGTCCGCCTGCCAATGCAGGAGACGCGGGTTCAATCCCTGGGTCAGGAACATCCCCTGGCGAAGGGAATGGCAACCCACTCCAGTGTTCTTGCCTGGAGAATTCCATGGACAGAGAAACCTGGAGGGCTACAGTCCATGAAGCTGTAAAAGAGTCAAATATGACTTAGTAACTAAACCACCACTCACAGAGGGACATCATCGCCTTCCCGTAGAACTGCCAGAATACCACTCAACCCCTACCCCTACAGATCCCCCAGCCTCTCTTTCTTCCTTTTGGATTCCAAATCTCAGGGGCTCCAGGCCAAAAGACAAGCCAGCCTCGACTCCATTCAACTCCCACATGGTGAAAGCTCTTCTGCTTTACCTTTGGCTCAGGATGGGTTCCGCTACCAACACCCTCTTCCCTGGCCCAGGCTCTGCTCTCCTGTGCTACTAAAGACTCCTGAGACTCAAACAATCTGAGCTGGGCTTGACCAACACACCCCGTCCCAACCTTAACACATACACATTTGCCTAGAAAAATAATTTTGCTAAATCATTTTTTAAATATTTCTTGCATGCTTGCCTCTATTGCATGGCAGTAAGATCTATAAAGGCAAGGAACAGATTTTTTATCTGAGTATGTCTCATAGTCCAGATTCACTATTAGGCACAGGATAAAAAATCTCTGTGGCTGCAAATTAACACCTATCCCCAAAAGTGATCTAAAGATTTCTTATATCAGAATCACCAAGCAAGGGTGGTGGACTCCTTATGTAAAATACAGAATCTAGCCCTTTCTGATGGAATCACAATTTTTCTTAGAGTGGAGCCCACACATTTGCATTTGAAAGTTTCACCCAGATAATTCTGATATACTCAAAAGTTTAGAAATGCTGTTCAAACAATGCTCTGCCTCTTCGGAGATTCAAGACATAGGTTCTAATAAGTCACTGCTGAGAAAATATGTCCCAGATTCACATGAAAAACAGCAAACTTGGCAACTTTGCATTTAGGAGTTAGGTGTGAAATGCTCTATAGCTACAGTGACTGCATTTCCAAGACCAGCCATACAAGTCTCTTGACCAACATTGGGACAAAATTTGAGGAAAATCTGTCAGAGGGGAGAATCCAGAACACAAGGCTGGTAGACATACAGTGAGTGCCTTGAGCTTGGGGACCATTATCTCAGTAGATGCAAAGCCTTTTACTGTATGGCTGAGCAAGGCCTCCATCAGTCCGTATTAACAATAACTATGTGGCAGGTAAGCAGAGGATCAGAAAGAACTGGATCTCAGAGCCCTTGACATATGTTAACCGCGGACTGTGACAAGCGTGGCAGCTTTCTTCTTCTGTGGTCTCAGTACACAGAAGTCTGCTAGGGTGGGAGGTACAGGCAAACAGAACATATATTATCAACAGAACATATATCATCATCCTTCCCTGAAGAAAAGAACTATGGCCCCCTCATCTGCAGAAGCCATTTCTCAAGGTAATCAGAGACATCTTTGCCATGAACGCAGTTTAAACAGGTCTACACAGCAGCCCAATCCTCAACCAAGTGGTTGGGCTGAAGTAAACCAAGAATGGTACCCCCTTTGAACTCCTGCTCTGTCTGACTGAGCCAGAATGAACCAGACCTAAGTTCACAAGGTCTTCACCTACAATGGCAAGAAATATATTTATCATGCATGAAGATGCAGCAGATTGTTAAAGACACAAAAATTTTGAAATATAAAATGCTTATGTGGGAAAAAGAAAAGAAAAGTTACTCTCTCCTCTTCCTCTAAGGGTTAAGTTCCCTTTTGATTGTCAGTTTTGGGAGAGGCATGCAGAATGAACTAAAGGAATGACTGTTTGGTCCCCAAATTGAGAAAAAGCAAGTAGTTTTGAGTGATGGTGTGTTTTCCATAGCACTACTTTTGAAACAAGATAATTCAGATAATGATGGTGAGACTGCCGGACCCTCTTAAAATTCCTGCCGGATTATGTTGCCAGTGGTTAGCACAGCCACATGCTGCCTGAAGCAGTCTCACCATCTCAACACCACTGGGAAAACAGGTCTGAACAAAAGTAACACGTCAGGGATAATTCTGAAGGCAGGAATGGAGATCCGGAGGTAGAGGCCAGCAGGGATCACATTAAGATATTTAGACCTTGAGGCCATCATCTGTTCTCTCCACTGAATTAGCTGTGAGCTGCAGATTCACAGCTGGTGAACCACCTCCTTCTGTGTGAAAGTTTCTGGTTTGATCAAAGGATGATAAAGACAGAGCCTGTAACAGCTTTACCAAGTGCCTGGTGTGGATGTGACACAAAACTGCAGATTTTTGCCCCCACAGAATACAAATGTTTTTCCTCTCTTTCTGTCCTCAAGAAGCTCAGAGATGTAAACCCTGCACTTTGACTGCTGGGTTGTAGCCACCACAAGCCTTAAACAGCTGCATAGGGCAACCGCCGTTCACACAAAATCTGCCAAAAAAGAGTTAATAACAAAGATCTAGATTAATAAAGAAAGAAAAAGAAATCCAAAGCTAAGACACCAAAATGAAGAAAATACAGGACTTTACTGCATGCAAGAACAAGGTCTCTGTCCGAAGCCAAAGAGAAGGTGCAGATCTGGGGGTGAGGGCTCCTGAGCTGTGGCTGACCTGAGTGAACCCCGTACACATTCCTCTAGCCCTGAGGAGATGATGCTGTATATGAAAGGAAAGCTGCAATTAGGCATTTACAAATTTGAATCCTGACTCAGCCCCTGACATTTTTCATGTGCCCCTGCCTCACCCTCCCTTACAGACACACAAGTCCTAAGGAAACACTTTAACAGACTCCTCTAAGACAGCTGCTCAAAATAACTGGCTTTTACCTCCTCAGAAACTCACCTGAGGGATGCCTGATGCTGCTGGTTCTTTAAAATTCCAGAGCAGGTAGAAGGAAGGACATACCTGGATCACACTGAGGTCACTGTGCAAAGTCTATTCAGAACCTCAGTGCAGACTTTGTTTTGTTTTTTTTTTAAAAAAAGGACATACTTCAATCTTTCTAACCTTCAAATGGGAAAAACTAATTTTCTAAGAATCTGCTGATTTTGAATAGAGATAGCTATCCAGTTTCAAGGAAAGGACTTCCTCGGGCTTCGTTAAATAGCCCTCTTGAAGGACTGTGCTCTGAGGCATCTATTTGCCCAGAGGAGAGAGGAAATCGGCTTCTGCCACAGAGCCACTCCACAGTGCCCTGGGGACTGATTCTGTTGGCCTTCTCACACAGTTCGTATTTTATCTTTGGAAAGCTGCCAGGCTCTTCCATGTCTGGAGAACTGCTCAGCCCAGAACTCCTGACATATGGGTGCTTCACAGCTGTGGGGATGTCCTGGGCTGTGTAGGATAGGGAGCAGGAGCCCTGGCCTCCACCCACGAGATGCCAGTAGCATCCCCCCATCTGTGGCAACCAACATCTCCACACATTGCTCCAATGTCCCCCAGGTAAAAACACACCAGTCTAGGGGCTTCCCTGGTGGCTCGATGGTAAAGAATCTGCCTGCCAATGCAGGAGACACAAGTTCGATCCCTAATCCTGGAAGATCCCACATGTCACAGAGCAACTAAGCTCTATGATCCACAACTATTGAGCCTGCTCTCTAGAGCCCAGGAGCCACAACTACTGAAGCCCATGAGTCCTAGAGCCCAGGCTCCGCGACAAGAGAAGCCACTGCAACGACAAGACATAACTCGAGAGCAGCCCCTGCTCACCACAACTAGAGAATGGCCCACTCAGCAACAAAGACCCAGCAGCCAAAAATAAATAAATAAATGAATAAAAAGAACCACTGGCTTATATAGACAGTCGGAAGTCAATGAAGGTTATTACAGAAGGAGCAGCCTGGAAGGACAGGACCAGTGGCGATCTGGACATGTCCCTCCTTCTCGCGCTTCCTCTGTGGGGGGATAAGGACCCTCAGTGTTTACCTGAGCCTCTTCCAGCTCAGTCTGCAGGGCTCTTTTGGCTGACGTGGCTTCTTTCTCTTCCTTTCTTGCATGCAGAAGGGCCTCTTCTAATTGCCGAGTTTCTCCCTACAAAGAAACATGGGGTTAATGCACACTCAGATGGGTGCTGTGCCTACGAAGCTGACTCAGCAGCATGAAAGGCAGGCAGGGGACATCCACAGACATAGCCGGCAGGGACTAGGTCACCATACACATGTCATGGGCCCACAGTAGCACAAAACAGATGTGTGTGCTGTCTGCAGTGCCATGCTTAACCAGAAATGAACATCCAAACCAGTCATCTGAGATGATCTGCGGGAAAATACAGATATCCACCCTCAGCACAGGAGCATCAGCAACAACACTGAACGAACTCAAGTATGAATCAACTCAGACTCAAGCACTGAAAGAACTCAGGCGCACAGTCTGAGAAAAAGCTTTTCAGGGGATTTTCACGGTGACCATTTGGGAAACCTGTTAGAATACACCTCCCATCACATTTCTTTGGTCTCTGTTTATTGTCAGCTGCCATTTCTCGCAGCTATTAGTGCGTGTCTCTTGCTAACGGTCTCCCACTGCTAGAGATCTGGAAAACCAGATAACTGGTTTGGTAAAACTTGTGTGACCTCAAAAACCATCAACCAACTGCTAAAAAAAGAAAAAACAGTCACGAGTGAGAGTGGGCCTGATGGTAGGGTTAAGATGCCCTTTTCGGGTGTCTGGAGGCTTGAGCTCAGTGCGAAAAGGCTGAGCACACCTGATGTCTGGGCGAACGGGGACCCCTGTGCCTGCACCTGAGCTCCCCATGCCAACTCCATCAGACTTGTTCCAGGCATCTTCAAAAGCCGTCTCCCATTTGTACCACGCATAGAGGAACAAAAGCAATGGTTTACAGAGAGGCAGTCACAGCCACCTTGACCCTTCCTACTTGATTATGATAATAAATCCCTTTCAGCTTCTTAAGTCACTCACACAGGAAAGGAGGATCGGTGGCTGCAAAGCCCAAGTTGGGGGCCCAGAAAGCCTCACCTCGCACTTCTTGAGAGTCTCCTTTGCTTTGGCCTCGTCATCTTGAAGGTCAGCAAGCTGCCTCTGCAGCCTAGCCACAGTGCGCTCCAGCTCTTCCACACTTCCCCGCAGCTTCTCATTCTCCTCCTGCAGAGCCTTTACGCGCATCTCTGCCCCCACCTGGGTTTGCTCTGCAGTACTGCTCCGACTGGCCAGGACCTCGACGTTCTGGTAAAGACATGGAACAGGTGAGCATGGGAGCCACAGTCAAGGCCCAGCCCCCAGCTTCAAGGATGGCTGACATTTCTTAAAACCCACTACATTCCGGGTACCATGCTAAGCCAGGGATCGGCATCCTACAGCCTACAGGTCCAGCCTACCACCTGTTATTGCAACTGAAGTGTCAAGACTTCCCTGGTGGTCCAGTGGTTAAGACTCTATGGTTCTAATGCAGGGGACACGGGTTCGATGCCTGGTTGGGGAACTAAGATTCTACATGCGACAGAGCAACTAACTAAGCCCATGCTGCAACTGCTGAGCATGTGCCCCCTGGAGCCAGAGCACTGCAACCTGAGAAAGCTCGTGCACTGCAACAAAGATTCTGCATGCTACAACTAAGAACCAATGCAGCCAAATACACAAATAAAATTTTAAAATAAAGCAAGCATTACTGGAACTCTGCAACATCCATTTGGGGACATACTATCTATGGCCACTTTCGTGGTATAACAGCTGTGTCAGGACTTGGGGCCACAGTTTAAAATATTTATTATCTAGCTGTTTACAGAAAAGTTTTGCCGAACCATACCAGTGTCCTTGACGTGAAATTTCAACCTTTTAACAACTCTAGGAGGTGGTTACTATTCTCTCTTTCTTGGCTTCACTGGTCTTCGTTGTGTGCGGGCTTTCTCTAGTTGTGGCAAGTGGGGGCTACTTTCTAGCTGGGCTGAGCAGGCTTCTCATTGCAGTGGCTTCTGTTGTGCAGAGCACAGACTCTAGAGCATGTGGGCTTCAGAAGTTTTGGCTTATGGGCTTAGCTGCCCCACAGCATGTGGAATCTTCCCAGACCAGGGGTCAAACCCATGTCTCCTGCATTAGCAGGCAGATTCGTAACCAATGGACCACCAGGAAAGCCCAAGTGGTCATTACTCTTCTTAAAAGACAAAGAAACTGGCACTTGGGTAGACTGAGGAACTTGTCGAAGTTCATGTAGGAGGAAATGTATTCAAGCAGAACAAATCCAGAACCTAGTCTTATAACCACCAATGAGTTCGCTTTCCTGATTCCTAATCATGTACAGCTCTTGATAAAGGGCAATTTCTGCTTGTAAGTTTTTTTAAATGTCTAACATAAAATGGAAATTAAAATATGCTTAAATTATGATATAGTTCCTTGTGCAAACTCTAGGTAGTCTCATCTGAAAATGAGAATGTGCAGCACACAATCCATAACTGAAAGGAATGGCAACAATTACAGAATGATTACTGTTAATTTCAGATATCACATGGGCTTTTATTTTTTGGCTCAGCATCTTAAAAGTCATACATCCTGGAGTGTGAAGTCAAGTGGGCCTTAGAAAGCATTACTATGAACAAAGCTAGTGGAGGTGATGGAATTTCAGCTGAGCTATTTCAAATCCTAAAAGATAACGCTGTTAAAGTGCTACACTCAACATGTCAGCAAATTTGGGACACTCAACATTGGTCACAAGACTGGAAAAGGCCAATTTTCATTCCTATCCCAAAGAAGGGCAGTGCCAAAGAATGTTCAGACTACTGGACAATTGTGCTCATTTCACATGCCAGTAAGGTTATGCTCAAAATCCTTCAAGTTAGGCTTCAACAGGACATGAATCGAGACCCTGTTGATGTACAAGCTGGGTTTAGAAAAGGCAGAGGAACCAGAGATCAAATTGCCAACATTCACTGAATCATAGAAAAGGCAAGGGAATTCCAGAAAAGTATCTACTTCCATTTCATTGACTACGCTAAAGCCTTTAACTGTGTGGATCACAACAAACTGTGGAGACTTCTTCAAGAGATGGGAATACCAGATCACCTTACCTGCCTCTTGAAAAACCTGTATGCAGGTCAAGAAGCAACAGTTGGATTCAGACATGGAACAACAGACTGATTCAAAATTGGGAAAGGAGAATGAGAAGGCTATACACTGTCGCCCTGGTTATTTAACTTCTATGCAGAGTATAGTATGTGAAATGCCAAGCTGGATGACTCACAAGCTGGAATCAAGACTGCCAGGAGAAATAGCAACAACCTCAGATATGCAGACGATATTACTCTACTGGCAGAAAGTGAAGAGGAACTAAAGAGCCTCTTGATAAGGGTGAAAGAGGAGAGTGAAAGGGCTGGCTTGAAACTCAACATTAAAAAAAAACAACTGAGGTCATGACACCCACTCCCATCACTTCATGGCAAACAGAAGGGAAAAAGTAGAAGCAGTGACAGATTTCATTTTCTTGGTCTCCAAAATCACTGCAGACAGTTACTGAAGCCATGCAATTAAAAAATGCTTGCTCCTAGGAAAGAAAGCTATGACAAACCTAGATAGCTTAATAAAAAGCAGAGACATCACTTTGCCACAAAGGTCCATATAGTCAAAGCTATGGTCTTCCAGTAGTCATGTATGGATGTGAGAGTTGAACCATAAAGAAGACTGGGCAATGAAGAATCGATGCTTTCAAATTGTGGTGCTGGAGAAGACTCTTAAGAGTCCCTTGGACTGCAAGGAGATCAAACCAGTCAATCTTAAAGAAAATCAACCCTGAATACTCACTGGAAGAACTGATGCTGAAGCTGTGTTCCAATACTTTGGCCACTTGATGCAAAGAGCTGACACACTGGAAGAGACCCTGAGGCTGGGAAAGACTGAGGGCAAGAGGAGAAGGGAGTGACAGTTGGATGGTATCACTGACTCAATGGACATGAGTTTGAGCAAACTCTGGGAGATAGAGAAGGACAGGAAGTGCTGCAGTTCATGGGGTCGCAAAGAGCTGGACAAGACTTAGCCACTGAACAGCAACAGCCCTAACTTTCCCATCCAGAGATAAGAGACTACAAAGATACAGTTAGCAAGTGGTGCTCGCGTAAGGATAAACGTGTAGTTCAATGACATAAAACTAAGAGTCTAAAATCAACCCGTCCACTGATTCTCAACAAGCCAAGCCAAATGCAAAAGAATGAAGATCCCTTCCTTACACCACACATAAAAATTAACTCAAAATGGATCATATACCTAAATGTAATATCTAAAACTATAAATCTCTTCTAAAACAACACTGGAGTAAATATCATGAGCTTGAATTATGTAAGGCTTCTAAGATACAATACCAAAGCACAAGTAATAAAAAAAAAACAAAGAAAATAGATAAATCAGATCTTATCAAATCAAAACCTTTCATGGTAATAACAAGAAGGTGAAAAGATAATCCACAATAAGAGAGAAAACATTTACAAATCATATATCTGATAAACAACTCATATTTAAAATCCATAAAGAAATCTTCAATTCAATAAAAAGACAACCCAATTTTTTTAATGACCAAAGGATCTGAACATCTTTCAAAGACTATATATATATATCTATTCCATATATATATATGAAAGAAAAAATGAAAGTTAGTCACACAGTCATGTCCAACTCTGCAATCCTATAGACTGTAGTCTGCCCATCTCCTCTGTCCATGGAATTCTCCAGGCAATAATACTGGAGTGGGTTGCCATTTCCTTCTTCATGGGGTCTTCCCAACTCGAGGATAGAACCTTTTCCCCGTTTAAGAAAAGAAATATATTTTTAAATGCTTAGTGGGAAGGCATAGACTGAGTTCTGGTTTACTGATATAACTCTGAAGAAAACTTCAATTTGCTAGCATAAATTTTCACTCCACTCTCAGGCTTCTAAACAGTTCCTGAAGTCCAACAAGTACATGAGAAGATCCTCAATATCATTAGTTTTTAGGGAAATGCAAATCAAAACCATAATGAGTCACTTCACGCCCACTAGGATGGCAATAATCAAAGTGTCAGATAATAGGGACTTCCCTGGTGGTCTAGTGGTTAAGACTCTCTGCTTCCAATGCACAGGGTGGGAATTCAATGCCTAGTTGGGGAACTAAGATCCTACATGTCATACTCTGAGGCTAAAAATAAATAAAATTGTGTTTTGTTTTTTTTTGTTTTTAAAGATAATAGCTAATGGTAGGGAGGATAAAGAGAAATCAGAACCCTCATATGATGGTGGTGAGAATGCAAAATGGTGTGGCCACTTTGGAAAACAGTTTCAAAAAATGCTCAAAATTTTAAAGGGTTATCATAAAGTGAGTTCATTCAGTCGTGTCCAACTCTTTGCGACCCCATGGACTATAGCCCACCAGGCTCCTCCATCCATGGAATTTTCTAGGCAAGAGTACTGGAGCGGGTTGCAATTTCCTTCTCCAGGGGATCTTCTCAATCCGGGGATCGAACCCTGGTCTCCCGCATTGCAGGCAGACGCTTTACCATCTGAACCACCAGGGAATCCAACAATTCCACTCCTATATATATATACCTAAGAGAAATGAAAACATATGGCCACATAAAAACTTGTGCAAAAACTCCAGAATAGTATTGTTCATTGTAGCCAAAATGTGGAAAGAACCTAAATATTCCTCAATTGGTGACCATGACCATGACTATGTGTGTTCACTCAATCACGGCCAACTTTTTGCAACCCCATGGACTGTAGCCCATCAGGCTCCTCTGTCCATGGAATTTTCCAGGCAAGAATATTGGTTAGGGTTGCTTCTCCACGGGATTTTCCTGACCCAGGATCGAACCCATGTCTCTTGAGTCTCCTACATTGGCAGGCAGTTCTTTACCAGCTGAGCCATGGTCTGTCCATATGATGGAATATTATTTGGTCCTAAAAAAGGAATAAAGTACTTATACATACTACAACATGGATGGAATGTGAAAACATGCTAAGTCCAAGAAGTCATTCATAAAAGGCCACATATTAACATTTATATAAAATGTCCATAATAGGCAATTACATAGAGATGGAAAAATAAATTAGTGGTTGCCTAGGCCTGCAAGGAGGTCCAGCCAGTCCATTCTGAAGGAGATCAGTCCTGGGATTTCTTTGGAAGGAATGATGCTAAAGCTGAAACTCCAGTACTTTGGCCACTTCATGTGAAGA
>NW_011494638.1:5544162-5601422 GCF_000754665.1 Bison bison bison | reverse complement strand
GAGGAGAAGGGGACGACAGAGGATGAGATGGCTGGATGGCATCACTGACTCGATGGACGTGAGTCTGAGTGAACTCCAGGAGTTGGTGATGGACAGGGAGGCCTGGCGTGCTGCGATTCATGGGGTCGCAAAGAGTCGGACACGACTGAGCGACTGAACTGAACTGAGGCCTGAGAGAAATAAGAAGACTGGGAGATGACACCTAAAGGGTACAGGATTTGGAATTAAAATATACACCCTATATAAAACAAATAACCAATAGGGACATACTATCCAACACAGGTAACTATACGAAATATTTTTTAACAACCTATAATGGAAAAGAATATAAAATAGAATATAACTGAATCACTGTGCTGTACACCTGAAACTAACACAACGTTGTAAAAACACTAATTCAGCAAACATTTTTAAAAGCCATGACATGGTGCATAGGAAGTTAAATACTATATAGCATATGATTCCATATACTATTTAAAAATAATAAATATATCACATATATATATATATATATATATAGTTTGTTTTTTTAAAGTATAGGGTTTTGTTTTGGGGTGACGAAAATGTTCTAAAATTATAATGATGATTGTAGAACTCTGTAAACATGCTAAAACCCACTGGTTTTGCAGTTTAAATAGTCAAATTGTATGCTAAGTGTCTCAATACAGCTGATTTTCAAAAAGAGGAAAAACAGGATGAAGGAAACCTAGAGGCTGAGTCAGACAGAGGGGATGGAGGATCTGAGGTCTGCTGAGGTATCAGTGAGAACAAGAGACTAAAGATCTTTGCCTCAATTTTCTGGTAAAGGCAAGAACACGGACATGTACAGTCAGTGATCTTCCATTCCCTCAGAAATCTCAGGAAGAGCAAGGATACTGAAAACCAGACCTGGTTTAAGCTGGATTGGGGCGTATCTGGCACCCTGACATGCTAGATAAAGGACCCTATGCTGTACTTTGATGTTTAGATTTCGGCCTTTCCTCTGTTTGAAAGCTGCGGGACACATCCTGAGTCCATTCATCCATCTTGGGAGGATGGACCAGGCAGGTTATCACTCTGCATCTGGCGGCAGGGTCTGCCCCAATCCCAATGCTCACGTTCACAGGCTGAGTGCGACTCTACAGGAGCATGTATGTGTTGAGGTGCTTTGTCCTGTTCTGACTATTTGTAAAATGATAATGTGTTTTGCTTTACATCTCCGTAGTGTGACAAACCACATTATGTATACAAATAAATTTAACTTACGCCTCCCTTGGCAAGACTTTTCACAGCCGCTCCCCTGTTCCTGCCCCCACCCTACCACCACACCGCCAGTCCACGATTTCATATAAAGTCCACAGGATAAGACTGCTTTTCCTGAAACCAAACCTAATTCACTTATAGCAGTGCTGGAATCTGAAAGAATAAAAATCATATCCCTTTATTCAAGGCAAGTCCTACATGCAAGTTCTTCTCCATGATTTCCCAGCAAAGAGATTCCAAAACCTCCTCCAACTCTGGGAACTCTCATCTATGCAGATCTTTTCCAAACACTTCAGTCTGGATCTCACGACTGTGTCAGAGGAGGAGAACTCTCCCAGGACCTGAGTCAGTAAAGATCTACTTTGACAGGTCACTGGGGACAAACAATGCTGACCTCACTGAACTAACTAATTGCCAATACTTTGTTTCTGTGATTCTTTGAACTTAAGTGTCGGATGTCACAGCAAAAGCAGGGAGGATGTTCCATCGTGTGCATGCGCTCAGTTGTGTCTGACCCTTTTGCAATCCCATAGATTGTAGTCCATCAAGTCTCCTCTGTCCACAGAATTTTCCAGACAAGAATACTGGAGTAGGTTGCCATTTCCTCCTCCAAGGGATGTTCCCAAACCAGGGATTGAACTCACATCTCTTGCACACAGTTCATAACGATTCATTTAGCTACATCATATGCTCTATGTAATATCTATTTGTAAAAAAGATCACATGGATTTGTCTTTTAATATCTTACCCATTATTCATTCTGACAAGCTGTAAGAAATAGTTAACAAATATCAATTCTAATTCCACTCCAAAAGGTTGGAAACACGACACTAGGTCATCACCACAAAGGCAAAAATAGCAGATGCTCTCTTGTTTTTCAAGGTTGGACCATTCCATAAAACTGCCTGGGAGCATTTCTTCACCTATCAGGCGGCCAAGGTCAAAAGGTCGGAGAACGCAGTGTGTGGTGGTGTAAGGAGCAGGCTCCCTCATCCACAGCTGCTGGGGCTAGAAACTGGGATGAGCTCCTGGAGGGTGACTCAGCAGCATCCATCAGGAATATAACGTACCTTTGATTTGACCCAGCAACTTCTCTTCTAGCACTTACCCTGCAGGTGTATAAAATGACATATAAACAGGATTATCAATAGCAGCACTATAATACTGACAGATTGAAAATAACTAAATGCCAATCAATCAGGCATTTGTTATATAAGTTACACCAGCTCAATGATATCCTGTGCGGGTGGGGGAAAAAAAAGGTGGCGGGGTCGGGGGAGGAAATAAGATTACACGAGGAAAATACAATACACAGACTCGTATGTGTGGTGTGCTTCCGGCTGTATAAAGAAGACTCCTGAGAGTCCCTTGGACTGCAAGAAGATCAAACCAGCCAACTCTAAGGAAATCAATCCTGAATATTCATTGGAAGGACAGATGTTAAAGATGAAGCTCCAGTACTCTGGCCACCTGATGTGAAGAGCCAACTCACTGGAAAAGACCCTGATGCTGAGAAAGATTGAGGGCAGGAAAGGGGGCAATGGAGGATGAGATGGTTGGATGGCATCACCAACTCAATGGACATGAGTTAATGGACATGGACACATGGATACTGACAAACTCTGAGAGACAGTGAAAGACAGGGAAGCCTGGCGAGCTGCAGTTCATGGGGTCACAAGAAGTCAGCCACGACTTAGCTACTGAACAAAAAAAATAAATAAGGGGTAAATATGTATTTACTGGGTTACACAAGAAACTGGTGACTCTGGCTAGCTGTAAAGAAGGGAACTGGGGCTATGAAAAAAGGCAGAGAGACGTAACCCATTGCAAACCCTCTCATAACTTTTAAATTGTGAACTATGGAAATTCAAGAAATACTTTTAAATGTTTAAATAAAAATAATTTTTGTTGAAAAGACTAACAATGGCCATAGGCACTTGGAGGACAAGCACCTCCGCAGTCCAGTTCTCACCTCCTCCGGCCTCTAGAAAACCCTCTCCCAGCAAATTCTCAGATACCTCCAGCCCATGAAAGATTACGGAGCAGGAGCCGGGGAGCAGCTGTACAAACAGAGCAGAGTGCCAACTCTCCCACGCTGGTTTACATAGTTAAGAAATTCCTTTTCACCACATATAGCTGGGAGAGTGGAAAAGGCCCACATGGCCCAGGATTTGCACTTACATGAGTGCTTCTCCAAATTTTCCACCCCAGCAACCCCAGGGCAGAGAAGTCCAACCTGGGGTGATGAGAGACACCTGAGGGATGCAGAGAACTGTGTCTAAGGTGTGGGTTTCTCCATCCAAAATGCACGGGCAGTATGCAATCGACACTGTGACTTTCATTCTACTCCATGTCTCTTTATATTGAGACACTGTGTTCTCGGTGTTCCAGGAAGACAGGCCACTTCTCGCCTGTAGCCGTGGCAAGCACTCTCCCCACCCAGCACACATACACATATCTCAGTCTGAATAACACAGACATAAATCACCTCAAGAATGCAATGCTCAGTTTTAACTCTAAAAATGTGCATCTAGGAGTGTACAAGATGGAGCTGCGGTTTCGGCAGTGAGTCGACCAGATTAGACTCAAATCCAGGCTGTCTCTCTTCCTGGGCCCTTTTACTGGGTCTGGCCTCCTAGAGGCTTAGTTTCCTCATTTGTAAAAGAGGGAAGAGGTTACCTACCTACACTATTGTAAGTAGCTAGTAAAACTAAGCAATGGCTCCTGTGGCTGCCAAGATGCAAACCAAGCCAACAAAACCCACATTTATTTCTCACAAGGTCAGGACTTCGTCCAGCTGATCTACTGTGGTTCTAAATCAAACCCGGCTTCAGACTATAACTTGCCCATTTTAACTAGCTCAATATCATGCCTATAGATTTCTCAAAAGAGAGAAACGAGATCTTTTAACAGTCTTTCCTTTGCAACAGTATTGCACAAATTACATGACCCCTTATTTTAAGGGCAAGTCAGGTTTCTTGGTTGGCTAATTCATTAAAAATTTAGCCCCATTTCCCAATCAAGGATGCTCTGGCAAACTGATGGCAACTAAGAAAATTCTTCCAAACAGACAAACAGCATGTTTCAACGTGCAACTCAGCAAATTCAGCTGAATTTCCACTACTTCTAAAATAGTTGACTTTTAACCATACGCTCTAATTACTGATTTAAAAGGGGGGTGGTGGTGGTTGGAGGAGGAATATATAATTGTTATCATACACACACACACACACACAAACACAAACAGGAAAGCCGTGGTCTTTGCCTGGGACCACCATTCACTGCAAATAATGACTTGCATAGAAGCTGGCACATTTTCACGTGTTAACGCACACATTTAGAAACGTTCACACTGTCACCTAGGGCCAGGGGAAGCTTTTATCCATGACGAGCACAAAACTCCCCAACAGCACCACAAATAGCCACGTCTGGGTGTTTTTCCTGACCCAAAGGTGCTGATGCACTGCAGAAGTACACACCAGACACCTGGGACAGGCCCGCTCCTGGTGGATAAAAAGTAATCGGGTAAGTCAAGGCCCTCCTGACTTGTCCGAATACAGACCCAACACACATGACATCAGATTTTACTAATTAACAAGGCCTCTTCCACAGCCAGTTTTTGTTTCTTTTCTGTTTTCCTTTTTTTGCTGAACGAGGGAAAACAGCTGAAGCATGGAGGCTGCTAGTCCAGAGACTGGAACGCTGGCTCATTGGTTCCACGTCACCAGCCACCCCCACACTTCAGTGGGTAAGGCCGCAGGAGCTCAGCTGATGGGTCCTCGAGGTGTCCTTGAGTCCGGTCACCTGCTGGGAGGCCACCAGCGTCCCACATCATGGCTGTGGACATCAGTTTCACGTCCACAGTGAGGACCTGGGTCACAAATGATGAGTCCTTTTGTCATTCTGAATGTGTGGAGAACCAAGTCCCCTGTGTTATGGTGGCAGCTTCCCCCTGCCTGAGCAACAGTAAACTACTGAGGAAAAGAAATCGCATCTATTTTAATCATAAGCTGCTCATTTCATCTCTTTGCTTAGATATCTATGAATTTCACTGGCATGAGGCTTCTAAGCCAGGGCTTCTCCCATTTCAATAGTACAGGACTCACTTGGGGAATTCTTAAATGCTCCTTCTGACTCAGGAGGAATGCAGGCTGGGGCTCTGTATTTCTAACAAACTCTCAGGCGGTGCCAGTGAAGCTAGTCTGTGGGTCCCACTGTGAGGAGTGAGGTCCAGGCTGAGGAAACCTCAAGGCTCTCCAGCAGACATTCACAGCTCAGGTCCCCACATCCCTTATGCTTCCTGGAATGACTCCAGGGCCTGGCATGGGGTGTCAGGTAGCTTGGGTGCCACTGCAGGCGTGCAGTCAGCTTACACTGTGACCTACGCAAACCCTGAACTCAGTTCACATCCTTAAAGAAAACATACTAGGTAATACTTGCTCTAAACGGGTCAGAAACCACCACTCCCCAAAAAAGAGATATGAGAGCTTCAAAAAGCTGAGATCCCTGCATTAATATAAAGTGATGGGGATTTCCTTACTCTTTTTTGACTGCCTACTTAACATTTTTGGTGAAAGGACATGGAGCCATTGAAAAACACCATTTTTAAAACTCCTTCTCCAAGGGTTACCTCAGAGTTTCCAAAAATTCTCTCTCTATATTTCCCAAACGCCAATACCATTTTTCCCCAGCCTATCTGCACTTCAGAACTACAGATTCTGAACTACAGTTCAGAACTACAGAACTGGTCATACAGTTTCCTCATTGATAAGCTCTGTTTGTGGTCCTAGTAGTTAGAATAGAGAAACAGGGCCCAAAATGGCAGAACAAAATGGCGATGGGAGAATGTACGCACACTCCTTTCCCTGACTGGACCCGAGTTCATACTTCATTCGCATGGCCTCTCACCTCTCACCCCCTCTCACCTCTCACTAAGCCTGAATAGTTGCGGGCTTATGCTTCATTTGTATAAGAGAAATCACGGACCAGAGTGAAGACCTCCAGTGGGAAAACATGCCCCCTCCCTCGACTGGTCTTAGGCTCACACATCGTGTGCTTGGAACACAACCAATTAAGCCCCAGAAACCACCAAAGAGGAAGTAACAAAAGACATAAAAAGGGAAACTGAGAAGGGTTGAGACCACTCCTATGGGGGCTGGTCTGCTCTCATCGCTTGAGAATGTACTGCCTGCTTAATAAACCCCGCCTGCTTGAGCTGTCCTGGTCTGTCATTTCAATTCTTTGCTACAATGAGATGAGAACCGAGGGAGAAAAACTGACCCAACAGTGGCAATGGAGTAGTATGTGAGGAAGATGGGAATAAACTCAGCAAAGGAAACCATAAAGGAGGAGAGACTACTCATTACCAAAACCCTAAATATTTTCAAGGAAGAGTTGATTCCAAAGCCGGAGTAGCAGAAGTAAGTATTCAGTTTCCTTTTATTAGATGATGTGGGTTCTGGGTTAGACTCAGCTAATAATTTACTATATGATGACTTCAGGCAAGTCATTTAATTTCCATCCGTCTTCAGGCTCCTCCTCTGTGACACGAACTGGTCAGTCTAGGTAATTTCAGTGTCTCTGCCAGATCAAAAGTCTGGGATTCTAGAATGAACCAGAAGAAACTGGGCAGCATTAGGCAACCATTAAATGAAGAATTTCAGAGGTTTTACCCCTACAACTTAAATTTCAAATGCTGATGCTGTTTGCTTAACTCAGATGGTTTTTTATTTTTTTTAAACCAATGTCCTTGTCACGGTGTCTAGAGCTAAGGACAACATCTGAACACCAACTTCCTGCCGTGGAACTAAGCATTGCTCTCTCCACAGTCACCAAATTGCCAGAGCTCACTGAGCTGAAAAGTTATCATGCTTAATGAAGATTTTGTTTACATCCTATTTCTTTTGTTGTCCTGATGTGATTCTCCTGCTTACAAAGCCACCTAAAATAAACTCCCTTTTAATCATACTCAAATACCCAGTTTTTTCCTATAGTAACCTGGTGATTATATAGGCTAAAAGTACCACTGGTTTCTTCACAATGTCCTTGTGAAGTAAATCAATACATTTCCCTTTAAATGGTTAAGAAACCAGAAAGATTTACTCTCAGGGTGGCCTGCAATTCAGACAGAGGTTCAAGACAAAAACCGGGCTAATAAAATGTCCCATGCCTGCTCACAGAATCCATTTGACAAAGGTTATCATTTAAGCCACACAACAAACCTATATTCCTACTGGAGTAAAAATACCTAGGATAAAAATACTCTGCACACAAATAGGCCAAGTAATTTCTCCAAGAGACAACATGCTCAATAATAGTTCAGGCCTTGACATAAAATGTGATTCCACCAACATGAAACACTTATGACAGGCAGATCCACAGAGAAAGGAAATAGACTTGTAGTTGCCAAGAGACAGGGAAGGAGGGAGTTTGGATATAAGGGGCTTTGTCTGGGGGAGATGGACTTGTTTTGGACTTAAGACAGTGGTGATGGTTGCGCAACCAGTGAACTGTACACTTTAAAATGCTGAAAACCGTGAATTTTACATTATGTGAATGCTATCGCTAAAAACAAAACAAGAGTTCAGGCCTGGGGGCTGGCGACCTGATCTGGCCCTACTTGTTTCACTCTCAGTCCTGGTTTTCCCCATTGTGCTAATAATGAATGGAGACGTTATGCCAGGCGCGCAGCAATGTTTCAGGCACACAGTAAAATGACGACAATTGATGACCACTACATATAAGGTCATGTAGACCAAAGCCACAAACCAGGATTGCACCCAGCCCTCTGACTCCTGTCTCTGATCTCTGCTACTTGCTACCAGCTTCTTCTGAGTGGGGGCAGCATCTTTAGGGGGAATCCCCATAGTCAGCAAGAGACGGGAAAAGGCAGATGTACCCCTGCCAGCCAGGGGCTTCAGCACCAGGAAAACCACATTGCAAGAACTTCTCTGGGACTTCCCTGGTGGTCCAGTGGTTAAGAATTCACTTTCCAATGCAGGGGACATGGGTTCAGTCCCTGCCCTGGGAAGATCTGATATACCACAGGGCAACAAAGCTTATGTGCTGCAATTACTGAAGCCCGAGCAACCACAGCCCATGCTCCACAATAAGAGAAGCCATCGTCGTGAGAAAGCCACACACTGCAACTAGGAACAGTCCCTGCTCGCCACAGCGAGAGAAAGCCTGTGTGCCGCAATGATCTGCACACAGGCTTTAATGTGTATTTATGGCCAGCATGGCCATAAATAAAATTTGTAAAACAAAAAACCTTTTTTAAAAGAAGAGCTTCTCTGAAACTTAGGTTACAGATTTTTAATTATGCTTCAGCTATTTTTTTTTTTTTGGTACACCATTCCCTAAAAACCCTTACAAAAATTTCCCCAATGTCCTTGGTTCATCTTGGTGTCCAGGAGATTAAAACAGCCTCAGATCACAGCTGTTAAGACACCATCTCCCCCTCACCATGAGGGTCACAGTCAATGCTAATCTTGGGACCAGCACGTGAAAGTTCTGTTTATAGAACCCAACATTCCCCCCCAGTGCCGTGATCCCCTCACGGGGCCACCGGCTAGCAGAAGGGACTCCACCCCGACAAAGTCGTTAAGTCCAGAGCTCTGCAACACCAGGAAAATACTAGGAGGTGGGGTCAGGGAAAAAGCAGGGGTTAGACACCTGGATAGATTGACTTCATCACCCACAGACCAAACAGCTTCACAAATGGTTAACATCAGGTTGCTGTCAGGACACACCTCCAACAGGTTGAACAGGATTTCTGAAGACAGAAGATAAACAAGCAAGTTCTTCAGGGCACTGCCCACTGGGGAGCTTTGGGGACCCCTCCAAGATAAACCAAGGCTCGATCTGGAAGCCAACAGGCCTTAATCAAGCCCACAGGTCTACGCAGTTTCCTTCTCAGAAATCTTATTTGGGAAAGCGGATCCTTCAATTTTCCCATAGTGGCTGCTGCGGTATTTCCATTAGTGCTGAAACAATCAACCCTAAGTGGTAGAAATCATTCCATTTAAAAAATTTAAGAGAAATTCTGAGACCGAGAACTCTCGATCTGATGACCATTCTCCTTAGTGCCTCTTTGCGCTCCAAATGAGACCAACTTTCACACAGAGAATTGTCAACTTTTTCCTTCCTCCCTCTGCCGCCATGGCTGCAGGAACAATGATAAAAGGGGCTGGAGAAAGAAAATCAGGACTGACCTCATGTTTGGAATGGAAGAGGCTGGACCAATACTATCAGCATGCTTTTGAGGCTGGTTCCCACCATCTCCAGGGTTAAGACATACAATAAGAGTGACCTTTATTTTCTCCTTCAAAGATGTAGTTGTTTCCTGTGACAGCTGAGCAGACTGGTCTCTCGCAAAGCCCATACATGGTCTCCAGCCCCTTCCCTACAGGCCAGTCTGCAGGGGTTAGCAGCTAGCTCTAACTGCCAGGCAAAGGGAACAGAGCCAGAAATACTGATAGCAATGTCCTAATCAAGGGGTGGTCACTTGGCCACTTTGTTTCTCAGAACTACAGTTCAGTTTTCTTTAAAAACAGGAGTGGTGTTAAGGGTCCATTCACTGCATGGATAAAGAAAAATGAAAGAAGATAGTGCCGAGTGTCAGAACACTAGCCACTGTATGTACAACAAATGGTGTCCAGGAAGGAATTAATATGTGCCACCCAGAAGTTACAGAGCATGCACTGCTGGCTTCCTCCCAGGCACAAGCCCTGGAGGAGGCATGGTGGCTCTTTGGCCTCCATCCCCTTGAACTAATTGTTTCCCAGCCATGGCTGCTGATAGGACTTTTACTCAGTCCCTCTGCTTCTGAATAAAAGAGGAAGTAAACATCACCTATCCTCTCAGAAGAGCCAGGGGAGACAGAGGGGAGGCATGAAGTCAAGCCCCATCAAAGACCTACCCCACGACTGCTTGAGGGCCATGTCCCATTGTTTGTGGGGTTTTTTTAAAGGCCATTTGGGGCACCTACCATTGAGGCCCCATAAATCACCATGGTGGGTACTCATTGTGCTTTGAGCCTCCAGGCCTCTGTATAATAGTGCTTGCCTGTCTTCCTGAAGTCTGATGTGGCCATACAACTAGCTCTGGCCAATGCAATGTGAGGGCAAGTAACAGGTCTCACATGCAGGCCACTTAGTGATTCACCACCCACTCCTCCCACTGCTGCACCCCAAAGAGACGGAGGGGCTGCAACAAGGAAACAGCATGGTTTCTAGCATCAGGTAGTCTTGGGTTCAAATCTTGACTCAGCCACCTACAAGCCACACACTCCGAGCCAGTCAGTTACCCTTTACTGAGCTTCACCTCCCTTGGAAACAGCAATCACATCACTCACCAAGCAGCAGCATGGGTGGGCGGTGGGGCTGGGGGAGCTGCCAGGAGTGAATGTGAAAAGTGAAGCACATGGCCAGGCAGACAGAGGGCTCTAAAGAAACAGCAGTGACTGTAGTGACCCTCATCGTTATCATCACCCTGCTTCAGTCACTAACCAGCTGTGGAACTAGAGCCTCTGCTTCCCACTGTGCAAACAGGGATTAACGCTGTGTCCACTCTCAGGGTGGCTGCAAGCACCCGTGAGCATCCATGGGAGCCGCCACTGGGATGCAGGCACAAGGGGCAGCCACTCAGGAAGTGGGCTACCAGCCTCCCCCTACTCTAAGCCCTTTATCCTGCCTGTCCTCAGCGAGTCTTGAGCAGCAAGGGCTGGTGACACTGCACCCCACACAGGGCCCAGTCCTCGACTGGCCTTCCACCCTGGGCTCGATGTTGTCCTCCACACCCCATCTGACCAGACGCCTGTCTCCCACCCACCAGTCAAGGCACTGGCTGCAACTTCCTGGGCCACAAGCACTGCTCTGCAAGGGACTCTGGGGGACCTGGCACCCCAACCAGACCCCTGAGATAACCGCACCAGCCTGGATGATCCACCATTTGAGAGGCGCCCTTGGATATAATGTGCAGAGATCTAGCCTATCCCTGACTGACTCATTGGACATGAGTGTGAGCAAACTCCGAAAGACAGTGAAGGACAGGGAAGCCTGGTGTGCTGCACACCATGGGCTCAAAAAGAGTTAGACACAACTTATGGCATCCATATGGCAGATGAAGTTTCCTTCTCTCTCTGGCCTACCAAAGTTTGTATTTCTCCAGGTAAGTTCAAATAGACTTGGATATTCATTTGCTCATTTATATTTTACTTATTGAGTGGTAGGATGTCAGTGCTATTTGGGATACCAAGTTTCTCTGGTTCAAACCCTAATCTGAATTTCCAGTATACCACGCTCCCGCCAATCTCTCTCCCCCCCCACCATATCGCTGATAGATAAGCAGACATCCAGCCTCTGCTTCCTGGGGCTGGAAACCCACTACCTCACAAAACAAGCCTTTCCGTCTTCTCCAGCTCCCAGCCATGGAAACATCTCCATCATGCTGAGCTGCTATCTGCATTTCTGCAATGTCACTGGGACCAACCCGGAAGGGCATGGTCCTTCCTCCAAATCTCAACTTCTCAAACACTTAAAGCCCTCCTACCTCCTTACATCATCTTAGCTTGTCTTTTCTTCTTTAGGCTAAATTTTCAAAGGTTATTCTTCACCCACTGGGGTGCAGTACCAAGTACTCTTTGTAAATGTGGGGCCCAGAACCAAAACAATACTCCTGAAGAGTCTTGCCAACTGTCGTCTTGGTTTATTATGTGCCCCAGCTCCCGAGACAAAGTCTCCTAGTAAATAAAATAGAGCCTCACAGGGATGTGTCTGTATGGAGACCACAGAGGAAACCTGGTTCCTGAACTCAAAAGAAGAAAAAAAGATAGCTTTGGCCACCTCAAGTTAGATATCCATTAGACCCTTCCCAGGACCTGCCCTGTGAGTGCTACTGCAGGGATCAAAGGAGACAGTATAGGGATCATGGCCAGGATCCTCCTGTTCCCATCCTTTCTTCAGCTGCCAGCTCCTTTCCACTTCTCCCCCTCTGCTGCCAGAGTATCCCCAATATCCCTCTGACTCTCACGCATTTCTCAGATAGCTCTAGGAGCTCACCCTGTTGCCTCAAGCCCATTCTCTTTGCTGCTAAGTTGGAGCTTAACTTCTCTGAGGAAAAAAAAAGAAAGTCTTTTTCCTCCCACATTTCTCTTCCATCATAGCCCATCCCATTCCAGGGCTGCGCTTGGGGGACTAGACCCTATTTCCCACTGGCCCCGGGGAAGCTGCCGTTGCATCCCACAGGACAAGGCTCTTGGCCAGGCAGGCAGAACAACATCTACTGAGCACTCGCTCTATGCTGGGCACTATGCCCACCCCATGGGCATCTCAGCTAGTCTTAAGTTACCCCCCTCCCTCCTACTCTTCCCACAAGAAATGCTGTTTTTGTTTGTTTTTATACTTTTTTGACCTCACTGCACGGCATGTGGGATCTTAGCTCCCCAACCAGGGATTGAGCCCACACCCCTTGCGTTGGAAATGCAGAGTCTTAACCACTGGACCACCAGGGAAGCCCCAGGTACTGTTAAATTCTTTGATGACAGGTGAGGAAACGGAGACACTAAGAGGTTAAGTAACTTGCTCCATTCTCAGGGCCAGTAAGCGGCAGGGCCAGGCACAATCCCAGACGACCTGACGTGAGAGCTCAGCAGACCAACCACCAGCCACCAAGCTCCTCACAGTCAGAACTTGCCTCTCCATTGGCCCTCCCTGCCCAGCCAGTGCCTGGCACACGGGACACTCACAATTCAACTTTATTGAATTAACTGGCTCTATGCGTTTTAAGTGTCCAAGTCTATTTGAATGGTTATCCAACGATAGCCACCCAATGCACACACTGCCCACAGCACATTTATTTGATATTATTGTCAACACACACCATTTCCAGTATCATGAGCCAGATCAACTTTTGTTATCTGGCCTGAGAACCTAACCTCAATTTAGAACAATGTCTCCATGAGAAAGTTCTATCAACTTCCAAACACCCTATCTAAAAATAAATTCTTAGCACCCTCCTTTCCTAAATTGAGTCCGCAATTAACAGGTTCCTTCATTAGGTGCTGTTTACCTTTGCATTGCTAAGTGGGCTGTCCTGCCTGAAGCCGGCCTCGCTTTGCTGCATCTCGGCCTCAGAAAAGATGCCTGAATTGCAAAGCGATGTGTGAATTGGACACTCACTTTTTTTTTTTTTTTTTAAACAAAGGCCTCATTTTCAATCCAAATTTTCACAAAATTCTAGTTCTCTGAAGGCAAAAGTTCTTACTTAACCCGATAAATGACTGTCCTAACGAATGAATTTTCAGTCCCCTGAGACAGCTGGAATTATTCAGCTTAGGGGAAACGTGACACATGCTCTAGCCACTCATTTTCCAGATGAGCAAACCAGGGTCTGGAGAGGTTAAATGACTTGTTCAAAGTCACACAGTGCAATCTCAGCTGTGGCGAGAACTTGACGGACTTAAATTCAACCACCTCATCAGACATTATCTGTTAACCCTAAGTAATGCCTCTCCTGTTCCCTGACAATAACAACACAATTCCAAACGCACACCTGCTCATCCGGCTCTGCTTGGGAACCCAAGGACTCCAGGGGACTCCTTGTGCTTATCTGGCCTCAGGAAAACACAGAAGAGACTCTCAGCTTTCTGCTGCTGACAGTGGCTGCCTGCCACGGGGAAAGGGTGTGAGGGAAAACAGCTTACATTTCCTTCTCGACCTGAAAGATGCGTTTCCCGTTCCTACTCTGACACCCAAGTCCAGAGCCTCATCTATTCCATTCTAGAAAGAGAGGATACCCAGTTCTAATACATACCTCACCACTTGATTATTCACATCAGGTCCTCCAGAACAATGTGGCCAAGGTGATACCTCCATCACAACCCATCTTAGCTCAGAGTCCAGAATGACGCCCAACATGTAACAACAAAATGAATCCAAACTCCTAGTCTGGCCTCCAAAACCTTTCTATACTGACTTCGATCTATGTATTCAATGTGCTTTTGTCCAAATCTTCAAACTTTGTGGCCAACGGTTCTCTTTTTATACTGTCAAGTTCATTCCCAATTACAGGCCTTTGTAGAGTATCCAGAACCCTCTGTGGAAAGTATCCTGCAAAAAAGAATTATATGACACAGCATTTCCCAGAAAGCATTCTATAAAACAAAGGAATTGTGGAAGATCTTTAAAAAATAATAATTTTGTGGTCATATAATTCTGAGAAATTCTTAAAGCCAAGTCTTGTCTTAGAGAGTCATAATCCACAATCAGCCTAAGCAGTAGAGGTTCTGAGAAGTCCTATAACAGGAAAAGCCATTTAACTTTACCCCAAGAGTTCCCAATTTATCTCAGACCTAGCCTCCACTCTCCACCTCCGCTGCCACCACACCAGTCCAAGCTGCCAGCGTTCCTTCCTGGACAACAGCAGAAGCCTCCTCGCTCGTCTACCTCCTCCCCTCTTCCACCCTCTTCAATTCAGTCCCCACACACTAAGGCAGGAGGGAAGAGTCTAAATCCCAAATCAGGTCACGTCCACTCTTGCTGAAATATGTTGACGGCTTTTCCTGTGCTCTTGAGGCAAAGACAACAAACCTCTGACCCCCGTCCACAGGGCTAACATGGTCTACCTACCTTCCCAACGCTATCACATCCCACGCTTCTCCTCACTCAACCCATCCTTCCACTGGCCTTTTCATGTTTCCTCCTATGCCTTCTTCCCGCACACCCCAGGGCCTTTGCACATCTGCCTGGAAGACTCTGCCTCCAACTCTCCACTTCATGAGCTCCTGCTCATGCCAATCACCACCTCCTCAAGGAAACAGTCCCTGACCTTCCAAGACTAGGTCAAATCCCAGTCTCCCTCTTGCATGAACCTTTGTGTTTTGTACATGAACTTTGCAAGTAATTTGTATTTACTCATACGACTTTTTCCTTTAAATCTTCTTCCACTAGACTAAAAACTTTCTGAAGGCAAGGGAACAAATGTCCAGTTTTGCTCACTAGCTTTAGCAAGTAAATAATCAAATACACACACACAAACACCACTCAAACAATCAACCCAAAGTATGAGCAACCTATGCGAAAATGAAAAAAAGAAAGCATAATACAATATATTCCACAAAGGATATATAAACCAAGTGGTCTGGGAGAGGAGGCAAGGGAGCCTTAACTGGTGAGATGGGCAAAGCTGCCAAGTGCTGGGTGCCAAGAAGAGAAGGGAAGGGAAAGGCAGAGCAGAGAGAAAACACAGCACCTGCCAAGGTGCAGAAGCTCAGAAGGGCCGGTTGCTTCCGGGTAGATTCTGCTGTACAACTAGACCAACTCCCCCATGTGTGATCCTCAAGGGAGGGGAAAAGATCTTTTCAACTCTCCCCTCCAGCAGGAGAGGCAGTGCACTGGGGGCCCAGAAGGGTCTGCCAAGTGGGAAGGAGCGCCCCCTTGTGTATCACTTGTGTTCTCTGCATGGCGGTCATCCTCAGAGCCACCTTCCCCATGTGCGAGGGCAGCTGCCCAGCCCACACATTCAGTGCATCGTGGTCTTGACACTAAAGCCACTACATACAGATCCTGTGGGGTCTGCCCCTCTACCCAGCCTATACCCTAACCCTCTGCTCCTGCGGAACTACCCCATCACTGGAAACCACAGGCCTCTCATTAACCCCACTCTGCAGTTAGCCACAGAGTGTCCCCAATGACACTCCTAGGGAGGCTGAATAAGCAGCTGAGATGAAGAGCGTGGGGTCACCCAGGACCCTTTTCTGGGGCTTTGACTTCGCTGGATCAAAGCTGAAGCAGGGGTATGTGTGTCTTTATTCCCCTCCCCATCTGCAACAGGCAAACACACACCAGACCCAGACCCAGACGCTTCTCCCAGAGTTTGTTTTAGCCAGAGGAATCCTGTCAGGTACCACCCGCCCCCCATCCCCCCAACCTAACCAGGCCTGTTCTTTGTTCCACAAAACAAACAACTAGTTCCTGCCGCCGGGGCCAACCAGGCGCACGCACACAGGAGCAAACAAAGAGGCCTCTTGCCCAAGACTTCCTTTCCTGTTGGCCTGACTGGTCACTAGTGCCCTTTGTTTGAAGTCACCAGATGTGCCAGGCACCCTCAGGGACCTGCAGCAGCTAGGAATCTCACTCCCTGACCTTCTATTTCCACTGCCACCCTCCCGACACCCAACCCAGTAGGATAGGGGTAGGAGGTGCAGCTCTTCTGCAGCTCTGTTCTGATGGGTGCCCAAGATGGTCCTTCTGCCTAGCTCCTCACCCTTCTCTCCTTCCTGGCCTGAGACCATCACCCAGCCCGTCTCCACTGTGACAACTGTGCTGCCAACCATCGTGTTTCACCCCCACCTCAGCTCTGAGGCCCTGTCATTATCCCCATTTTACTGACATGAAAACTGAGGCTTAGACTCGCCTCAAATCACATGGCTGGGTCCAAACAGTGTCTATCCAGCTCCACAGCCCAGGGAGCCCACCTGTCTTACAGGTCTTGGTAATTCCTTCACAAGAGAGACCTGTTAGGCAGTGGAAGGCTGTACTGAACCCAATATCAAGTAAAGCATGAATCTCTACCTGGCCAGTAGACAAGTCTACTGATAATTAGAACAATTCTACTGGAAAGAGTCACATTTTGGTTTGAAGAGCCTACACAGAAGGTAACACGGTGGTTTGGGTTTGTTTTTATTTGACATACTTGTCGTCTTCATGAGCACATCCAGCTGCCCTTCACAAAAAACTTGCAATATTTTCCCTGGAAACACATACTTCCCTCCTCGTCTTTCACTCATTTATCTTATCTTCACTCCCCAGAGTTCACGAGGCTCCATTCCACAGTCACTCCTGGTTATCAGTTTTGTTTTTACAAGCAGCATTTATCTGGATTGCTAAGGCATTCTTGGCTTTTTAGAAATATGCTTTCATTTTTCTTGTCAACTAGTCACTTTATATGCTTCCAAAGTCATGCCTCCAAATGAACGTAACTGCCTTCTTCATATCTTCACCCTTCACTTGGCGTCAACCAAAGATACAATGAACTGGGACACTAATGCTTTATGAAAGTCAATCTACACCAAGAAAAATAATGCTAGCCCTCAGCCAAATCAAGTTATACTTTCCAAGACAATGTGGATTCGTTTAACGCTCCTACTTGGTGTTTATAAGTAACTCCCCAAAGTTGTTTATAAACAATTTCATATACAAAACCCCCAAATGGGAGAGTGGCTATACCTCTATTCTCATAGACAAGCCAATAGCCCCTCGGGCTGATGTTTATTATCATCCTTTCCTCTCTCCTAGGTGGTGGTCCCAGGTCAAAAGAGCAAAATAAGGCTGCTTTTCAGAGTCACCATAGATAACAAATTAGAAATTCAGGTTTTATGATGCTTGATTTTAAAGAAACCCCCAAGTAACAGGCAGGAGGAATTCTTGTCATGGAAGGGAGGGAGGGCTTCTATTAAGACAGGTCAAAACATCCTTGAGGTCTGAGAAGTGGCAGAAGTTTCAGTCAATGCATCTTACCATCCACAAGGAAGCTGGTAATGAGGCCAACACAGGGAAGACTTGGAGCTGACTGAGAAAGCAAGAAGACAGACTTCCCTGATGGTCTGGTGGTTAAGACTCTGAGCTCCCAAAGCAGGGGGCAAATATTCGATTCCTGGTTGGGGTACTAAGATCCGCATACCGCACAAAGAGGCCAAAAAAAAGGAAACAAGAAGAATACTGATATAGTGCAAATCAATTGCTGACAGCTGATTTCAGGGGGTCACACAGGCGAGCTATTTCAGTAACCTCTAAGGAGAAACTTCCTGAAAAAACTACAGGAAAAGTCCAGGGTTCACTGACCCACAGGGTATCACCAAGTTACATGAACAGATCCTCTAGACTTCAAAGCCCCCAGAAATGTGAGGAAAAATAAAACAAGAGCCTGTCTTGGAGGAGTTTCAAGGTGATAAAAATTCTCTTCACAATTTCTGTCAAAAGGGCAACAAATCCCTAAGGGAAGAGCAAAGAGAAAGCTACTGAGTCCAGAGCAGAGGAGCTCCCTTCCAGCTCTACAGCGAGTTCTGCATAAGGAGCACATGGAGACATTTAGAGGGATGGCAGACTCGCCAGGGCCTGGGCTCACGCCCAGACACTCACAATTCCAGGAACACCCTTGGCCACAGTCTGCTGGGTGGGATACCAGCTGAATACTGTGCACTCTCACAAGCTGAAGGGGCTCGGGAATGAATAGAGAAAGACACACTGCAGTTGTTCTGGGGTGGAAAATGTACCATGCACCAGTTTGCAATCCATCTAAAAGGAAGAACCAGGCCCACTTAGTCCCAGATGGAAAGAACAGCAAGTTCATGGGATTGGGTCCTTTCCCAAAATAAAAGCCATGCTTCCTAATGCTTTTGAATTTTCTATTTTTAATGGCCTGATTGTATAGGAGCAGTTTATTATAAGCCACTCACAAGGGAAGGGTGTTAAGTGCTGAAACCAGGTGCCGAGGGGAAAAAGGACCAAGAGACAGGGTGGTGGCAGAGGTGGGCTCTTTCACACCCTGGATTTCAACAGAGCTGCAGCAGAGAGCTACAGATGAGGCAAGAAGACAGAGAATTCTCCATGTTTCCATCATCAGTAAAGCTTTCTGGCCTCCAATTCAGAACACAGGTCCTTCCCATTCCCTCCAGCTCACTTGCACACTATCCAGTTATCAAAAAACATAGGATGACTACGCCTTTAAAACGAGTCACCAGATGAGCTCATCATTATAGTAGGCTCATCTAATGAAACATTTTCAAAGGGCAAGACCACAGGCATATAAAAATGATAGTCTTTGGACCCCATGTTCTCTTGCCTTGTGAACCTGATTTTCTAAGTGATTTTCAGGCTGATACCCCCAATTAGTATTCTGGCATTTCTCTCTGGGTGATTACTATTTGTACTACTCTTCTGAGTACTGTGGGATACAACAGGGGCATATGACCTCGTCCACCACCTGCACACAATTAGGAGAGAGGCCTGGGTTTCTTGGGATGGAGATCATGTCTCATTTACCTTCTCACCTCCAGTACCTTGACCTATATACAACTGGAGCTCAATAAATACTTGCTGTTTGCCGAAAACCACTGAGTTGGGAAAGTTATCAAGTGCCTATTATAACCACAGCAGTTGAACTCTCTGAATCCACGAAATGGTAGTTTGGAGGATGCTAAAGTGTGACAGCATGTTACTCCAATGTTCATAGCAGCACTACTCACAATAGCTAAGAAATGGAACCAACCTAATTATCCACTGACGGATGGATGGATGGATGAAGACAATGTGGTACATATACACAACGGAATGACTATTCAGCCATAAAAAAAAAAAAAAGCCATTTGCAGCAACATGGACGGACCCAGAGATGGCCATACTTAAGAAAGAGGAAGACAAATATCGTAAGATATAACTTACATGCAGAATCTAAAACATAACACAAACTGGTTTACAAAACAGAAACAGACACACAGACAGAAAACAAACTTACAGTTACCAAAAGGGTGTGTGAGAGGGATAAATTAGGAATTCTGGATGAGCAGATACAAACTACTATATATAAAATATATAAACAACAAGGTCCTATTGTATTATATTCAGTATCTTCTAATAAATCATAATGGAAAAAAGAATATGAAACGGAATACATATAACTGAATTGCTTTGCTGTACTCCAGAAACACAACATTGTAACTCAACTATACTTCAATTAAAAATTTTTTTTTCAAATGAAGTCTGACAGTATGTTGACTTAATACACATGAGTGTATCTACGGACTTTAGGGTCATCTCTAATTCCTACTCAGCCTTGGATCCTGTATTCCAAACATATAAAAGAAGAAGAAAAAAGAGATGTCATTTATCTCTTTTCAGTTTAATCAAGTTGATTTTTAAACTGGTATTCCTCCCTGTTGAGGCCATTTTGAACTTCAGGTCTACCATTCAGCAGTGGGCCCTCTCTTCCTGCTGGGGGTCACCTACAGAACCGGATGAGTATGCTTTCAGTGTCTTTTTCATGGAAAATAAGTTACTGGGACTGGGCCAAGAATCTTGCTGTCCATCACTGGAAAATTCTTCCCAAATTGGTCGGTAACCCCAATCCCCTTGCTTAGTAACCCTGTCAAAAAAGAAGAAAGCATGATTTGAATAATACTGAATGAGTTTTTTTCTGACTTCCATATCTTTCTTCAGCTGTTTTGTGACCATATCTTTCTTCAGCTGTTATGTGAACTTTTAATATTTTCTAAAGAAGGACAAGAGAATCAATGTGACTGAACTTTATCACCTGCAAATTTTATTCACGGCAAACTTAAAACCATGCACTCATTATTAAAAGCATTAGTTTCGAACCAATATTCTTGCTGTCCTCACCTTGTTTATTCCTGAGATCTAACCAGATGTCAGAATCGTGAATACTCATGTGTCTATATAGGGCAGCTTGATGAGGCCCCATTTCCCACCAATAGAAGAGGACAGATGTGCTCCCATAATTCTCAATAAGGAAATGAAATACCCAAACCCAGGGCTATTCAAGACTCCAGGGCAATGATCTGTTTGCCTGTTCAGTTCAGTTACTCAGTCGACTAGGGGACCCCATGGACTACAGCACACCAGACTTCCCTGTCCATCACCAACTCACGAAGCTTGTTCAAACTCATGTCCATCAAGTCAGTGATGCCATCCAATCATCTCATCCCCTGTTGGGCCCTTCTCCTCCTGCCCTCAAGCTTTCCCAGCATCACAATCTTTTCCAATGAGTCAGTTCTTCGCATCAGGTGGCCAAAGTATTGGAGCTTCAGCTTTAGCATCAGTCCTTCCAATGAATATTCAGGACTGATCTCCTTTAGGATGGACTGGTTGGATCACCTTGCAGTCCAAGGGACACTCAAGAGTCTTCTCCAACACCACAGTTCAAAAGCATCAATTCTTCAGCACTCAGCCTTCTTTATGGTCCAACTCTCACAGCCATACATGACTACTGGAAAAACCATAGCTTTGACTAGACGGACTTTTGTTGGCAAAGTAATGTTTCTGCTTTTTAATATGCTGTCTGGGTTGGTCATAGCTTTTCTCCCAAGGAGCAAGTATCTTTTAATTTCATGGCTGCAGTCACCATCTGCAGTGTTTTGGAGCCCAAGAAAATAAAATCTCTCACTGTTTCCATTGTTTCCCCACCTATTTGCCATGAAGTGATGGGACTGGATGCCATGATCTTAGTTTTTTGAATGGTGAGTTTTAACATTCCAGCTTTTCCCTCTCCTCTTTCACTAAGAGGCTCTTTAGTTCCTCTTCACTGTGAGCCTGAGGACAGCATAAATGCGGGCCTGTCTGGATCTCAGCATCTACCTCCTCTATCTGTTCAGGAAGTCTCTATAATCCCCAGGCTAGGAAAGAAACTTGGATGTCATTTTCAAAACTGTATGTCAGAAGAAAGCTTTACTTTCTCTGAGGAAATAGCTTTCTCCCTTATGGACAGCAAGTATCATAACACCAATCATATTTCTTTTTTACTCTAACCACTAAAAATCTCAGGGCCACATTTTTAATTCTCTTTCATGATCTTTAGACTACATAATTGGGCTGTCTTTTGTCCCCACTACCCCCAAGATTAACTGTATTTGAATTTATATGTCCCGTAAATTTTTTTAATAATCATATGTATTTTAATTTTATTATATATACTCTTATAAGCTGCCTCAGATTCATCCTGGGAAAAATGTCAAAGTATTAAAAAAAAGCTGCAAACCTATTGCTCCCAGAAATCTGCCCCTCAAATGAGAACTTCGTAGCATTTCATCTTTGCCCTGTGCTATCATGTAGGAGTGGAGTATAATTTAGAATGTATATGATGTCTCTGAAGAAGTAAATAAAGTTGGGCCCACCTCATCTTTTGAGCCTCATTTTCTGGGACCACTGAGAGGGTCAATTCCTCTAGCTTATGCATTAAGAGGTACAATGGAATGCTATCCAGCCATAAAAAAGAATGAAACTTAGTTACTTGCAGCAACATGGATAGGCTTGGAGGGCCTGATGTTAACTGAAATAAGTAGACTCTGTCCAACTCTGTTGTTCTCTAAAGACAAACTAGTGAATATAGCAAAAAAAAAAAAAAAAACCAGATTCATAGATACAGATGAAAAAACTAATGACTACGGTTAGAAAGAGGAGGGGAGTAGGGGGGAGGGGAGTGGAGGTACAAACTACCGGGTGTAAGACAGGTTCAAGGATGTATTGTCTAATATGGGGAGCATAGCCTTTATTTCGGAGAAGGCAATGGCACCCCACTCCAGTACTCTTGCCTGGAAAATCCCATGGGCGGAGGAGCCTGGTGGGCTGCAGTCCATGGGGTCGCTAAGAGTCGGGCACGACAGAGCGACTTCACTTTCACTTTTCACTTTCATGCATTGGAGATGGAAATGGCAACCCACTCCAGTGTTCTTGCCTGGAGAATCCCAGGGATGGGGGGAGCCTGGTGGGCTGCCGTCTATGGGTCGCACAGAGTCCGACACAACTGAAGCGACTTAGCAGCAGCAACAGCCTTTATTTTGCAGTAATTATAAATGAAAAGAAACTTTCAAAAATTTTAAAAAGAGGTACCTGTCTTACTACCCAGTCTCCCGGGTTCTGTATTCATCAGTCTGAGAAAGTGAAGACTCCAGATGATAAATACACTGAGCTCTTCCAGAGTAGTCATCATAACTGAGGATTTCAAAGAGTAAAAGCCTTCAGTGACGAAATAAAGTCTCTAACTAGAAAGACCTGGGAGAGAGCTGGAGGGTTAGGTTAGGGAGTAAGGGAGTTGATCTCAGTAGTACTATGTGAATCCCACTTGGGATGAACACATATTCAGAGCACTCTGAGACTGACAAGATTTCACTGTGAACCTTACTGTTCTCCAAAGTAGAAAGAAAAGGTATTTCTTTCTCATCCTGCATCGTGGCATCATCATCCAATTACAGTTCAGCCTCTGAGCTACAAAGTAGACATCTTTGAGGACAGTGACCACAGTAGCAAAGGTCGTGCACGTGAGAGACCATGAAATACTTGCTCTTACACTCACTGCTTCATTTTATCAGTCAGTAAACATGCCCGGTCCCTCCTGCATGCCAGAGGCTGTGCATAAAGATGAACAAGGAGCTCCCAGGCTAGTAGGGCAGTGTGGTGTAACAGAGCTGCAAATGATGGGCAGTGGAGAAGGTGGTGGTGTTGGAGAAGGTTGATCAGAGTTGACTTTACAGAAGATGTACTGACTTGGGTGTCAGCAGATTTCACCAGGGAGGTTCTTTTAAATAAAATTTTAGAACAGTTTTAGATTATAGAAGAAAGTTGCTAATACAAAGTTCCCATACACTTCACACCCAGTTTCCTCTCTTATTGCATCTTACATGAGTCTGGCACATTTGTCATAATTAATGAGCCAATACTGATACATTACTATGAACAAAAATTCATACTTCATTTAGTCTTCCTTAGTCTTAATGCCCCTTTTCTGTTCAGTTCCAGCTTGGATGCCACCTATATTTAGTCATCCTGTCTCCCCAGCTTCCTCTTGGCGATGACAATTCCTCAGACTTTCCTTGGTTCTGAGGACCTTGACAGTTTGAAGAGTACTTGTCAAATATTTGTTGAATATTCCTCAATTAGGAGGTTTCTGATATTTTTCCTCGGGATTAGACTGGGGTTGTGGATTTCGGGGAAGAAGACCACAGAGGTAAAGTGCCATCCCCATGACATCATTTGTTGTTGTTCAGTGGCTAAGTCATGTCCAATTCTTTGTGACCCTGTGAACTGCAGCATGCCAAGCTTCCCTGTCCTTCACCATCTCCCAGAGTTTGTTCATAATCATGTCCGTTGAGTCAGTGATGCCATCCAATAATCATTATCAAGGGTCTGGGCTATCCATGTGATTAATCACTAATGACATTGACCTTCATTCTCGGGCTGAGGCAGTGGTATCAGGTTTCATCACTGACCCCAGATAAAGTTTTATTCTTCTTTCACCCTCTTTCCAAACTGTACTCTGTGGAAGGAAGTCTCCATGTACAACCCACACTTAAAAAGTGGGGAGCTAAACTCTACCTCCTTGAAAACAAAGTGCCTTTATAAATTATTTGGAATTATTATTTAAGAGAGACTTATCTATCTTTCCCCTTTTATTTATTTATTCAACCTTTTGTTTACATCAGTATGCATCCATGGGTACTCACTTTATATTTGGGGTTTTAATTCAATACGCCTTCACTGTAGTGCTCAAATCGTTGCAGCTTTGGCCACTGGGAGCTCTTTCACTCAGCTGTCTCCCTGAGCCAGACCTGCACCAGTGTGTGTACACGTGTACATTTGAGTGTTTCTTAGCTTTCTGGCACTTACAGGTATATTTTTTATAACAGAGTTTCTAAATAGTGAAGCCTGACCATGTTGACAGTATCTTCTAATATACCAGCTCCACAGAACTTAAATGTAGGAAAGGACCCAAGAGGCTGTTAATCCAGCCCTGCTTTGACAAGGAGAGAACTGAAGGTGCAGTGGAAGCAGGATGCCTGAGGTCACACAGCTTTTTAGTGACAGCGCCATTATGAGGAACCCTTGCTCTCTACTTCTTAAGTTCATTTCCTTTTTCTTACTATTTCGAGTAACTGTTGTTGCCCACTGAATGAAAGTCCAAGTCTCTCAATCTCCCCAGGTGGCTGAGTGACCTCAGTAAAGTTGCATGCAGAGGAGGGTCAAAATGTGTTTAATGCTACCTCTAGACATTCAGGGACGATGACACTCTTTTTGTTTTCTGCAACCTATCTCACTTTCCTCGCAATCTCTCACCCACCTGGGAGAGCAGTAACCCTGACCTGAACTTAGCACATAGCAGTATCTCATTCCCTTCTGGTTTGAACAGTCTCTTTAGGGTCAGCGTCTTAATTCCCTAATGTCCAGGCCTCACTGCCAAACTTGAAGTCTAGGGGTACTTGGACAGTTAAGGGTCTTGGAAAGCACAGCTGAATAGAGAGACAACAGTGCAAAGACATCCAGTGGGGTAAGAAAAGTCTCTAAAACGCAAACTCTCACGTACAGAATGGATAAAGAAGGTCCTACTGTGTAGTACAGGAAACTCCATTCAATACTGTGTAATAAACCATAATGTAAAAGAATATGAAAAACAATGTATATATGTATAACTGAATCCCTTTGCTGTACAGCAGAAATCAACACAATATTTTATATCAACTAAACTTCAATAAAATAAACTTTTTAAAAAAGTAAATGGTACTGGGACAACTGATATCTAAATGCAAAAAGAACAAAACTGACCCACTACCTCACACCATACTTAAGATTTAACTCAAAATGGAGCGCAGACTTAAATGTAACAGCTAAAACTATAAAAATTGTAATATTAAAACTACTGAATTCTTTTTAGCATTTAAAATATATTTTAATACATATATCTTATATAGATACATATTTTATACATTTAGTTATACATATCTTACTATGTGCAGATATATTCACATGTACACACATGCTTCACTTTTTACAAATACTGCATGTTTTACAAATTGATATGTGACCACTGTATTACCAGTTGATGTTTACCATATTTTAGAAAAAATATTTTTAAATCAAGGTATGTACTTTTTTTTTAACAAAATGCTATTGCACACTGAGTAGATTATAGCATAACATAACTTTTTTTAAACATGACTTTTATATGCAGGGGGAAACTAAAAAATTTGTGTATGACTTCTTTTATTGCCAATTTTTTTTATTGGGTCATCTGGACCCAACAAGCAATATTCCCAGTGTATACCTGTATGGGTAATCATATTTGATTAATGAATGAATCTCCAATTTGGGTCACATCACTTATTTCATTGGTTGCACTGTGCAGCTTGTGGGATCTTAGTTCTCCCATTTGGGATAGAACCCGCACACCTTGCAGGGGAAAAATGGAGTGCTAATGACTAGACCACCAGGGAATTCCCCATACCATTTAATAGTTATGAAAATGCAACATTTTCTTTCCTGGAGAATTACCCACATCCTGGTTTTGGCTGATTGTATTTTCAGTTGAAATGTGAATCTACCCTTTATATCTGCTGTGAGCTGGAAGTTGCTCTAGAAGCTTGATTATATTCTGATGCAGTAGAAGAAGAGTAAGTCATCATGATACTGGTTTGGTCAATGGTTTCTCAGATATGATATAAGTAACAAAAGAAAAACTACATAAACTGGACATCATGAGAATTTAAAATATTTGTGCTTCAAAGGACAATATCAAGAAAGTGAAAAGGCAAACCACAGAATGGGAGAAACATTTTGCAAATTATATATGTGATAAGAGACTGGTATCTAGACTATATGAAGAATTGTTAAAACAATAATAAAAAGATAATCCAACTTTTAAGAAATGGGCAAAGGATCTGAATAGTTTTCCGAAGAAGATATACAAAGGGCCAATAAGCACAAGCAAAAATGCTGAATGTCATCAGCCATCAGGGAAATATCAATCAAAACCACAATGAAATACCATTTCACACCCGGCAGGATGGTTATACTCAAAAAGATAAATAACAACACGTTTTGGGGAGGATATGAAGAAACTGAGACCCTCACACATTGCTGGTGGGAATATAAAGGGACGCGACCACCTTAAAAATGAGTTTGTCAGTTCTTCAAACAACATGGTAACTCTATCTTAAATAAAGGAAAACATCTGACAACATACTTGTACATTTCATATACTCTGAAACCATATCTAAAGGTTACAGAATACGGAAGTCATTTTTCAAGAAAGGCTATCTTAAAGTTCTTTTTCCTCCATCTAGCATACCCAGCAGTATCTGAACACATTGTACCCAACTCTACTGCATCTGGGCAGAAGACATGACTTTTCATTCTAGACCTGCACATTATACAAGTAGCCAGGAAGGGCAAGATTCTCAAAATCAGCACTATCTACAAAGCAAGCAACTACACACAGTTCTAATCATCCAGTCCCATATAGATAACAGCCTCAACTTGAGACTTTTTAAAAAAGAAAACATGAACAAAACCAAAATTTAAGTACAAAGATTTGATAGCATCCAGTGACATTTACTGGAGAAGGAAATGGCAACCCACTCCAGTGTTCTTGCCTGGAGAATCCCAGGGGCAGGAGAGCCTGGTGGGCTGACATCTATGGGGTCGCACAGAGTCGGACACAACTGAAGTGACTTAGCAGTAGCAGCAGTAGCAGCAGCAGTGACATTTACATTATTACCAATATCAGAGAACACCAAGCTCTCAGATTTCCTAAAAAATACTGTGAGGGAAAAAAAAAGTATTCTATCCCAGTATTCCAAATGTTCCCAGTATCACTTTTACCAGAAAAACAAACATAGACCAACTGGCCTCATTAATAACTTTTTCTTGGCTCTGCATACCTAAAAATAAGTAATGTTGGCCGGAGGTTAAATAAATTAAGAAGGTTATAAACTCAAGAAGAGAAAGGAAAAGGTGGTATTTTAGAACCCATTTACCATCCTGGGAAAATTCATTCCCCAAGGAGAAGCAGTCTTGATCTTTATAATAAATATGAATTTGCAAAGTTAACCCCCTTTCCCCCAAATACACACATAAAATAGTATTTGATCTTGGTCTTTTCTACCTGATGTGCAATTAGAGTTTAGTGCGATAGTATTGGTAGAAAGACTTTCAAGCCTGTTTGTTCCCTGAAAAGTTTCCTTCCACTAAAAACCTACATTGCATCAGGAACACAGCTGAACTGGGTTGGGAAAAATAACATCAAAAAAGTAATTTATCTTCACAGTATCTCAAGCATGACTGGCAGGGCCAGGCCTACAACTGCTGTGATATCAACTGGAAGTTCCGGAACATATCCTTTCAATGGGAATATAGTAAAGGATACACACACCCCAGTGTTCACTGCAGCACTTTATAGTAGCCAGGACATGGAAGCAACCTAAACGTCTATTGATAGATGAATGGATAAAGAAGATGTGGTACATATGTACAATGGACTATTACTCAGCCATTAAAAAGAATGATATAATGTCATTTGTAGGAATGTGGATGGACCTGGAGATTATCATACTAAGTGAAGTAAGTCAGACAGAAAGACAAATGTCATAATATTGCTTGTATGCAGAATTTTTTCTTTTAATTATACAAATGAACTTATTCACAAAACAGAAACAGACTCACAGAATGAATTTAGAGAACGACCTTCTATTCTAGTTAGCAGGGAGGGAAAGATAGATTGGGAGTTTGGGATTGACATGTATACACTGATATAATTTAAAATAGATAACCAACAGGATCTACTATAAATAATAAAAATTTTTAAATTAAAAAAATTAGGGCAGAATGCAAACAGCCTCTTCCTTAGGATAATTTAACTACTGAAGTACCCACTGGGTCAACCAAAATTGGTAGCTCCAGCCCAGCCTCTCTCTTGCACCAGAGACCTCTCCTTGGATGTCCCAAACACCCCTCAAACACAACACAGTCAGACTCCGTGTGAATAAAATGGAAGCTCTCACCCACTCACCACTCTGCCAAGACCTAGACCTCCTCTGGATCTCTCAATGTCTCCAATATTCATTCCATCACTTGGTATATGTATCACTTGGTCACTTGTAACAATTTGTTCTCATCAGTTCAATCAAACCATGGCTGTGAGCAGAGACTCCTGTTTAAAAAGAGACTCAGAAGTGGGGCAGAGGAGGAGCAGGCAGATTTACTTGAGAGGTAGGATCCACCAGATTTGGTGATCAGAACAGATTACTTCTTCCGGAAGAGCCCAAAGTCTGTCTTGTTCTTCAAGCCCGTGCCTCCCTCTTCATCACTATTTGTTAATCACCTTCCTCTCCTCTCCTTTCCCTACCTTCTTCCTGACCCTTTGCAACAATACCATTCCCATTTCCACAGACAGAAACAGAGCCATGGGACTCTAAAGTTTGCTTTACATGTTTCTGACAGGTGACTTAGTACAGGCAAGGTGGAGAAACTTGTCCTAGGCCAACTTCCCTGGCCATGCCTGGTGGCCAACCCTTGTAGGAGACAAAGCTTCAGGCTTCAGCACAGTTGAGCCCAACCCCATCCCAGAGAATCAGGAAGGCAGCTGATTCAATAAGGTTACCATCTCAGCCTGGGCCCTAGTCCTGACTCACCCTCACCTGATCCCAGTCCCCTGACTCAGCTGCTCATGAATTTGAATTCCTGGCTCTCCTGACTCTGACCTGGTTTGCTGAGTTCCTTTGGCAGGCTCTTTGATTTTTCTAGAAGGAAAATGCTAGACTCTCAGGAGAGTTCAGTGAGGCTGGGGCACCAGAAGAGACAGCAGGTGGCCGAATCCCTGTTAAATCATTGTCCAGTGGGCTGTGCTGCTGCCATCAAAGAATATGGGGATGGTCCAGACATGTTCACCTAAAAAGATGCTCCAAATATATTGTGAGAGGAAAAACATGTGTTATCAAACTATGATCCAAAACATATATTTATCTTCTCCTACCTTATGCTCTTATGCAATGCCCATATTAATTTAAAGCAAGTCTTTTCCAGCATTCCTGTTTACTAAAACAACTATAAAACAGGGGAAAGAAATCCACAATTACTATCTGAATGGGGAAAAAAACCTTCACTGCCAAATAATCTGATACTTACTTTTTTTTAACTACTTACTTTTAGCATGTAAATAAAGTTGAATTTGTAAACCACTAAAAAGAATGCATTCTCATTACCATTTTGTAAATGATGTAACTAAGACTGGGGATGGTTAAATATCTTGCCCAACTAGGAACAATCTTTCTATTGCCCATGAAAAAAATATTTATTTTTATCCATGAGATTGATCTGTATTTACCATTTTTAAATACTTTTCTAGTAAAACAGATTTTTTTCAAGAACTCAGGGGACATTTACCATGACAAAATGTATTCTGGGCCATAGAACAAATCTCAATGAATTTAAAAGAACTAAAATTATATAGTGTGTACTCTGACCACAGCGGAATCCAATTAGAAATCAATAAAAGAAAGATAACAGGAAAATATCCAAACACATCATTCCCCAAAAAAACCAAACCCAACAAAAAAATCAAACCTGGAAAATGAAGAGTATTATAAACTCCAAACAAGCAAAAGGAGGGAAATAACAAAGATAAAAACAGGAATCAATGAAATTGAAAACAAGAAAAATAGGGGAAAAAAGAGATGAAACAAAAAGCTGATTCTTTTAAAAGATCAGTAAAATTGACAAACCTCTGGCAAAACTGACCAAGATAAAAGATAAAAATACTAATTACCCATATCAAAAATAAAATAAAATGGGCTTCCCTGGTGGCTCAGCTGGTAAAGAATCTGCCTGCAATGCAGGACACCCTGGTTCGATTCCTGGGTCACGAAGATCCACTGGAGAAGGGATAGGCACCCACTCCAGTATGCATGGGCTTCCCTGGTGACTCAGCTGGTAAAGAATTCACCTGCAATGCGGGAGACCTGGGTTCGATCGCTGGGTTGAAAAGATCCCCTGGAGAAGGGAACAGCTACCCACTCCAGTATTCTGGCCTGGAGAATTCCATGGACTGCATAACCCATGGGGTCACAAAGAGTCGGACACGACTGAGCGACTTGCACCTTCAAAATAAAATAGGGGACTATCACTACAGCCCCTGCAAGCATCTACAGGATAATGAAGGAATACACAAACAACCCTACACACATAAATGTGACAACTTAGATGAAATGGACCAATTCTTCAAAAAGTGCAAACTACCACAACTTACTGAATAAGAAATAGATCATTTCAAGAGTAGAATAACATTAAGGAAGTGGAACTCACAATTCTAAAACTCTGAAAATGAAATCTCCAGGCCTAGATGGTTTCACTGAAGAATTATACTAAGTGTTTAAAGAAGAATAAATATGAATTCTATACAACTTCTCCCCAGAAAACAGAAGAGTAACAAACACTTAAATTCATTTGATGAAGTCAACACTACCTTGTTACCAAAACGAGACACAGACAGTACCAAAAGGAAAAAGAACAAATAGCCCTCTGGAATACAGACACAAAAATCCTTGACAAAATATTAGGAGATAGAATTCAACAACATATAAAAAGAATTATACTCTAGGGCCAGGTAGAGTTAATTTCAGGGACGCATGACTGGTTCAACACTTGAAAATCAGAAGAAAAATCACATGATCATATCAATGGATGCAGAAAAGAGGCATTTACTAAAATTCAATACCTATTCATGATTCAAATTTTAAAAAAGGAAAACAAAAAACTCCCTGAAAAATATGACTACAGGGAAACATCTCCAACTTAATAAAGATCATCTACAATTATACAACTAACCTCGTAGTTATAGTAAAGATGGAATGCTTTTCTCCTAAGATGAGGAACAAAGTAAAGATGTCCACTCTCACCAGTCTTATTCAATATAGTACTGGAAGTTCTACTTAGCATAGTAAGGCAGGAAAAAGAAGTAAAATGCATACAGACCAAAAGGAAAAAATAAAATGATTCCTATTTACAAATGAGATGGCTGTCTATATAGAAAATCCTAAGGAAACTACCCCCAAAATATTCTAGAACTACTAACATACTACTGATTGATATGACAATGTCTCGATATAAATACAAGTCTATTCAAGTACTGTTCATCAAGGAATGATTTGGAGGGAGTAATAGGAAATCTCCAATGACTCATTAAAGAAAGTTGGTTTTAAGAGGAAGGAAGATGGCCCCAAGCCAGCTGGTAGGAACAAGGTCCTGGACCCAAGGAGCAATACCACAAGCTCACAGATGGATCACTGGGAACCTAGACAATGTCTGTCTCCTCTTTAAAAGTCTGTATAAATTTTCAGCTAGCATAAACAATTTTTTAAAACAAGTATTAGTTTCATTTCATGGGTGGGACCTGAGTCATTTAAATTCTCCTTTTGATATCTTTCCAAGAGTCTCTTCAAACTTCTGCCCAAGACCAGATGAGAGAGCTACCACTTATTGGACTACAGTCCTACTTTCCATAGGCAAATAAATGACATCTGTAGCTCTTTTGAACATTAAATTCAATGCATTTACTCACAGCCATGCTCAATGCTATTGACAGAGAGTCCCTAGAAATAGGAGGCATAAAGATTACAGATCTCAGGTGACAAAAAAGTTCATTGATCCTCTTCTAGTTTCTCACATTTCTTATTTTATTTAAAAATTCATTTATTTAATAATCATGTATTTCAATATATTGCAATAATATTGCAATAAAACCAACACTGGATCCTCTTCTCCTAGGCTCTCACCTAGGATAACTGAGAGCCAACATCCCTGGAGCAGAAATCCCACCTGGCATCACACATAGCTCAGGGCTCATCCCCCATCCTCTGCTGTCCCCCTCTCATGCCTCTCGGAACACATCCTTCCTCCCTTCACCCTCTAGATATGTGACTCAAACTCCAGACTCTCCTGATGCTTCCAGCTTCCCAGCTTCCTACCACCTCCCACCCTCTCATCCTCCCCCTGCCTGTCTCTTCTCTCTCTGCCTCCACTGCAGCCCACCTCACCCATCACACTTCCAACTACAACTGTCTTTCTTGCCTGCTTCTCAGGCTCATCTCTTCTGGAGCTGGGTACCAGTCTCCAGCCCCGGCCCTCTCCCTTCTAGCTCCTGCCCTTCCTTCTCTACCTCTCCCCTTCTGCTGGAGTGCTCAGCTTTTGGGTCCCATTCTTTACATACTCCATCTCAGGCCATCTGCCTTCCCCCAAAGTACACATTTGTTCAGACAGCTTGTTATTTGATGGCTAGATAAAAATCCCAGCCAATGCACTAGAAAAAGCAGAAACCTAGAAACTATGTGCTAGAACCATTTCTAACGAAATCACTGCATAGAATGAGAGGGTTGAATGGCATCACCGATTCAATGGACAAGAACTTGGGCAAACTCTAGGAGATAGGGAAGGGTTGCCTGGAGAATCCCAGGGACTTGGGAGCCTGATGGGCTGCTGTCTCTGGGGTCGCACAGAGTTGGACACAACTGAAGCGACTTAGCAGCAGCAGCAGGGAGGCCTGGTGTGCTGCAGTCCAGGAATCACAAAGAGTCAGACATGACTTAGCAACTGAACAGCAACAGGGCCAGGGGTGGAAGAGGGCAACTAACTGTCCACACACTCTGCAGCCCTTGGACAGGGAAATGACTGCATGTCCATGCAGAGAGCAACAGCGCAACCCCACAGCACACCTAACCAGCATTTAGGTAACGCCTTAGCAAGGAAGAATCCACCTTTGGATTACCACATATTTGTTAATAGCCCAAGCTTATCCAATAGTTAACTAGAGCTTTTCACCTAGCTATCTCCATTTCCCTGAGGCTGGTTTCATTCCAGGGAAGGGAGAGAACAGATTAGAGTAAGAGGTCCCTGCCTCCCCAAACTGAAGTGCCTTCTAGAAGCTGCAGTGCTGTAGACTTTACACTAGGAGGTTGAATCAGTTTAACCTTCTCCCAGCACCAGAGGTAAAAGATTCAGAACTGCTCAAGAAAAGGGGCTATGAATTTAAAAGAAAAGCTGGGGAGGTGAGGTGGAGAGCCTGTTTCACCTGCCAAACCCGCCAAGCCCAGATCTATTCCACTGCCTCATCCTACAGGGCTTTGCCATCAATGTGGCTTTTGTCCTCCTGCCATGATGAGCAGCTCCATGTACAGCCAGGCCCCGGACCTTGTGTGACATCTTTGTCTGGTGAACAACATGAATACGGTAAGCAAACAGTTCTCCACTCCAGCAAACAGCACCGGATGTGTGTGAATGTCAACTGTAAACTCGGAGACAGGATTAACCTCTCAACAAGAAGTTATTTCTCTGTCATATTATCCTGTTTGTTAAATGCCAGGCCAGGCTCTAATTTCTGCCAGAGTTTCGTCAAGGTCAACATCGGTGGCTGCAGAGAACCACAGTAAATGATTAACCCCGGTTCTCCATGGAGCCTGAATCAGCTGAGAGTTCACCGCCTGCCAGCCACGTTTTCTCCCCAGTTCATGCAGCAGGAAGTTCACGGTACACAGCACAGGCGTCTGCTGCTGCCTTGAGGGTCACTAAGACAGATATGGGAACTGGCAGTGAGAGGAGGCTGCAAGGAACTGTCCTCAACAGGAATGGGAGAAAGAAGCCCAGCAGGCAGGATCAGTTCCTGGCATCCTGAGGTCTCAGAAACCAAGTATAGAAGGAGCAGTGGGAATCTTCTCAGACAAGGTCATAGGCTTAGAGTCATGGAAGAAAAAAGCCTGACCACGTAGAGGACCCCGTAGATCAGAAAGCACAGGGATTCAAACACTATACTGCTCCTGGGGGCTTGGCAAAGGCTGGACTCAAGTTCCAGGGTCATATTTATAAATCCAACCGGCTCAAAAGACTGTCCATGTGGACTCTACAGGGCAATCCCGCTGCCCACTTTTCAGAGTTTATTAATGCTTTGGCTCTTGCTCTGAAGCCATGAAGAACTCAGTGTTTCTCAAATAAACATGCAGGCATCTGAGTCTCCCCTCTGCTGTCTTCTAGCCAGCGCTTTCCCTGGTGCAGAACAGACATCTTGAGGCTCTGGGACGATGCAGGGGTGGAAAAGACAAGGCTTTCACAACCTCCTGTGCCACATCTGCCCAAATACATTCGTGTCCTCTCTACTGCCACCTCTTCTGGGCTCAGTCACTTATATGCTTGATTTATTGACATTCATTTGCAAGACTTATCCCCCCCAGTCCTGTGCCAGCAATCTCTGAAGCACATCCAGCCCATTTTTTCTAACTATAAGTAGACTCAGAGTTTCCCTTAATCCAGACACAGCCAGTATTTCTTCTCTCTGGACCACACACTTGAGACACATGTGCAGAAACTTAACAAAGAAAAAGAGGGGAAGTGTTAAAAGGAGAAATATGCACACTTGGCCATCTTCTCCCCTTCGTCTCTAATTCCCCAAGGATACGATCCATCCGTGACTTTGGAACGTCCTAGGAAAAAACAGTCCTCTCCCTTGTCCCCTCCCGCATTCAACTCCTACTTAGCACTGACAAAACAACACTGCTTTATTCATGACCTAGAAAACTGCCATAATCACCGTGATGAACAAACACCTTGCCCTTTATTCTATCTTTCATGAAGCCAGCCTAATAGTGCTGGCGCACACAAGTTCTGTTCCCCAGAGATCACTGGGGCAGGAGGACTTTCCGTCACATCTGCCACTGAGTGTTCTTACACATATTTCCAGAATCCTAACGTGCGCTCGGCACGAACACATGACTTAATCTGTAGCTCCAAGCTCACTAAACCACATCTGCAGAGGCCACCTACTACTCTAATAGTTTCCACTGCAGTCCATCTGCGACTTAACACGCTAAACCCATTTGTATCCGTTCAATACCTCCAATATGGAAAGCACTCAAAAATATTTGTTGAATGAATAAGTACATGAACACACAAACAAATCTATTAACTGCATAGGGTAAGTCTATGGGCTTCCCTGGTGGCTCAGATGGTAAAGAATCTGCCTACAATGTAGGAGATTTCCAGTTCAATTCCTGGGTCGGGAAAATCCCCTGGAGAAGGGCATGGCAGTCCACTCCAGTATTCTTGCCTGGAGAATCTCAATGGAGTTTGCTTTGCCTGTAGTTGTTTATTCACTCAGCTCCTGCACATGGCGCAAAGCCCTGGGGTTCAGAGATGGACAAGATGGTCTCTACTGTCCCAAGACAAAATTAATGCTTTCAGTGGGACTGTGTTTGGAGAGGTTTTTTTTTTTTTTTTTTCTTTCAATTTTTATTTATTTATTGACTGAACTGGGTCTTTATTGCAGTGTACAGGCTCTTCGTTGCTGTGCATGGACTTTATCTAGCTGCTGTGAGAGGGGGCTAATCTCTAGTTGTGGTCTATGGGTTTCTCATTGAGCTGGCTCCTCTTGTTGCAGAGCATGAGCTCTAGAGCTTGGACTCAGTAGTTGCTGCTATATAGTTGGGCTATAGTCCATGGCGTCACAGAGAGTTGGACATGCTGAGTCACTAACACTCCCAGGGTAAGAACATGGACAGTACAAAAATGAGTAAGGGAACCGGCTACCCTTGAAGCCTCAAAAGAGAACAACCCCAAAGGTTTCACACTCCAGCTTATGATGTTCTTTCCAGCAGAACGTGCTTCCCCACCCTAAACCACCTCATTACTCTCACTGCTCCCAAGACTCAACCCAAGCCTTAGTCCCTCCTAGCAACTTTTCCTGGCCTGACTATATGGAGCGAAACCACTCCTTTTTGTATTTCTGTTCGACATACTGTATAAAAGCCTCTCCAGGGACTTCCCTGGTGGTCCCGTGGTTACAAATCTGCCTGCCAATGCAGGGGACACAGGTTCGATCCCTGATCCAGAAGATCCCACATACTGTGGGGCAAATAAGCCCATGTGTCACAACACGGAGCCTGAGCTCTAGAGCCTGTGAGCAGCAACTACTGAGTCTATATGAGAACATACAGCCTGAAGCTAGAATATGTGCGACCCTGGGAGACAGGCACTGTTAGGATTATTTTCCCAACAGAGAAGATATGTGGGATCACAGGTGAGTTTTGCCAACAGGATTCAGTCATTCAGTCTACTGCTCACCAACTATGCTTAAGGTCACACATTGTATAAAAAGAACACATACACACAAATATATATACATACACTTGCATACATGCATTCCAGTCTCTCAACAAAAACACACCGAAGGCAGGGAAGTGTCCTGTGCAGAGTATTCAGCAGCATTCTTGGCCTCCACCCGCAAGGTGCCAGTAGCATCCCCCCAGTTATGACAACCAAAAACGCCTCCAGACATTGCCAAAGGTTCCCCAGAGGGAGTGGGTAGGATCACACCTAGATGGCAACCACCACGCAGACTGTCTCCCCAAGAACTTACAAGGTGGTCGCGGGAAATGAGAGGAGGAAGAATTGGTATTTTGGCAACTCATGCACAGAAATTCAATTTTAAATAATATTTGCAATATTACTCCTAAGATGAAATGAAATACAGTACTGCCAGCAAGCAGCAGAGACAAGACCCACATCTTTGGAGAGCAAGCCTCTACTCAGCCTGTGGGACCACACTGGGCTCTGGATGGAAGGGGACTGCAGAACCAAAGCCCAGATGTGGCAAGCAGGGGGGACAGAGTATACGTGTCTACCAGGGCCTGGGACTTCTTCAGTGTACTGGCACTAGACTTATCATGGATGACAGTGAGGGTCAGGGTTGAACAGGCAGGTGGCAGACACTCATGCATGGCTGTCACTGTAACTAGAGGGAGGCCATCAGAACTTGTTGGGGGCAGAGGCGGATCAGAGGGTGACCCACCTGCACCAGGGTGGGTGTGGTCTGAAGAGGCCAAACCAGGAGAAGAAGCAGGGATAGGGCTGTGGAAACCATGCAGGCTGAAGATAATGAGGCCTGAACCCAGACAGCGGCCATGGAAAAAGATATCCGAGGATGGAAGTGATGCCATGGACATAGAACCCACAGGTCTGGGCAGCAGATGGAAAGTAAGGACCAAAGCAGAGGGAGGCTCCCAAGGACAAAAAGTAAGCATACATCACTAAACTCAGGGCTTCCTCTATGCCTGCCTAGGCGAGGCACAGATCAGCACCTCCATTTCACTGTTCATTGGACAGACTGAGACAGTGTAAAAGGTTTCACATGCTCTTTTTTTTAAAGTTTTCCTCTCATCGCCTCCCCCTCCTTGTCCCCAAATGCACTATCACTTTGAGTCCCTCCTGAGATAGTCCATAGGTACGCAAGTATATATGCATATGGCTTCATTTTGGGTTTGTTTTTGATAATAAAAGTAGTATCTGTTTACAACAGAGGAAATAAAGATCAGGAAGGACTAGGAACCTTTTATAAAATCAATAAAAGCAAAGCCAGATTTAGAATCCTGATCTCTGTAAACTATGACTGTTGGCCCAGGTTAGTGCACATTCTGATTCAAGCATACAGAGGACAGTTACTGAGCACTCTGCAAAGCACTGATGATACAAAGGATAGGATGGTCTCTCCTTCAAAACGGGGAGAATGACACATCACCTAACTGGTACAGTCCAGCAAAACCAGGACAAGACCAGGATGTGACAGGATGCTACAGCTCTGCTGGAGTCAGTGGCTATAAGGAAACACCGCATGAAAGAGATGGCTTTGTCAAAATGTTGTATCAGTTAGCTATTGCTGCATAACAAATTACCCCAAAACTCACTGACCTAAAATAATAGAAAACATTTATTATCTCACAGACCTTCTGAAAGTAACGCATCTAGAAGTGCTTTGTTTGGTAGTTCTGGCTCAGGGTCTCTAATGAGATTGGCCCAAGATACTGGCCAAGGCTGTAGTCATCTGAAGGCTTGAGCAGGTCTTAAGGATCCACTTCTAAGACAATGCACTCAAACGGCTACTGACAGGAGGCTTCAGTTCTTCATCACATGAGACTTTGCGCAGGCTGCTTGAGGGCCCTCACAGCATGGCAGCTGGCTTTCCCCAGAGCAAAGGATTCAAGAGGAAGCCAGAGTGTCTTTTATGATCTAGCCTTGTAAGTCAGACTCCACCATTCCCTACTGGTCACACAGAGCAGTCCTATTCAACATGGGATGGGCCTACCAAGGAGTAAGAGTCACAGGAAGCATACACCACGGTGGCAGGTACACAGGATCTCAGAGGCTGGCTACCAGAAATGCCCTATCTACCCTGATTTACTTTGATGTTGTAGATATTTGGGTCCACACTGCTTCTTATCTAATGGGTTTAGAGCTTATGACGTGCTCCATTTTCTGCTTAGAGTGATCACATAACAGTGCCAAGTTTTTCCACCAAGTGGAAATCTACTTAATGATCTTGGCAAGTCTTTAGAAAATAAGCATCAGGCAGAATTCAGAAGGTCAGAAAGAGAAGATCAGAAAAAGTGTAACACAGACTATATGATTTCTGAGGACAAAATTAGGGCCGTTTTCCTTTGAGATGTTAAAGATGCAATTATTTGCAATATTATAGTGAGTGCCATCATCTTTGCTATCTAAACTAGCTCCTCTGCTTACAGTGCCCTGTTCCGTGGTTTGACCACATCTGCAACTGGAAATGCACCTGGCTACTGGCCCTCAGACAGTGGCCACTGTTTCTGCCTTGCTCACACTTTTGGACTCTGGATGGTGTCCATGAATGATTCTGAGATCTCAGAACATTTGTTCCCTTTGGGGAGATAGACAAGTACCTTACTAAGTTTTTCTATTAACACTTCCATAAATGTCTAAAGGTATTTCTAGCACCACGACATTATAACAGCCTTGTTAGAAAGCAAAACTTTCCTTCTACAAATCTCACCACCAATATACCATACCCAACTTCTCCCATCATCCATGATCCCTATTCACCATCATCTACTTGCTCACGGACAAAGTTTATAAATTCAGAAAATGAACAGCTGGCAAAGAACAAAATATCGCAAACAAAATGGGACTCTCCATTTCCCAATTCCCTTCCCCTTCTGCCCACCCTTCAGCAGAGAGACGCTGGCGATAACCACATTAAAAATGGAAATGGAGGGATCTCCCCAGTGGTCCAGTTGCTAAGACTCCAAGCTCTAAATGCAGGGGGCCCATGTTTGATCCCTGGTCAGGGAGCTAGATCCCACATGCTGCAACTAAGACCCAGCACAGATAAATATATAAATTTTTTTTTTTTGCAATTTTATTTACTTATTTTTTAAATAACTTATTTTAACTGGAGGCTAATTACTTTACAATATTGTAGTGGTTTTTGCCATACATCGACATGAATCAGCCATGGGTGTACAGTAATACATAAATAAATATTTTTTAAAAAGGAAATGGAGTGTGAAGAGACCCCAGAGAACTGGTGTCTCCAATATAAAGTGGCAGCAGGAATACACACCCTACTTGTAAAGACCAGAGCTGACTCCTTGCCACTGAAAGAATCTGCTCACATCACACATACACTCACGCCTATTTAAAAGTCCTCCACGACCTAGAACCTATTATACAGAGTGAAGTGAGTCAGAAAGAGAAAGATAGGTATCTTATTCTAATGCACATATATGGAATCTAGAAAAATGTTTCTGAAGAATTTATCTACAGGGCAGCAATGGAGAAACAGACATAGAGAATAGACGTATGGACATGGGAGAGAGGAGGAGAGGGTGAGATGTATGGAAAGAGTAACATGGAAACTTACATTACCATAAGTAAAATAGCTAGCCAATGGGAATTTCCTATATGGCTCAGGAAACTCAAATAGGAGCTCTGTATCAACCTAGAGGGGTGGGATGGGGAGGGAGATGGGAGGGAGGCTCAAAAGGCAGGGGATATATGTATGCCTATGGCTGATTCATATTGAGGTTTGCCAGAAAACAACAAAATTCTGTAAAGCAATTATCCTTCAATAAAAATAAATAAATTTAAATAAATAAATAAATAAGAGTCCTCCATGATTTCCACTGCTCTTAGGGCGAAGAAGAAAATCCTTCAGATGCACACAGGCTGCATAAGCTGGTCCCTACGCTACTCTCCACTTCCTCTCAGTCCAAACTTCCGGTTGTCCTTCACAGCTCAGCCTCACTGGCCTTCTTTCAATACCTTGAATAGACCATACTCCCACCCACCACCAAGTCCTTTGCACATGCTGTTTCCTCTGCCTGGAACACCCTGAGAGCTTTCTTGGAAAAAAAATAAAAAGTGAAAGTCTTAGTAGCTCAGTCATGTGCAACTGTATGGGACACCATGAACTATAGCCTGCCAGGCTTCTCTGTCCATGGAATTCTCTGGGCAGAATACTGGAGTAGGTAACCATTCCTTTCTTCATGGAATCTCCCCAACCCAAGTATCGAACCTGAGCCGCCTGCACTGCTGGCAGATTCTTGACTGTCTGAGGCACCAGGAAAACGTAGTTACTTTCTGTTCACCCTTCAGATTCCATCCTCATTTTGCTCAAGGAAGCTTCCCCTCCGTCCCTCCATTTCAAAGCGCTTATCACAATACACATATTTATACATGTGTCTATCACTCCCACTCTTTTCCATTTTATCCCCACAACCCAGCACAGTGCTTGGCACAAATGAAATGCTCAATGACTATGGATGAACTACTTATCGATAGAGAGTCCACAACTGTATCAACAATCCATTCCCAACGGTGAGGACATGATGCTGACTGCTGGTCGTCAAACCTTCTGAGTTATTTATGTCTTGACCTCTGGTCACTCTTCGTCCAAATGGGAAACAGGCAAGCAAGGCCAGGATGAGGCTTTTTACTTCTTCTCCTCCTGATTAAGGAAATGGCAACTCACTCCAGTACCCTTGCCTGGAAAATCCCACGGACAGAGGAGCCTGGTGGGCTACAGTCCATGGGCTCACAAAGAGTCGGACACAATTGAGCGACTTCACTTTTACTTTCCTCCTGATTAAGTTGCCACACTTGCTTTTCACACCACATGTGAATTCACTGTGATTTTTTGGGTCATCCGAGTGCACAGGGTGACCTGAAAGTCCTGCTTCCATCTCCTCTTTCCCAGGAGCTGCAGGAATACATCCAAAGCAGGGATGCAGGGGGTGTGGGTTTGATCCCTGGTCGGGGACCTAAAATACCACATGCTACAAGGTGTAGGCAAAAAAAAAATTCTTTTTCATTTTTTAAATTAGCAATAAATAAAAGGAGTTGGGCACATAGCCAGCAGGTTCAAGACGGGCTACTGCCAGAAACTCTCAGAGAGGTACTGGGAAAGGAAGTGTCGTTCTCATGTCTAATCCTTAAGTATTTTGTACAGAAAAGACTAGGAGGGTGTCAAGTTGCAGAACGATGTGCTGGTTCTCTCCTGACGGCTGCCATTGAAGGCAGTAAGCCTTTCATGATCTCCTACGGGCATGGGCCTCAACCACAGCACCCGTAACTTCATCGTCCTCTTTTTTGCACATTTTCTCCCCACAAGAGTCTATAAGATCTTTGAAGTGAGAAAGATGGCTGGCCTGACTTGTGTTCTCAGTGAGGGACAGTGGTAAAACACATGCAAATATCTGACGGGAAATGAATGGGCGTGTCGGGGACTCTGACTCTGTCTTCTACACCCACAGCAAGTGACTGTGGCAGCTCAGGTCAAACACCAGAAGCGAAGTGCCAGGATGTCCTTATTGTTCACCAAGACTCATAAGAGGCTTACCAGGACCCATGTGCAGAGCCTCCCTCTGCACAGGTCTGGGGCTTTGACGGACGGTTCAAAGCAAACATCCCAGGATGCCACAGCAAGCCTCCTGTTTAGCTACTTTTAATCAGGACAGAATGCAGAAGAGTGATATAATTATTAAGAGCCAGTTCAGGGGAGGGGGAAACTAGAGAAAGGGGAAAAAAAAAAAAGGAAAAGGAGAAGAACTTTTTTAACCTTGACTCTTTCCCATTTTACTTTTGTTGATGAAGGGTTCTGATTCACTCTAGGCCCATTAGGAAAGAGACATTTTCCTTTCCCTGCGCGCTGATTACAAACCTGCTGCATCCCCCAACATCTCTGCATCTTTGCATCCCCTACTCTCAACAGCTGTCCTTCAGAGTAAGTTGATTATGTGATGTGAAAGAGCTAAGGAAATATGGATTTCTACAGTTTCCCTCGCTAACCTGGCTCCCCCTTGGAGAAGACAGAAATGAGATTTTACACTGAATTAGCCTTCTCTTAAGGGAGGCAATTACATTGATCCTGAGATTAGCACTGGTTTTACCATCTGACCCTCTATTGACCTCAAGCTTTGAAAAGAAATTGTTCACAGACTGGTAGGAAAGAGGGAAGGAAAACTCCAGATGTGCTGTGGGGAAGACGCACATATTCGTTTTTATAAGTTTGAGTGACATTTCCAAATCATTGAGTGAAACATAAACATAAGGCCATAATCGAAGGGCAGTTTGGAGAGGGGGGAAAAAAGTTTCAACATTACTGAATTTGAATAAAATTTCTCTAAGGGTTAAAGAATATAAAATGTGGGCATAACATTAGAAAGAAATTATAGTATAAAGAGCAGAACACTATAAAAGCACACAGACTCAACACATAAGTATGTAATATACAACCCTGTAAAGCAACTATACTCTGATTTTAAAAAACAAATAATTTTAATTGATAATACACATATTCCCTGATTTCATTCTGATGGTCCTACAGAAGGAATTTAGGTACAACTGTATTACCTTTCTCTTTTTAATTTTTTTTTTTAACTGGAAGATTTGGGGGATTATAATACTATGCAATTCTTTCAAAATATTCAGAAGCATTTAGTTTTAACCTGCAGGAGTACATCAACTTTTAGTTTACCATTTTTCCTCAACAACAACAAAAATGTATGTAATACAAAAACAGGCTGCTTTTAGAAATTTCTCAAATGTATCATTAATTAAGCCAAATACAATGCTTTTCCCCTTGCTTTTCTATTTCCAGACTTGGCTGCTTGTCTTCAAGTCCCTGCATCTACATCCTCCTTTTTCTCCTCCACTCCTAAGCCCATCTTCTCTGTCCAGTCACAGCCCCCAAGCAGTGTCCCCTTCCCTCGTAGATTCCTCATCATCCCGCCCAGCAACAGGGCTGCCCTGCTTCTCACTACCCAGCTTCCCCTAAAGGCCCCACTGGAAACTTCCTATTCCTGGAAAGGCCTCCTTCCAAGTACCCAGGACCTGGCTTGGTCTCTCTTTCCTCCCTCACCCGTCATCATGCCCACTGTGGGGTCTCTCCTGTCAGCCCTGACCTGAGGCTCATTCCTCCTCATGCCTTACTTCTCATTCTTCCAACTGCTAATCTCTCTGACTTCTTGGTCACACCTCTACAGAACCATGCCCCCATTAGATCCCTAATAAAAAACAAAGTGCTCCCTTACCACTTAAAATCTACTCATCTGGGACTTCCCTGGTGGCTCAGTCATAAAGAATCTGCCTGCCAACACAGGGGACATGGGTTCGATCCCTGGTCCGGGAAGATTTCTTATGCTGCAGAGCCACTAAGCCCACGCACCCTAGAGTCTGTGCTCTGCAACAAGAGAAGCCATGGCAGTGAGAAGACTGCACACAGCAATCAAGAGTAGCCCCCTCTCTCTGCAACGAAAGAAAGCCTAGGCAGCCATGAAGAATCCAGCACAGCCAAAATAGAGAAAAAGAAAGAAAACCTACTCATCTGTCATGGCATTAGGGTATTCAAGCAGTCCTCACAATTTCAATCCACCTCATCTTTTATATTTTAAATTTTTTGTGTTGTTCTTTTAAAAAAACATTACTACAAAAGAATCCAACATTTTTTATAAAAAATTTCAAACATTAACAAAGCAGAGAAAAGTGAAAGCGAAAGTGGCTCAGTCGTGTCACTCTTTGCAACCTCATGGACTATACAGTCCATGGAATTCTCCAGGCCAGAATACTGGAGTGGGTAGCCTTTCCCTTCTCCAGGGGATCTTCCCAACCTAGGGACTGAACCCAAGTAGACAGAACAGTATAATTAACTGAGTCATCACCAAATTTTAACACTTATCATCACATAGCTAATCCTGCTTCAACCATACCCCTACTCATTTTCTCCCCCCAGTGAATTATTTTAAGGCAAATTCCATAAAACAACACAGAAACAGACTTACAAATACAGAGAACAAGCTAGTGGTTATAAGGGGGAGAGGCAAGAGGATATTAAGAGGTACAGACTACTATGTATAAAATAAGTAAGCTATAAGGATACATTATACAGCACAGGGAATACACCCTGTATTTATGCTGCTGTTGCTGCTAAGTCGCTTCAGTTGTGTCTGACTCTGTGCGACCCCATAGACGGCAGCCCACCAGGCTCCCTCATCCCTGGGATCCTCTAGGCAAGAACACTGGAGTGGGTTGCCATTTCCTGAAAGTGAAAGGTCAAAGTGAAGTCGGTCAGTCGTGTCCGAATCTTAGCGACCCCATGGACTGCAGCCTACCAGGCTCCTCTGTCCATGGGATTTTCCAGGCAAGAGTACTGGAGTAGGGTGCCATTGCCTGTATTTATAGTTATTTTAAACGGCATAGATCTATAAAAACATTGAATCACTATCTTGTACACTTCAAACTAATAGTATATATCAACTAAAATTAAAAAAATAAAACAAAAACAAAGCAGATTCCAGATAGCCTTCTATTTCAGCCATAAATAATATTAGGTTGGCCAAAAAATTTGTTTGGAGATTTCTGTAAGCTGTCACAGATAAACCAGAACAAACTTGGTGGCCAACCCAATACTTTAGTTTCTTTAAAAGATAAAGACTTTGAAAAACAATAACACTGTTTCACCCCTAAACATTCTGTTTATATTATTTCTTACTATCAGTAAATACAGAGATAGTGTTTAAATGCCCCCAATGATTTCTTTTTTATTTTTTTGGTTTTTTATAATTGGTTTGTTTGAAATGAGCGTCAAACACAGTTCATGCCTTAGATCAGTGTCTCTGACTCTTAAAACTCTCTTTTTGTGTCTAACCACTTAACTTCAAGGATTCCCTTGCAGCTCAGATGGTTAGAAATCTGCCTGCAGTGCAAGAGACCCAGGTTCAATTCCTGGGTTGGTAAGACGCCCTGGAGTGACAACCCACTCCAGTATTCTTGCCTGGAAAATCCCATGGTCGGAGGAGCCTGGTGGGCTACAGTCCATGGGATCACAGAGTTGGACACGACAAACGGCAAACACTGTAACTCCACTTCACCTTAACTTCTCTTGCTCCACAAGGCTCCAGCCCAGACACACATCTCACGTTCCCACCCAACAAGGTGTTCTTTATGTTGTACTTGGTTCCCCGGTGTCCTCAGCCCCCAGGCTCACACGTCCAAATCCCCCTCACCTCTCACAGCTCCCTCCATGAAATCTTTCCTGGTTGCCACCAACACAAGCCATCTCCTATAGCACTTCATTTCTACTTCATTTGGGGCATTTACTCTTTCCAGGTCTGTAACCAGCAATACCAGGCCCCCAGAAACTCTTAAGGTCCAAAAACCAAGCAGGGAAGTTGGTAGAGGAGCTGGAATTTGACCTGAGTCTCTGAGAAATTTCTAGTCTCTGAGAAATCTGAAAACACTGACCACTGACTATACTTCTTTTGCTCAAGAACTGGGGACAAGAAGAGGGTAAGGATTAAAATAAGATGCTAACAGCTGTGGAAAGTCTTCATTTCACTCCCAGATGACAGTCACACACTGACTGCCCATTTCTGCATGTGGATCCCAGCCACTGCCACAAACTCAAGGAGACAGAGAGGACATTTCCCTTTCAAAACTGGAAAGAGTGTAAAAGAGTATAAAAGAACACAACATTAAAAAAAGAAGTATGTTATGAAACAACATTTAAAAGTCCTCAACAGTCCTTTTAAAGACTGCATGATAGAATCCTCTAGCAACGTGAAGAACCCCTCCTTCTGTGGGGAGGAAACTGAAGCAGCTTACCTAATGCCCCCAACCACGTTCACTCTGCTGTACAAGGACATCCCCCCGGACCCCCCGCAAAGCCCCCAGCACCAGGGAGCTCATGAATTCTCTTCTGCTGAGCAATCAATCTGTTCTTAAAAAGGTGTGGTTCTCTGGGTCTACAAAAACCACTTTTACAGAGTATCTGTTTGGAATACCTGTAAAACATTCTTAATATAATGTGATGGTTTTCACCAAATGTTCTAGAAATTTAAAACTTTTAGTGCTCAAGCTCTGGCGAGGATGAAGTATTTGCTATCTGACAATGATAAAATAGCACTTTAGGAATTTTTGGCCCTGGGGCAGTGGCAAAAATTTTAAAACTGATGCCAGGAGGTTGGGCTGCCTCCTAAGGCTTACCAAGGAAATAAGCTTTCTAAAATAATGCAGTTCCTTAACAAAATGTCAGCTTTTAATCACAGTAGTGGATGAGTCCCTCCCAAGACAGGGAAAGTCTAAAGGCTGGTATATAAATTTAAGAAACACTTTACAAAATTAAAAAATTATATTTAGTTCTCTCTCTTCCGAGTAGTTAATATAACACTACTAAAATCCTATTATATAGTACCCACATATACATAATGTAACAAAAAGGCAGCATCTGTCCATTACAGTGCTAATTTTTTTTTTCCATTAAATATGATCCTGCCACATTTGTTCAGCAAACACCTTCAGAAGCAAAAGCTAATGAGGTGTAAAAACACAATCATGATCCTCTTTAAGAAACCGCAGGGAAATGCAAAAGCAAGGCAGAGAAATTCAGAGAGAAACAGTAGTTTCCTAAAAGATCTCCCACATCATCACTGGAGAAAATTTAACCAGAACCACACGCAAGGGACTGAAAATCCAGTTATGAGAGGAACTGATCCTCCACTTTCATTCATCAGACACTGCAGAGATGTGATCATGCATCAGACACTGTGTGAGGGACACGGACAAGAGGACAAAAGTCACACACTGTCAGCTTGCAGATGGCCTGTATTTGGTCTGTGTGATCCTTTTTTGTTAATGTGAAGCAGTGCTTAAAAGCCAGGAGCCTAAATCTTTACAGATTATCTCATTCCCATACAACAAAGATACTTCCTCACCTACCATCATTCCCTTCCCTGCTTATAACGTGTGACAGCAAAGGACCTAGAAGCTTCCAATAAAGTCTCCTGCATCCTATGTGTGCTGTAGGTTTAATTTTCCTTAGAGTCAAAACACCACAAACCTGCCAAATATCATTCTCAACTACCCTTCAATGAATAAGCCATGTTAACTCAAGCTTTGATGTCAGGTCTGAAGATAATAAAGACGTGCTGGGTCCAAAGGAAAATCATTTTACTCAGCAGCCTGTTGGCGTGTTCCCCAAAAAGCAGCACCACATACAGGCCAAGAGCAAGGACACCAGGCTGCTGCACAGAAAGAAAATGAGATGGAAAAAACAGATATGTCCCTGCAAAGCACTGAAAATTAAATCAGTTTCATTTTTCTCCCTCAAACGAAATCAAATCTCAAAAAGTTAAGACAGGCAAATGAACAAGAGGCTTTTTTCTTAAACTACCTCAGTTACAATAAACCCGAACTATTTTTCCCAAACATTTTACTGTTACACAAACAAATCCATTTTTTACTTCTTGTCATCTGCAATTACTGTGCTGTAATTGAAGATCAGTGAATCACTATGGAGTGTAGGGGAGAAAGGACTGACCAGCCCTGAGCTGTTACTGTAATCACCACAGAATAAACAATATCAAGAGTTCTTTCTTCATCATCTTTAACCTATATATGGCAGAGAACATAAAAAATTTACACTATGTAATTCCCCTCTTTCCCTAAAGATGGCATGACATTTCAAAACATTTTCCCCTTCATTTCCCCCTTTTCATAATCAGCCAATTCAAGGCCCACACCAAAGACCTCAAAATAATTTAGAATCCATTTGTAGGAGCCAAGAATTCAATTAAGAGAAAAATTATCTTACAAAGGTTTGGGCAATTCAGCTCATTAACCCTCTTGTAACTGTGCTAAGAAAAGAACTTGAATCCTCTAACAAAAGGCTTCACAAGTCAGAAAGAACAGAGTGGGGTGGGGGGAAGGATGCCAGAAACACAGGTCCTGTCTGCAATCCTGCCCCATCAGCAAGGGCAGCAATGCCCTAGGAATCCTGGAAGGGTTCTTCTGGGCCTCTATATCTCACCACGTGCCAGAGATTTTAAGCAGTGTCCTTAAATTTTTTATTTATGGACTTAAGGGTGGTCAACAGCATAACTGCTGAGTTTACTGTTTGGGAACAGGGTCCGGATCAACAGGACTTCCCTGGTGGCTCAGATGGTAAAGAATCTGCCTGCAGTGCAGGAGAATCCAGGTTCAATCCCTGGGTCAGGAAGATCCCCTGGAGAAGGGAATGGCTACCCACTCCAGTATTCTTGCCTGGAGAATCCCATGGACAGAGGAGCCTGGTGGGCTACAGTCCATGGAGCTTCAGAGAGTCAGACACAACTGAGTGACAAACACTTTCACTTTTCATCTTCTGGATCAATGATGGGATGAAACTGAGTTTCACTCTGTCATGAAAAGGAAGGCCAACAATGGACACAGGTTTGAGCGAGGTGGTCCTGGGCCTCCTCTGTGCCCTGCCTGCCCCCTCTGGCCAGGACCCACCTTAGTGGCCTCCTCCACGCTCTCCCGCAGGGCCAGCAGCTCAGCGTCATACTGCTCCTTCAACTTGTCCATCTCCCGGTCGTGGCTGGAAACCTCTTCCTTCAGGGCTCCCTTTAGCGCAGTGAGTTCACGCTCCCGCTTCCTCAAGAGGTCTTCCTGCTCCTCTTTGGCAATGAGCAGATGCTGAAGGTCCTGCTTTGCCTGCAGGAGCTCCTGCAGAGAGAACACACGAGTGGGGAGGTGAGGATACAAGCGTTCTGTTGAGCGGCCAGGCGCCTCCACCTCGGCCCCCGCACTCACGGTCACACCCTCACCAGACCTCCCTATTCTCTCCCCCGCATGCTACATACTGGCTTAGCCCCTGTCCTCTCTTTCTCTTCCCCTTCTCACAAGCCACCGTATCCCTTGATTCCACTATCTTAGCTTTCCTGAGATTTAATTTGAGGGAGAAAAGGGAAACTGGTTCCGTTCTCGATGCTCTGAGGTGCAAGGCCTGTGTTTTCCATCTCACTTCACTTCAGTGCAATGGTCTGCAGTCCCTGCTAGTGGCCTTCACGAGCTATTGCTTCATTGGTGGGGGCAGGTGGGGGGCACTTGCAGACTTGCTGGCCTCTTACTCCACCCCTGGAACCCTGAACCCACAGCCCAAGTCCTCAGGATGCCTCGGTTCCATTCTGAGCCCGCAGCCCAAGTCCTCAGGATGCCTCTGCTCCATTCTGAGCAGGTATAACAGTCACACATTCCCCACCTTCCCTGCCTCATAACCTCACTGCTCACAAGCAAAGTCACCAAACTGGGGCAGCAAGTTCCACTACCAGTGGCATCACCTCAACATAACTGTGTCCTGCCTAAGCTGGGCACTCCTCTCAGGTCATCATTCCTTATCAGACCTGCTCCGCAACCCTCAAGCTCAGGCTCCCCCTGCTCCACAGACGTCCCTACTGTGCACTCAGCCAGGACTTGGGCTTGACCACCTAGCTCCTCTGCATGCCAGGCCTCCTCCCTGCCCCAAGCCACTTCACAGACAGCCAGCTTCCTCCTCACCAGCCTGCTCCAAGTCTTTACTGATCAGTCGTCTTTTTTTTTTTTTCTTGTCATTTTGTTCCTTTCTGTTTCCTTGCATCTATGTCCTTTTCCTCAGGGGACAAGAATCCTCTCAGTCAAGGGCAAAAACAAACAAAACACACACATAAAAAACCAAGCTTTCCACCAAACTTTCGAAAGTATAATTTCTACTCACTGTGTGTACTTCTTGATCACCCTTAATCTCTTGCAAATGGCTTTTGCTCCTACTCTACTACCCCTGTTCCCTCCAAGGTTGGCCTCTTCATCTCAACATCCAAAGGCCTTTGCTCAGTCTTCACTTTTCTTTACTCTCCTTTGATCCTCTTTGGGGCTTTCCAGCTGGCTCAGTGGTAAAGAACACACCTGCCAGTCCAGAAGACACAGGTTTAATCCCTGGATTGGGAAGATGCCCTGGAGGAGGAAATGGCAACCCATTCCTGTATTCTTGCAGGAAAATCCCATGGACAGAGGAACCTGGAGGGCCACAGTCCATGGGGCCACAAAGAATCAGACATGACTGAGCAGCTGAGCTCACACAAGCTTTGATCCTCTGTACTCGTACCCTTAGAATTCTCTTTCCCCTGCAGTTCAAAGATACTACATGCTCCTGTTTTCTTCCCTTGGGCCACTTTTTCTGTGACAATCTTTTCTGGCTTTTCCCTCCCTCTTCCTAAAAAGCTAAGATGATCCCTAAGAATGTGACTTCACATTCTTCATTCTTTTTTGGCAAGTTCACCTAGTTTTGTTTTGTTTTCCAACTATTAATTCTACATAAATAACTCCCAAACCTTTACCTCCAACTCTTATCTGAGTTCAGACCTGCAAGACTCGGCCATGTGGATGTCCCTCAGGCACCTACGGAGGCTTATGTCTCTCAGTGGATTCATCAAGTCCCTTCCTCTCTTCTCCCTTTGTTCATTACTCTCAGGGACATCAGCACCTGCTCGGGAGCTCACAGGCTAGGGAGCTTGGCAACGACCTTGATCCCTCTCATCCTTGTCCCTCGTGACTAAATAGTTCTGTAACATCTTAGACCCTTTCCTTCCCCTCTCCAGGGTTAGGCTCTCCTCACCTCCGGCCCAGGTGGTTTGCACGAGCCACCCAACAGCTCCCCCACTCCAATTTCTCACCTGCAGTCTATGCCATCATCCACAAGGTATCTTCTGTCAGGGGGATCCTTCACCCATCTTGGTCCCATCTGTCTCTGTCTTTCAGAAAACCTCTCAAGACTCAGACACTGTATGACCTACTCCAAGAAGTCTTCCTTGAATCCCCTTCCTGAATACCCAACCTCATTTTAGCTGTGCTTCTCACAGTACTTAATACTTTTACTCTACAATCCTTATATCTAGATTCTATTTGCTTGTCTCTCTCAGCTGGTAAAGAATCCGCCTGCAATGCAGGAGACCCCAGTTTGGTTCCTGGGTGAGGAAGATCCACTGGAGAAGGGATGGGCTACCCACTCCAGTATTCTTGGGCTTCCCTTGTGGCTCAGCTGGTAAAGAATCCACCCACAATGCAGGAGACCCTGGTTCAATTCCTGGGTCAGGAAGATCCCCTGGAGAAGGGAAAGGCTACTCACTCCAGTATTCTGACCTGGAGAATTTCCATGGACTGTATAGTCCGTGAGGTTGCAGAGAGTCAGACACTATTAAGCGACTTTCACTTTCACTCACAAGATTATCCATTTCTTGAAAAGAAAACACATCTGATTTATATTTTTGATGGGTGGATCAGTGATTGCTGGGAACAGGCCTGTTCTGGGCATATATTAGCATGGGCAGTACAGCAAGAGTCTGGAGATGTCAGAATTCTAAACTCATCCATTCCTTCACTGGTAGTTCATGGGTAAATACACATCCTGTCCTCTTGGAGCTCCTGTAGAACTGGAGGAAGGGCTGTCACCTGAGAACTGAGGTCTCAACAGAGAAAACTATTTTGCATTCAAGACGTGGGTCACTGATGAGGGGGTGACACTATTTGTATCAATTTAAGAATAACTGACAATGGAATTTCCTTCCTTTGCTTTAGGGCAGGGGTCTCCAACCCCCAGGTCACAGACCGATGCTGGTCTGTGGCCTGTTAGGAAGCAGGCTGCACAGCAGGAGGAGGTGAGCAATGGGAAAAAGCTTCATTTGTATTTACAGCTGCTCCCCATCACTGGCACTGTGACCTCAGCTCCGCCTCCTGTCAGATCAGCAGTGGCATTAGATTCTCATAGGAACATGAGCCCTACTGTAAACTGTGCGTGTGAGGGATCTAGGTTGTACACTCCCTATGAGAATCTAATGCCTGGTGATCTGAGGTGCAGCTGAAGCGGTGATGCTAAGCACTGGGGAGCAGCTGCAAATACACATTATTAGCAGAGAAATTTGACTGCACAGAGACCGTAATAAATCTACTGCCTGCAAACTCATATCAAATCTCCCAGATGGGCCATCTAGTTGCAGGAAAACGAGCTCAGGGCTCCCATTGATACTGCATTATGGTGAGTTGTATAATTATTATAAATTATATCACAAAGTACCAACAATAGAAATAAAGTGCACAATAAACATAATGCACTTGAATCAACCCCCCAACCTTGCCCTGGTCTGTGGAAAAACTGTCTTCCACAAAACCAGTCGTGAAAAAGGTTGAGGACCATTGCTCTAGGGCATGTACATACATTAAATCAGGGGAAAGTGAAAGTTGCTCAGTCGTGTCCAACTCTTTGCAACCCCAAGGAATTCTCCAGGCCAGAATACTGGGGTGGGTATCCAATCCCTTCTCCAGCGGATCTTCTCAACCTTGGAATTGAACCAGGGTCTCCTGCATTTCAGGCAGATTCTTTACCAGCTGAACTACCAGGGAAGCCGCATTAAAGCAGGGGAGCCTCTGCAATTCCAGGGCGGAGCTGCACTGCACAGACTAAGACTTAGTTCCTCAAGAATCTAGCTAGCAGGCATTAATAAGCTCAGAAGAAACTTACAGAGAATCATCCAGGTAACTAGAGCAACTCTGACTCTTCCAAAGCACCAAACACAAAACACATAAGCAAATTTTATGAAAATATACCCCATTCTGCTATTTATCTAAGGAGATGCCTGTGGCTTCCCCTGTCCAGTTCAGGGCTATTAGAAACACCTCCACACACACACACATCACTGTTGCTATTGGCAACCCCTCTAGGTCTTCCTGGAGCCTCCTGCCAGCTTCTTCACAGCAGCCCTTGTGAGCCTACTCCTGTTTCCTGCCCTTACTCTCACACATTTCTCAATTGTTCTGACGATAACGCAGTTCCTCTTCCCACACTTATCTTTTCCAGGATATATCTGTGTTTCATGTTGCCTTTTGTGTACTGCCACCAATGCATGTCAAGAAACTAAGTTTTTATGGTCAATTCTACACCAACACACTGTTATCTGTAACTGGGGGCTGCTGCTTAAATGGACTCTGCTGTACAAATCCAATCAGATTACACCTCACCGTATCACTGAGTAGCACTTGAAGCTTTCCAGGGTAGAGACCAAAAGGCACAGAGAAATTTCAAAAACTTCATCACCTCTGAGGCTTTACTGTCAATTATATCAAGCCAAAGAAGTAGGAGAAAACATATTGCTGCTTTCTGGTCACTCAGTCGTGTCTGATTCTTTGCGACCCCAAGGACTGTAGCCCGCCAGCCTCCTCTGTCCATGCGATTTCCCAGGCCAAGAATACTGGAGTGGGTTGCCATTTCCTTCTCCAGGGAATCTTCCAGACCCAGGGATCAAACCCACGTCTCCTGCATTGGCAGGCGAATTCTTTACCACTGAGCCACCAATGATACAAGAGTAAAACATATAAATCTCAAAATATATGCAAACGTCCACCAGAGATGCACATGCCAGTCTGCAGACTCCCATCAAAGAAAACAGAGGAAAACTCTGGGTACGCAGAATCAGCCCTTTCAAAACCTATACACATCCAGGCTAGCTTCACATGAAGCCACAAGAGATAAAGACCTAGTATAGATGTATATTTGGGAGTGGATGGGGAGGAGTAGAGGGGTTAGGCTAAAAAGACTAACTATTTGTACTAACTACATAATAAGAATTATGCTAAGCACTTCTAAGAATCATAGGAGATGAATACTATTGTTCTTATTAATTAAAAAAAGAACTGGAGTTCTGAGATGCTATTAATAACATGCCTAAGATCACCTAGCATATAAGTGATAGAGCCAAGATGAGACCCAGACTGGATAACAATGCTGGTTCCCTTCACTGTACAGCCTCTGCAGGCCTGACAACAAAACTACATGCTCCAGAGAGGCTGAGGAGCAAGCGGTGTGGCTGTGCTCTGTCTCTCGGATGCAAGTGAAAAGGGTACTGGATTCAGTTGGAAGTGCCTAGAAGGAGGTCTACCTGTTTGAACTGAAGCAAAGAAACCTGCCCAGAACCTGAAAAGACAACAAGGAAAGTTGAGAAGAAAAGGAAGCATGCTCTGGGAGCTGGCTGTTTACAGCAACAGGCCAGAGGTGGTCCTGACAGGAGGGCCACAGAAAGACACAGACCAGAACATCCAGAGCCACTCACAGGTCCACAGAACATCTTCACAGACCACCTACCCATAGGTATTCCATGTCAACAGGAGAAAAAACGCTGATCTAGACCCTTTGCACAAAAGCTTCCACAGAAGCCCTTGCTCACTGAAAAGACAAGTAAAGGTCATATATCAAAACTACAGCTGACAATCCAAAAATCAAACATAAAAGAAAGAAAAGAAATGGAAATTCCATGACAGTCCAGTGGTTAGGACTCCTTGCTTCCACTGCAGGGAGCACGGGTTTGATCCCCAGTCAGGAAACTAAGCTCTCACATGCTACATGGTGTGCCCTCCCCTCAAAAAAACGTACAGCTGACAAAGAATTACGTCATTTTTTCCACAGAAAGATGGCCTAGAAATTGTAACACAGCTGGTGAGAATCATCATTTTCTTTACTGTGTATAATATTCAGTAACATCACTTTAAAATAAGCTTATACTTACGTTAGAGATGTTATTTCTGAGCAGCAGTCTACCCCTAAACCAACAAGATTTCATAACCAGAATATTTTACTGATACCTAAGTACTTGCATCTTGGTAAAGGTCAGGGATAAAACACCATTGGGCTTCCCTGGTGGCTCAGACGGTACAGTGTCTGTCTACAATGTGAGAGACCTGGGTTCGAGCCCTGGGTTGGGAAGATCCCCTGGAGAAGGAAATGGCAATCCACTTTAGTACTCTTGCCTGGAAAATCCCATGGACAGAGAAGCCTGGTAGGCTACAGTCTATGGGGTCGCTAAGAGTTGGACACGACTGAGGACTTCACTTACTTACCAAAACAAAGGGAAACATACTCAGGGTCAAAGAAATGACTGACTACTTGAGCTATAATTATTTTTGTATCTTAAATTTTAAAAGAAATTCAAAACCATCAGTTGGTTACTTAAGAATAACACAGTCATTCTATTCTTGGTCAATTAATATCTGGCTTATCCTAAGAGAATAGGCATTTTCTACTGTCTTCCTTTCTTCTTTCTTTCCTTTAATCTTTTTTTTTTTTAATAATGATTCTATCCTCTTTTCATACTGACTCCATATAGAGGCCCAATGTCATTTAACAGAATGTACAATATTAAAAGATATTTCCTGAAAAATCTTGTTCATTATGCAGGCCTCACAAAATACAGGGCCTTCAAGCATTTCCAAGCATTCAAAAGCAGAAGCGTTTAATGTTCGCTGAGTTTAAGAGTCTATTCTAAGCTAAGTCCAGTGGAAAAGTTGGCTACAACTGTAATCTGTTATCAGATTCCCCCTGGCTACTTTTTATTAAGATATGAAGAATAAACTGAAAGTGATGAGGAGATGGGGTCTATTTAATTTGATATAAAAACCATAGATCATTTTTTAAATGTCACTGACATATCAAAGGAAATTGATAAAAATAGTGAGGACAATTTTCCAGATGGAAAGAAACCCATTTTGGCACAGAGAAGCTCACTGTGTCCAAACTTATTGTGCAGAAAGGCAGCGGTAGAAGATATAGCTCCCATTACAAGAAAGAGGCAAATAACCAGAAAGCCAGCAACACCAGGAACATTTTTAAGAAAAGATGTGCTCTGTTTCCCTTTCCTGGGAGTCTCATTACTAGCCTCCACCTGAAAACACATCACCAAAACGGAAGCTCACATCACAGTTGCTGTGCACCACGTGTAGCCATTTGTTAGTCACTCAGTCGTATACGACTCTTTGTGACCCCATGGACTGCAGCCCACCAGGCTCCTCTGTCCACGGGATTTCCCAGGCAAGAATACTGGAGTGGGCTGCCATTCCTTCTTCCAGTGGACAACTTGTCAGAACTGTTTACTTTGACCCATCCATCTTAGGTGGCCCTGCATGGCATGGCTCGTAGCTTCACTGAGTTATGCAAGCTTCTTCACCATGACAAGGCTGTGATCCATGAAGGGGATATGATAATAGTATTGTAGTTATAAGAAAATTATCTAACGATTTAAATGCATGTTGAACAGCTTAGGGGTGCAATGTGGTATTATCTGTAAATTCCCTTGAAAAAGTTCATTAAGATGAATAGATAGATGAATTTTTAAAAAACAAACAAAGTTGAACGGCCGGACAGAAGAAAAAATGGAGTAAATACGGAAACATGCGGACAACTGTTGGATTTGGACTGGGACTCCATGTGAGTTAACACGTGATGCTCTCACAAAAGGGAACCATATTCACCAGCAGAACAAGCAGCACACAACAGACAACGGCTCCCCA